>NW_008794550.1:28066-47119 GCF_000699145.1 Aptenodytes forsteri
AAAAAAAAAAAAAAAAAGAAAAAAAAAAATCACCCTGTGAACTGTGCACACATTATCATTTCCCATGGATTTCCAGATCATTATGAAACCCCACCAGGCCAGCTTCCCAATGTCAAACTGCAGAGTGGAATTGCACTGGAAAAAAGAGGTCACTAACAGGAGGTCAGAGCTGAACCAAAGAGCAGCACAAAGGGCCTCGGCGGTGTGGGCTGCGTGCAACCGGTCCTGCGAAACCGGGAGGCTGTGCAGCCCCATCTTTGTGTCTGCCACCACCAGCTCTGCTACTGGGCAGTGTCAGCTAGATTAGTTTTAAGTATTGCATGAAAAACTTAGAAAATTGCTAATACTTTTGAAAAGGCCCAAATCTATCCATTCTTTTGAAAATATGCATACAAGTTCATACAGACACTGCTGGTGTCCTCACCACAAAATTTAGCAACTGTCAGTAATGGTTTCCTCCAGGAAAGAGAAATACAGCTAAACTGGAGAGTGTTCAGTTGTTGACCATCTGTGTGGTAACTCGTGCTAAGTAATGATTCTTTTTTTCTGGTTACTTCAACAAAGCAAGCACATCAGACTCTTAAAGTCAAGTATCTGTTGCCATTCTTCTGGTAAGAAACTTCAGGCTTTATGGAAGTTGCATATATTGTAACATAACCACATTAACATCTTGGTGAGAGGTATTGCACAGCTGACAAACACTATTGAGTGAGGCAGACTAATGAATGTTATCTTAAAAAAAAAATCAACTAGCAGAAGCAAGACAAAACATGCAATTCATTAAGTAAACCCATATGATCTTCTGAGTTCCAAAAACTCTTCAACTCCAAAAAATGCCGATTAGGAGGAGGCTTTTAGTTAAAAGAAATCCTGTGGTTTGACAAGGCAGAAGAAAACAGGACTGTAACTTCTCAGGCAGCGCAGGAGGAGCTGTGCTGCACAGTCAGCTGGTGCCTGTGGATACTGCTGCAGAAACGGTGTGAATATGCCTGCATACAGCTTTCTGTCTGACTGCATTGGGAAAGTTTCTTTGCAAATTCTAAATTAATGCAAATAACTTGTTCAAGTGAGTTTCAGAAGCCGTACAGCCTCCAGCGAGTGAGTGCACGTGTTACAGATGCCTATTCACGATCCCCTCCCCTGCACCTTCAGTGAGCCTGGCAGGGACCGGAGCGGCCTCGGCTGCTTTGACTTCTAAAACCGCAGTCACTGCTTCCTCAGATGGTGACTAGTCACTTCCAATATTCTGTGGGTAGTTAGTGAAATTAGGTGTTTGGAAAAACTTGATAATATGAAAGTATACTGGAACATTTCTTGGATCAGACTACTGCATTACTCATGCGTCATTAAATCTCAAAATATTAAGGGAACATTTCTTAATATTGGGCCCTATTCCGTTAAAGAGATACAAAACAGCTTGCTTAGTTTAAACCATGATGCAAAATGTGCCACCGGCTGAGCAGATCCCCTGTGTAAGGGTAGGTAGGAAACCAAAGTGGGACTGTTGGTGTAGAAGAGACTTCTTGGGCTTAGACTGAGAGCTTTGGATTTTCTGTTATCCACTGTGGTGTGTACATGTTTTATTAGCCCAGAACTGCAATATCTCATTGTTACTGCTCACATTGCTTAACTCCTATGTAGGATTTTCTGTTGTCACAGCAGACCAACTTAATGCTCTATTCAGCATTCCTTGTATAACTAAAACCGCTACTAACTTTGCCTGCAAGCCTCAGTTTGAAGAGAATGCAGCCTTAGTACTAACGGTGTTGGGATCACAGCTGCATTCATTAGCTCTGTTTTTTAGTTTCTGCCATTCCAGCAAGATTCTCCTCTTTTCCAGGTTTAGAGCTGCCCTGGCATTTTCACTGCAGTCGTTACTGCCGTGCCAGAAGCGCAAACAGAATTTCAAGCGAGCCTCGTTTCCCCTTTTCTCTACGTTGGTACATAATGATGTTACCTACTGTTTTATTGCCCGCGTCCCAGCTCCTGTGAAACTGATAGTTGTGCATAACGCTTCATAACTGGAAAAAGTTTGGAGCGTGTCAGCAACCAACTGCTTTATTAAGTTATTTTTCTGGATGGGTGATGTTATCCCCTGCCTTTTAAGGTCGTCTATTAAGATGGAGCGTGGAATTGGTAGACCGCAGAAGAACGGACCCCAGACAGCGGCTGGTCTGAGCTCAACATGGGTTCACACTGCCTCATGCTTCCTCCCACAGTCCCTGAAGACCTGTGCGTGTGGTGGAGGAGGTGGCACCCCATGCCCGACAGTTCCATCAGTTGGCCCTTTTGATTCAGTCCAAGCTGGTGGGAATAGCTGACCAGAGACTGCTTCTGCCTTTTTGTTACTTTCCAAACCCTCCATCCTGTTGCTCCGGAGCTCTCAACCTCCACTGGGTGACCTGGCTGTCAGGGTGACTTTTTTGGTGATAAGCTGGCTTACCGCAGCTAGCTCATTCTCTAAGATTTCTGTGTAAGAATAGTGTAATGCTTCATGGCTTTCTCCATTAATGACCCCTTATTAGATGGTTTGTAGGTAGACACCTTTTAAATTGCAGCCCAAGATGGACATGGAAGGCTACAAAAAGGGCAAGGGCCATGTATCCAACTAGCGGAAATTGGATAAAGACGAATAATGCAATGCCCAGGATGCTGGGAGGAGGTTTGCAGTACGTGTGTGGCTTGCCAGACGCTGCCTGTCTTCCCGTTGGGCCCACGCGAAGAGTGGAGCACTTCTGCATTTGGGATCCGCTTAGGATGTAACCATTGATTTATGCAAAACCAAACATCCCTGTAAAGAAATGCTCAGAATTCTGCATTATATTCCTGAGCTAAATAGAAATTGGTCTCTGAGCATCCCCCTAGTTTCCACGGGACTGCTCAGCAGGGGTCAGACGCAAACTCAGCTAACTCGAACTCCCCGAGCTCTGATGGGGCCTCTGGTTTGGAAGATGCACAAGCAGGAGGGAGCAAGGAGTAGGACAGGTTGGATAAGCCATGTAATCCCTGGGCCCCGGGGACATTCCTTCTGCAGCAGAGTGAATTTCGCTGTAAAAATTTATCAGCTTCACTTGCTCTTGCATACAGAAGAGTGTATCTTGGAGAGTGGGTTTTTTTTTTCTTTTTTCTATTTTAGTGGAATTGTTTTAGATGTTCCTGCTGGCTATAGACAGAAGTTTGAAAGGAAACAATATATCTGCTTTTGGAAGCTGATGTTTCTTTGTCATGGAACTGATTTCTTGAAACAAAAACAATTTTCTATTTAATCTTTCTCATGTGTTATTTCTCTTTCTATATTATGCAAAGTAGTTCTTTACAGAAATTATGCTCTTGTGTATAATGTAAAAGGTAGACTTTAAATAAGAAGATATTTTTGGCAGGCTACAAGATGGAATTTGATAAGGTGAGCTCTGGGGAGTTACTGTTTTGGGAAGCACAATGAGGGCAGGTGAGCCAAGCTGCCTGTCTTTTCAGTGCCCCTGCTAGAAAGCCCCAACGGCAGGGGGTTTATGGGAACTTTGAAACAAGCCCTCCATCACTACAACCTACTTCACATTTAAAACTTGTCAGCATCGATGGAACAACAGAAAGATAAAGTGAGAGACTTCTGTGTGAAATTTGAAGGGGGGGAAGGCTGTTCAACACCACTTGATAAGCTAGGAAATTAAATTGCTGTATTTTCAACAATTTTCTCGTCTCTGGCATGTCAGGTGGGTGTTAAAGCTTTCAAGTTGTTACCACCACAGGGACTCGCTATGAAGAACAGCAAAGTCTAAGCGTGACACCAACTGCAGCCGGGCATCAAGCAGCTGCGAGGGACGGTGGGCACCAAGCGGTGCAGGATTGCTGCTGGAAGGGAGCCTGTGATCCTGCAACAGTCAGTCATCGCCCGTGGTGGAAGAAAGGCGAAAAGAGAAATACAAATAGCAAAAGAAGCAGTAACATAAACATTTTACAAGGGAGGTCAAAACCATTTTATTATTTTTATCAGTTGGATTAGAGTAAAAAATGAGATATGATCGGAGTGTTTTTGCAAATAGCTAGCAGGTCTGTGGTTATGAACTGCTAGGCTCGATGCAACACTAATACTTGGTAAGAGGTGAATTACCCACGTATTTCCTAGACATGTGAGCTCCGCTTGGAGTGTTAAATGGCTGTTCTAGTATTTCCTTCGCAAAGGCAGCTACTTCGTTTTTCTCAGTAGCTTTTCCAAGCAGCACTCCTTCCTTTCCCACCTTCTCTCTGAGGGGCTCAGAGGCTGTTGAACATACCCAAGCACACAGTTTTTTCTGTGTCCCAGGAGTTCACTTAGTCATTTAATGATTTTATATATCTCTATCTCTATCTCTATCTCTATCTCTTTTCTTTCAGGGAAAAGAAAAGGTAAAAGATCTGCTTCTGACATTATTCAAGTTAAAGGCATGCTCCTGTTGAACTCACCCAGGGGATTAGGTAACCTGCAGAGATTTCTAAGGAAAACTGTCATGGAGCTGAAACTGAAGCTAGAGGTGGCCATCGGACCTCCATAATAACTGCCCTGTCTCTGCGCTGGAGGTTGCCCTGGGCTCCAGGGAGGCATCTATGGCACCCCAGTGTCACCCGGGGCAGTGGCCAGCCCACATAATGCCTGTGTTAAGCTGGGGACATCCAGTACCTATGGAGGTTGCTTCTCCTCTCTGGCATTTTGCCTGGTCACTCAAGCAGGACACGTACTCTCACTGTCTGGTTGCAGGAAGAATATTCTTACTTGGTTTCTATGTGGCAGCATTGGCTCCCAGCCAGCCTGCTGAGAACATGAATGCCTGGAGGCTACGAGTCCCGAGTCAGCTTCAGGAAACACTTCCAGCCATCCTTGATGGCCTTCCCTCTCCAAAGCCTCTGCTTAGCAGAAAGGTACCACATCTTACCTGAAAAGAGGAAAACCAAGATGATCATCACCTAAAGTTTTCTTGGGTCCAGAATCAATGAGTTACCAATCAGGTTAGCCACGATACGGACAATTTTGAACATAAATGTAGTTCACCTAACCCCCCCACTGCACTTAAAAGTTAAAAAGTGCCAGCAAGGATGAAGAATAAATAAGCTCACCACTAAGCTAATGAGACCCATATGCTTGTGCAGTCAAATAGAAGTGAGCTAAATGTATTGAAGAGCCAAAAAGCAGATGAATGAACCACAACAGACATCCTGAAACCATGTTTAAAATGCAAATATTGATATTTCTCACACTTTTTTCCCTTATGTAAATCACATCTAAATAAGGCATCTGGTAGAAGAGAACGTGTTTTTGCCTTTGAGCTCATACTCAAATGAATGAAGCAAACCCAACTTGAGAGCATACCTACAGGCTGCTACAATTACTGCAGACAGTTGGGGAGTCACAAACAAGACTTGCCATCGTGATGGAAGCTGAGCCTGAAAGTAATTTATATCCAAATCTGCACAAATTCATCTGAGAATTTTTTTCCTTAAAATACAAGCCACACAATTTTCTCCTGGGATGAAACTGCAAATGTCGGGAATCCAGAAATAGTTGCAGTCAGAAAGCACTTTAATACCAGAGAAATTATCCTCTTTCTTCTGTTTTGTTTCCATTTACTTATAAGAAGAAAAAAAAACAAAAGAGAAACAAACCACCAGCTTTTATGAGCTTGATATTACTTTTTCAGGAAAGGTATATCTCAGGGAAGAATTTTTCTTCCTTTGCTAAAGGTTTGGACTACTTGTTGCTATGCACTTGCTCTTCTAGCTGCTGCTGTCACTGACATTTATTGCTTTGCAGGTCTGACAGATCAGCCCATCTTTCTCCACCAGTGATGTTATTTAATTGGGCAAATTATGTCTTATAAATACTGCTGGCAGAGGTCTATGAGTTTCAGGCTACCCTCCAGGGAAAACGTGCCAAAATTCTTCTCCTTCCCTTTGAAGGTGCCACTTTGAATTGATGGAGCTACCAACTTAAATTGTGCGGGATGGACCAGCCCTCCTGCCTGCTGAGACGCTAGGATGGAGCTTGCTGTTATGCTGAGTGTGGTTATTATAGCATACGCTCCTGGGTGCTGATGTTTATGATTAAGAGCAAAGTGACTGAATTGTGAATTTGGGGCCAATTCAAAAGGAGATCAGGGAAGAAGCTCTATGTGATGGTGGCTGAGAAAGAGGGTTCTTGGTCAATGCTATATTTGCATGCTCGTGTAATGGATGCCATCTTCCTCAGTGATACCAGGGATTGCACTGGGAACTAGCATGAGCCTAGCATCAGATAGTCATCTTGTGATACACTTTATGTATCATGACATATATGTAATATACCAGGCATATATCACATGCCTGGGTCATAGGGGCAAGTGTCTGATACTAAATAATGTGTGGCTCAATGGCCAGTCAGATGTGTTTTCTTATCTGCTTTCTTTTCATATATATATTTTTGCCTTTTGCTGATATTCTTGTTTTTCTGACCTCCCTTTCAAGGAGCAGAAAGAAGAAATACACCCTTTTCCTTGGCTTCCTTTTGGACTATCTTACTGAAAGCCAAAAAGCTGTGAATATTCGTCACATTTAGTTTAATTCATCGTGTCCTCTCAGATGGAAGGCTTAAATAGCCAGCAGGTACTGACATACCATCAGAAATGGACGCTTTACCAGTCCAAGCTGTGTGTACCCAACTGATGCACAGCAGCAAAAGATGTACATGTTTGGAAAAGACACTTATGGGTGTTAACCAAGCATAGATTTTCACAAAGCACAGTTTCAAACTCGTAGCTCAAAGTTTATAGTCTTTCTCTCTGCACCTTGAAGTGGGAAGGTAGAGCTTAAAAGCTATGAAATAATGAGAACTGAGCCCAGAATGGAGAAAGTGAGTGCAGATGTACTAGAGCTATGCTAGTTAACACCAGCTGAGGATTTGGCTTTCAGCTTCTATGTATCATCTGATTACACAAGTTTGTTGTTGTGGGTTTTGTTTTGTTTTTATCTCCAGGTCTGCTGTTACGGGATTTGACTGCATTGCAACATCTCCAGCTAGAAGCCTGTCAAAGAGCCTGCTGACAGAGGTTTTCTTGTGGTCCATATTACATCTATAACATCACTGAACTATAACCTAGCATTTGCGATTAGAGAGGGTGCCCTGAGTGTAATGCAAGCGTTGAGTATCCGACACTTCTCCTCCAGCTGCAGCATGGCCCTATCATGTGCTGGCATCAGCTGCCAGACTATTACAAGCCACTAATGACAATTTCCTTCCCTCGTATCATATTATAAATGCATTAATAGATCACAACTGTAGCTCATATCTTGCTTAGCAGATGAAAGGAAATAATTCTCCTCCAGATTAACTGAATTAAAATGGGAGTGCCATTCCCGATTCACCAGGACTAAAGCGAAGGCTTATTTTATGATTCAACAGTGAGGAGAATAGCTGTATTTTCCTCTTTCTTCTCAGTAACTAAAAAGGTTCAGTTTGGGAGATCATATTAACCACACTCATGAGGTGCACCATATGTTTTAGTCTTTTTTAATTACTGTAACCTTTACAATCTCAGATAAATGTCATACTTAGTGCTTTGTTTTGCAATTAAATCTCTCCTTTGGGGAGATTTTAAAATCTTTTTCTCTCGTCATCTGTGAAGTGTAAAGGAGAACTGCAAATTTACATTACTATGGGCAAACAACAGTTTTGTTTGGAAAACAAACTTTAAACTATTTTTATATCAAGATGCTTTTTATTAAATGCTGTGTTGATGCCACATAACGACAACATAGGAGATAAAAGACATTTTATCTCCCTCTTCAGCAGTGCCTTGCATAAGCCAAAGCATCGGTTTATTATTTGAAGATCAAGGTCTACACAAAATAAAAAAGACAGTATCAGCTCAGGTCTCCACACGTTTTTAAGATCTCAGTTTTAAGGGCTAAGCATGAATTTACATCTTGAGCAGACTTTTGGTAACTGCTGAAGAACTCGAATCTATTCACAGCTCTCTCCCACTCCTCAAACCCACACATACTTTCCGCAAAGTGCTTTGCGCACAGATATGTCTCATTAAAAAAAAAAAAATCTTAAATAACAGCAAGCTTAAATTTAGCCTTTCTGAACTGCATGTGGAGACTGTTAAAGTTCTGCTGGAAAACTTCTAAATGTGAGCCAATGCCTGGGTGCAGGGATGGAAACGTGACTTTCTCTGCCATAGGGTTTGGCTCCAGAGGATCTCCGAGCTGTTCCCAAGCACTGATTAAACATCACAGCTCCCCTGTTAGATAAATAAGGGATTAACCACACCTAACACGCACCACCTCAGGGTGAAATTCCACAGCAGTGTGACTAAAGGCGAGCCAGAGCTGCCCACGATGGGGGGTGCAGGCTAGTGGGGTACTAGCCATCGGGTTGGTTTCATCTGAAAGGATGGAGCTGCAGCTACTCTCGTCACAAACGTCATGAGGTTTTCTGTCTTTATGGCAATAATTTCCAACTATCTTGTTTTATGCTGCTTTATGTAGGTAATGCTTAAGAAGGAAATCTTCATTATGTTTTCCTATTTCTAGGTGACTGGTGCTTCCTGTGTGTTACAGAAGCTATTAGCGCTGCAGTCTTGGGGCAAATGAATTTAATTCATTGCTGATTGAAATAGAGGTGGTCAGGAACAAAAAAAAGCACCTTCCTCCTCCTCCTCTCTCCTGGGTGTCACAGGGCTGTTTCTAACGCTGTTTTCCAGCACCTTCCTCCTCCTCCTCCTCTCTTCTGGGAGTCACAGGGCTGTTTCTAACGCTGTTTTCCTCATGGCCGTGTGGCATTTTAACCTTTCTTGACTACCTCTCCCCAGAGGCGCCCTGAGGGGCCGAGGCGGGGCCGCTGCAGAGGTGGCTGGAACCGGCCGTGTCCAGCACAGGGCAGCCCCAGCCTCTCCTCACAGAGGCCCCTGGAGCCCCCCAGCCTTGCCACAGACACCCAGTACAAGGAGAAACAAGGAAAAGGTTTGTTTTTTTTCTGTGGAAACCATAAGAAGTGAAAGCCACTGCGCTGCTCCAAAGGTGTTTCAAAAGCAGAGAGCAATGGTGAGTGCCAGGAGGCGGGAAGGACTGCTGCAGCTCCCCGGCCCCTCACTCTGCAGCAGAGGTACGCTCTCCCCACTTCTGTTTCTGTTCTTTTATACAGCAGGAGTTGCAAGTGCAACTTGTTCATCTTGGGAGACTGTTCCCCTGCTTGTCCTTTTTTCCCCGGTCTGAAACTCTCCCCCGTGGTCAGAGGCTCACCGGCTTCTGGCAGACACTCCTCCTCAGGTGGCCATAAGCTGTACTCCTGCATTTTCCCTTCGTTACTTAGTTCCCCTCTCTCTTACCCCAAATGAAGGCATGTCTCAGTGGGCACCCCTGCTCCCGCAGGTTTGCCACCTGCGCAAGTGGGACTGCAACAAGGAGCCCAGTCCCCGTTTGGCCACACACAGAGAGGTGCTGGGGAAGGTGAGGCACGCCTGCAAAAGCAGCCCTGTGTCCCCAAGGGTTCACCTGCTTGCTGTGCGAACGGGGCCTTTGGCAGCTGTGCCGGGCCACCTCTCCTCCTCCTAATGCGTGGCTCGTGTTAAAATTTGGGAAAAATTGGATCCTCCTTCCTTCTTTGGTGGCAGGGGTTTGCACAGGCTCCAGGTGTGGACTGCAGATTTTTCCCTCTCCCCCTCCTCTGTGCAAGGGCAAAGCATGGGCCAGCTGTAACTATTTCAGGAAAGCCCAGAAGGTGAGCAGGTAACGCAGGTAAGTGGGGCCTTTCTGATGAGCAGCTACCACAGTGCCTTGGCAATCCCAGTTTGCAGATCTCATCTTAACAAAACAAAAACCCCACAACCTTCCCTCTGTGACACTTTCTTTTCCCTGCAAAGGCTCATCATGGCTTACACTGGAGACCATCGGAGTGGGATCTGTGGGCAGCTGGGGATCTGCCCATCGCTGCCTGGAAACTTCTTCAGAGCAATGCTTCCCCAGAAAATGTAATGTGTTGAGAAAATAGACCAGGCTGCTGCAGGTCAGACCCTCACTGTAAAGGGTTTTTTTTTTTCTTATTTATTTACTTTTTCTTTCTGATGGTTATAAAACTAACAGGCCACATTTTTCATTCTCTCTGGCATTGTTAAGGAGAAACAGGGATATCCCTAAACAGTTTACATCTGTGTTCTGAATCTTGAAGAAAACACCCAGCCAAATTTCAGGAGAGAAACTGGAGACAGCTGTGAAAGGGGCGTTGCTGCTGTCCGTTTTATAGGGTCATCTATTCCCTTCAGTAGTAACAGGAGAACCATGTCCAAGGCAATCATGAGTTGACCTTTGAGTATGAACTAACCAGAGCCACATAGTATTACAGTCTTGTTGCTTTCCTACGCAGCAGCATCCATAAATTCAGCAAAGAAGCATGTGCTGTAAAAGGGATGCCTATTGCATGGATCTAGCTCCAAAGCTGCAGCTTCAGCTATGGTGGAAAAAAAGAAAAGGAAACATCTCAGTTGGATTTTCCAGAGCAGGTAACATTGGAACTACTTTTCAACTTTGAACTGAGATGATTTTGTGTGTACTAGATACATTTGTGCAGGATGACATCTCCAAATAGTTCCTGTGGGGCTCATGAGATGGTTTTACTGAGAACTTGGCTAGCTGCATTGTCTGCGCTGCCCAACAACAGGGATGTTTTGCCTCACTAGATGATAACTTTCACTGTTGTTAGAGATCCATCACGGTAGAAGTCAGTACTAACCAGCTCACATGGCCTTCAGCTTTCCAAGATTTAATCATCAGGTCTCTATGCCGATTCAAGTTTTTATTAGCTCCACACCTTATCCAATTTGGGAAGGCTCTAATATGAGGCCTTGTTCCTGGCTGGAGGAGAGAGATGGTCTGCCAGCACTCAGCGACAGTCACCCATTTCCCCACAGCAGTCAAAACACAATTTTACTTGTTTCTTTGGATCATTTGCATTTTAAAACAAGCAAGGAAATCAGCAATGATGACAATTGCATACTAAGTAACAGTACTTCAGTTTCTAATCCACTTGGTTTATTTTAACATAATGCTAGTTTTCTGTGGAAAAGGTGCTGAAAGCCTGAGGCTGATGCTTTTACTAGAGAATGGGGGAAAAAAATTGAAAATGAGTATTCTGGTGGTGGCCACCACTGCCTGGTGGGATCAAGAGACAGATTTAGTGGTAAAACCAGCAGCCTGTGCCATGTCCGTCCTGCTGTTGGTGTGTCACTGGACGGCAGAGCCAGGCAGTGTGGCACAGCTCTGTCAGCCTCGTGGCTCGATCCACACCTGGACTGGGGCAGCTTCTCAGATGCTTTAATGATAATGGCTTGTAATAGCAACTGAAAGGTATCATGGCAAGGAATTGCCCGTCATGCTCCTTCGGGATAGCAGGCAGTGTCAAACAGCAACTTACGTACAAGGTAACTTTATGACAATTGGGGAAATAGCCATTTGGGTGGTTTATTTATATAGTAGGTATTTTTTGCGAACACAGGATGTTAATAGGGCTCAGACCCTGCATTCTTGGCCTCAACGCAAATATTTTTATTTGAGCCATCCACCAGAAGAAAACAATGATCTGTGTCAAGTAATTATGAGGGTTTATGTACTTCTTTGTCAAAGAGGACCATGATGTACCTCCCAAATACAGAGATTATTGCCAATGACCTGCACTCATTGGCAGCAGGTCTCTGCCTGCGTGGGCTGAGCCGGAAACCTTTCATCAGCAGTGGCGGTCTCTGCCTTAGTCTCATGTGTCACCGTGGCTGGGATTACACTAGGCTCCTCACAAAAATTCAGGTGCTGGTTAGAACAGACTCCTGTGTGCGAGTTGTGTGAGGACTGAGCAACACCTGGTTTCTGGAGCAGATGAGACAAAGCAACAGCCTCAGTTAACAAGGTGATGTAAAGTGCTGCTGGGATTTGAGATAGTGCTGGAAAGTGGAGAACTGTGAAAGGCTTGAACAGTGTTTCCCTCTGCGTTTGTAAGCACTAGTGATGAGATAGAGGTAGTCTTATTTATGATTCTAGCTGGTTTTGAAGGGCCGTATGTTTCTGGCAATTTTCTGGTAACTCAGGGAGTGGGCAAAGGCAGTGGGCAACTCCAGAAAGCAAAGCAGAAACTTGGGAAATGGTTCTTCCCATGCAGTGAAACGCAGAAATATCAGATGGAAATCATACCTTGTTTCAGAGATAAAGATGCAATCTTCCCATTTTGGGTTGGTAATGGAGTGTGTTATGGGGATGATGAACTTGAGAGTGGAATCTAGATGGGATTATTCAGGCCCAGAATTAAACATTGACAGAATTAATTTATAGTTTGGAAAGGAAAGGAGGGGATCCTGCATAGGCTGGTGTGTGTAAAAAAGCATACAGAGAACTAATGTTGTGGCCAGATTTTACAAGAGCAGAAATATGAGTGCACAAGAACCTGCCTGCAGGGCTGTCTGTGCCGTGGTGAACACACATACACAACTTTGGGGGAGTTCTGTGGCGCAAGCAGTGTGGACATGGGCATAGATGGTGACTCCAGCAGCAGCAGCTCCTTCTGATAGCTACAAGACACTGTAGCAGGAGATGGATATGGGCTCATCTTGGAAGCAAATGGAAGAACTATTAATTCTAAGGTGGCCATACAAATATGAGCCACCACACTGCTGGGAGCAGAAATATTTCCACAAAGGGAAAAGCTCCTGGCAGTAGAAGATGAGCAGGTAAAATCAGCAGTTGGGAGGTAAGTAAACCAAATATCTAAGTAAAGGAATGACAGAAGATACAATTTACTTCAGGTTAAAAGCCTGGCAAGTCCTCGCTTGCACTGTAAGGGCAAGGGATTAAAAAAAAAAAAGCCCACATAGACTTAAGGGAGAGTTTAAAGTTATCCCCCCACCCTGCCTGGGGCTGGCTGCATGCCCCTGCAGCCTCTCCAATTTCATCCCTTCTCCTTCCCTGGCAGGTGGCTGCGGCCCTTCCTCCTCGCTGTGTGGCTGTCGGGGGCTGCTGCTCAGGGCACAGAGCCATGGCAGCCCTGCTCCCTTGAGAGCACGCTGCACCCCTGTCCCGTGCTCAGATTGTAACTGGACCTGGAGAAGCAATGGTCCAATGTTACCAAACAGGGGCCCTTTGCTGCCTTCTGTTTCCTTTGCTGTGAGTCCCTCAGCTGGTTTTACTGCCTGCCAGTTGCTCAGTCGATGTCTTTTGGGAGATGCCCTAATCCTCAATTCCTCCTTTGCTCTGAATAGCTCTGGGCAATGCCACCTGTTTGCCCTGTCAGTAAGCGCTCTCTGGACGAATGACTTTGTGACATTAATTTGTTCCATGCATCAATATGGGACAAAACTGTAAGAGGACTCCAGACTTTGAAAACTGGAGTGGCGCTTTACAAGAACAGCAATGCAGAGCGTGCACAGCTTCGCAGGGCATGAGCCGGACTGCTCGCAGTCTGTCTGCCAGACTTCCCCTTGCTTGCTTACTTCTTGAAACGTGTAGCCATCCTGACCTTCACACTGGCTGCTTTCCTGCGTCCTACCTACTGCTATATCCAGCAAGGCTGGGTGCAGCGCTGACAGATCTCTGCACCCACAGAGAACCCTGCTGACATTAGCAGAGCTGTATGTAGGTGCAAAAACCCACATAAAAAGAGCCCACACAGAAAGAGCCCATGGGCTCTGGGTCCTAGTCGGCAACCTTAAATACTTGTAATGGTCTGCTGAAATGGCACTTCAATACTGTTATCCTTTCTAAATTAAGAGCATGTTTCAGAATTGTAATGCGAAGCATTACTCGGAGGGTAGCTTCACATGATGCAGCATGTTGGTGGTCATTCTTATCTTGGATATTTGTTTCGTTTTGTTTACAACCTGCATGCAATTTGCTGCAGCAAATCTGAAGTGGCTTTTAACAGTCTGCATTAGTCAGCTCATCCACCATGAAAAGAGCTAAACCTTCATCTGTTTTTTTGAAAACTTGCAAGGTCAATACTGAACACTTTCAAAAAAGAAAACAATAAAAAGAAACTCCTTGTTTCAATTGCATCCTCAACTTCCTCACTCTCAAAATCTTCAGGTACAGAAGATCCTGTGAGAGGAACTGGGATGGCCAGGAAGAAATGGGAGATGCCAACAGGGGTGACTGGGGAAAAATGCAACTCTGCCTGCTCGCTGCACGTTTGTATGGATGTCAGATTTGAGCCACTACTGCATAATCAGAAATCAGTCCAAACTAAAGTGCATCTGACACGCTCAGCCGGGGTTTCTTGGGAACTTTTCGTGTGACAAAAATAAAGGTAACAAGCCCTGGAAGAGGGCATGTTGTACCTGTTTCTATGGCTATGGGGTAAAGGAAGAGCTCACCTTGGCAGATGATTTGTCTCAGTAGCATTTGCAGTCCGAAAGTTCATCAGCGAGGTGGCATTTGCTGGCATCAGAGTGCTGACTTCTGAAAGCCATGCTTTCCGATGCGTACTTATTGATGGTGGAAAAAGTTTGAGAACAAGGAACAGTTTCAAGTCAGGTTCCAAGATAAAGATCACTTTCCTGCCATTTGTCTCGAAGAGCCCTTTGATCTTGGATTTGGGTACATTTCTCAGACACTTGCAGTAAAATGTCAGAATCTGAAAGAATACCTTATCAGATGCTCCTTATAAGTGCTCTTGGTTTGTCAATACATTAAATTAAAAGCAAGTCACTGTAAGGCACACTTGCTCCTTGCTCAAAGAATTATGCTTTACTCTGTGTCACATGTATGACTTTATTTCCTCCAAGGGCACTGAATGGGTATAGCAGAGTACTGAATTTGACCAAATACCCACAGAAAAACTGGCTGATGATAAAAAAAGGGCAATGCTGTTTTCCTCCTAAACTGTCCAAGTAGGTAATTCTCACACTGCATTTATCCAGCTCCGCAGGAATCTTCTCTTGTAAGCTGTTTCTTTAACTTTCCACTGTTAAGAGTTCAACCATGCAGGTCACGGCAAATCTTTGTGAGCCCTGGTGATTAGAAATCTCCAGAACAATATGAACTTTTCTCCACTGGGTTCAGAGTAGACATACATTGTAATTGATTTGTTTGGATTGTGTTAGTCTATAAATTTTGCAATTTTTCCTCTCGTTTGAAATGTGTTAGAATATTGATCCTCTGGTATTTCAAAGCAGCAACATCTGCTAAAAGCTTTTCCTATGTGAGCTATGCATTTCTTATGTTTCTCAACTATACGCTGCAATAAAAGGCATGCTGTTGAATGGCCTGACTTTGGCCAAGTAGGCATTGTTTGCTGTTGCCTTGTGACATCTTCCCAAATTCTGAAGAACTGTGGTTGGATGAGGACATGCGAGGAAATCTTTCAGTCTGAGTCTGCCCACACTTGACAATTGTTCAGCTGTGCTCCGTGGTTATTCAACCAGAGTAGCACTGCTTTAAAGTGGGAATGCTATAGCCACGTGGAAGAGAGAGTCGTGGAAGACGTGGCAAAAGAGTTCCTGTAGATAACAGTGGCAGAAAAAAGGGGTAGAGGACACTGGTGGTGTGGTTCCCACCAGCCTGCAATTAGGAAATTGCTGCTTAGGAAACACTAAATATTTCTTTTGTGTTAGCTCTGGAATTCTAAAATGTCACATTTTCTCCCCCCTGATTTGGTTCCTCTTTGGGGCTTTTATTTGGAAAAGCTCCAGTTGCTTCTAAGTGGGTCAAGCTCTCTAGGATTAACTACACCGTGTATAGAGGCTTCGCTATGTGCCCAGGTTTTCCTGCCTGTCTCTTGGAAGGAGGCAGTGCTACCCCTCTCCCCTTTGGTGCCCAATGCAGAGGTCAGTTTCCGGAGTGTTGGAGATGCAAAAAAATGGCTGAATTAAAGTATAAAAGAACTTTTTTTTCTCCTTAAGACAGACTTCCAAAGAGTTAGTTTTGCTTTTCAAAGCTAGTTCCTGAGTGGGTATGTGCTAATCTCACCAATGATGATGGCCGCTCTGTATCTTGTACACACAGATTCAAGATTCACACAGCTTGCCTTACCCTTTCAGTCACCAAACAATGTTTTTTTGGTCAGTTTTCTTTCATTCAGAAATGATGGACGTTTCCATTTAGCTTCACTTCATGAAATCCTGGATGTATTAGTTCTTCAGTGTCACTTGAAGTCAAAGCAAAATATTTTTAAGTGATCTTATGATGTTAAAAAAAATTACTCTGTTTCTGAGCCATATTTTTACTCAGGCAAATCGAGTGAAAACACTGCCTGAGGACAGGCCACCAGTGTAGGACTCCAACTTTCGATTTAGGTTTAGGACTTCCTGAGTTTATCCACGTAAGTGGTGTTGTGGTGAGGTGTAGCATAACTGAGCCGGCAGTTCTTAACAGCCATTTTGCTCTGCTGTGCTGAAGAGTTTCTGTCCTCTACAGTAAGGTCTTCTGGGGTTATGTTGCATCTATTATTGCTGTTTTACACTGATATGTACAGGGATGAATTAATTTGTCCTAGTGGTATGTCAGGGAATCATTGGCAGAGCAGGGTAGAGTCTGCTCCCTGTGTCACAGTTACCCACCCTGGCAGTGCTATTGCTCTCCTTCAGCTCAATCCTCAGCTGCTGAGCACAAGGCTGAGACCCTGCGCACAACTTCCCCACACCTCTCCCCTCCTAAAGGTGCACCAACAAACACCGAGTCTGTGGTTATATTTCCTCTGGAAGTCCCCCCATTGCTACACATTCAGCTCTGGGCATAGCAAGCACATCAGAAATGCTATTGTACAAGTGGTGAGAAGGATTTTTGACTTCTGTCTTTAATGGCCCTGGTTGTTGGGATCTCCTGCTGCCTCTGCCTGTGTTGGTTGTCTTGGTGGAGCAAAAAAGGTGGTAACAGTCAATGGGTGTTTCAGGGAGAGGAAACCTCACGTTGAAGATCTAACAGAGTCAGGGCTGCAGCTTGCATCCCCCTCTTAGATCTGAGGAAGGATTTGTGTGCCTGAAAGCTGCTTAAGTATTTTCCATGTGCCTCAATTGGTCTGATGAGAGATTTTACCCCTACCTACAGACTTTGCCTTGCTGAGTCCATCATGGCTTTAACAGCAAAAACTGCTGGAGTGATTTCAGGAGTCTCCTATAATTCCTATTGTAGTTTTTTCACAGTCCTGGGGTTGACTCCATTGGTCTCTCCTGGTCTTCCTCAAACATACATGACTCAGGCCCTGGGGTGTGGAGCTGGCAGACGCAGCCTCGCTCCCAGCTCAGCCACAAACCTAATGTGCAAATCCCAGATGAAGCATTACTGCTGGCTCTGCTGCTTCCCATCTGCTCATGGCGCAGCTGGGTGACAGCAAGTGGCACTCATGGGCTGCCACCAGATGATTTAAGGAGACTGTAAACGCTACCTTCAGAGCAGCAGTGCTCACGTTGCATCTTCGCAGAGGTAGAGAGAAATCAGAGTCCTCTGCTCTTTCTATACTTCCTTTTTTTGCTTTGGATGAAATTCAGGAGCGTGTAGGATCATTTTTGGAGGGTCGATTGTTTCCTCACAAAGTAAATAGCATTTTTCTCTCTGGCTAAAGTTACACAATAATTTTGTATGGTTGGTCTAGCCCTGAGGGTGTCCAGCAGCGATCGGCAGCAAACCCCCTCCCCACACACACTGCAACATCACACAATAAGACAGTCCCACTTTCCCAAGCTCTGGCTGTGTCAGAGACAGGATACCACATTATTCAGAAATGGAAATTCTTACACTGCTACTTTTCCCTAATTGTATGCACATTTTGTCTGTGCAGACTTCAAACTTGCCTGTGAATGGGAGCTGCTGAGAGCCAGAGGCAGCCCAAAAGTTTCTTCAATAATGTTGCATTTTTACTGTCACAGAGTGGGCTGAGCTGTGTTTGCTATGAGAAGGAGAGGAGAGCACAGGAGGAGGAAGGCATGATGAGGAACCTCTCCCCCAGGGTGGCAGTGACATGAGAAGGTGACCAAGCACCGCGGGGGAGCCACCACCTCTGACCGCAGCAGTAGATGCTGCTCCGTCCCATGGTTGACGGGAAAGGCAAAGCCAGCAGCCAGACCACGGATGCTCTGCTACATCCATCAGCCGGTTACTCCAGGCATCTGTCCGCATTGCCTGTGCTAGGGGCTGGCTGGTGGTGTGGAGCCATTTTGCTGAGGGCTGAACCAGCAGCCTTGGCAAGGGCACTGAGTGCCATGCTTCTGTGACCCTTCCCATGCAGGCTTGGGCAGAGCTGTTCTCTGCAGACAGCTTTGGTGAGCATCAAACAGGACGAGCAGGGAAGCCTGGATGTGCAGGGGGTGTTCCGTCGGTCCCTTCCTCCCATAACTAAGTGCCCGAGAAGACGGAGGAGCTCTGCAGTGTGAAAACAGCCCAGCTAGGTCTCCTTGTGCTGCCTGCCCCAGGGGCTTGGTGCAGAGGTTCAGGGCTGGCCCTACAGCCAGGCTAAGGGCTGGAAACGGCTTGTGCTGAAGGGGCAGAAATGCAGGGGGGAGCTGAGCCTGGTTCCCCAAAGGGAGGTCCCAGAGCTCCCCATCCAGGGTGAGACAGGCTCCCTCTGACCGAGCCAGGGTGCTGGAGTGAGCCCCCTGTGCTTGCAAGCACGTCCCTGCTGCCTGGCAGGGAAAAGGCACCCTGGGTTATTCTTAAGACCCTCTGAGGGATGTTTTCTCGATGACATAGTGCTGCAGTGACTTTGTTCTTCCCAAGGACTTGTCTCTAATTTATACCAGGATGAGTTTCTATAACCAGCCTCTATTGTCATATAAATATGACAACTGGACCCTCTCGATGTAAAGATTAGGATCAAAATCACCAAATGCTTCTGTGGCGGGTTACAGCGAGGTAAGTTCGGGGCCGCTTAGATCTCAGTAAGCAGCAGTGGGATGAAAAGAAAATTAAAAGCACTTCTTAGCACAATTGGGAAGCCACCTTTGGTAGACTGAGTGGGCTTAACCTGGGCAAACCCGGGCAGTGAGGCAAGGCACCTCACCCCAGGCGTGGGGCTCGGCTTTCACACCCCACTTTTTTTTTTTTTTTTTTTTATTTGGAAACCCAAGAAAATGGGAGGGA
>NW_008794550.1:47381-60344 GCF_000699145.1 Aptenodytes forsteri
GGCGGGGGCGGGGCGGGGCGGGGCGGTGGGTGCGGGGGTGGCGGAGGGGCCGGGGAGCGCGGGCGCGGATCAGGCCCCGGCGTCCCGCTCCGCGGAGGTGCAGCGCTGAGCCGCCCCCGCGGAGCCCAGCGGTAGGTCCCGGGACGCCCGCCGGTCCCGGTCCCGGTCCCGGTCCCGGTCCCGGTCCCGGTCCCGGTCCCGGTCCCGGTCCCGGTCCCGGTCCCGGTCCCGGTCCCGGTCCCGGTCCCGGTCCCGGTCCCGGTCCCGGTCCTGGGCGGAGCGGAGCCGGCTGCAGCCCCTCGGTGCAGGGGACGCGATCCAAAGCCCTTTCCCAGCTACTGGGACAAATCTGCAAATGTTTCCTTACGCTTTTTCTCGTTTCTTTTTCCTTTCCTTTTTTTTTTTTTGGTTGTTCTGAAAGTGGCAAATTGTCAAAGAAAAAAAGTTGCTGTAGATGTTTCAGAGCTGTTGCTTTATTGAAAACAACTCCCTGGGTGGAGGCGAGAGCAGTCTGCGGTTCGGTGGGAGTGTTTGCAAATCAAATGTCATTTGGAGGTGGGGGGAAATCTGGCAAAATTGTTCCATAAATGCGTTCTCCAAGTTGTGCAGACTTGCTCGCCTCATGTGAGCTTAACGAAAACCAATGGGAAGTTTGAAAGGAAGAGGAGAAAATACATGGGATAACTAAGAGAAGTGCTTTCTGCCTGCTTTTGCTGGTGTGCTTGGATTCTTGGAGCACGTGGCGCTGGGTGCGAACACTCGCTGGCTGCCTCCCTGGCAGAGTGGAGCAGGGAGCAGTGTTGGGGAGATTTGGGGGACCAGGCTTGTGGGATCAGTGGGGAAATCCAGCCCCTGGCAGCAGAATCGCTCACGGCGTGTTCAGGGCTTGAGCGAGAGCCAGCCGGTCCTCTGCCCCCACTCCTCCCCTCACCTTATCTCTTCCTCTTGTCACTCAAAGGCTTGTGCTGGAGCCTGTCGGTCCACCCGGAGCTGAGCCACCCGCGCGGAGCAAGGCCAGAGGAGGTAGGGTTGGGCACATGGTCTGTACCACCTGCAGGAAGGTCCTTTGAGCTTACTGGCACCACACTGGCACTGAGATTTTTCTCTAAGCCTTCGGTACTGAAGGAAAAGATGTTATTGCTGAGTTATATTAGTACTGAGTCTTGTTTCTTTGCACGCATAGGTGATGAGTAGAGAGGTGGTGCTTGAGAGTGTATCTGTCCCTATGGTTTTCTAACAGACCATCAGCACCTGAATCCTCGCCTTTCCCGCTCCTCCTCATGGGACATCTTTCCTTTAGGCATCCTTGTCCTTTCAGTTGCAGAAGGAAGCCTTGGGCACACCCCATAAACATGGCTTTACTTATAACTTGGTTAGACTGTGATTTAACGACAAAACCTACAGCTTATGGTATACGGTTAATGGGTGTAAAATCATCTGAGAAAGATACAGCTTTCTAGACATAAAACACCCTTATTAGTGGGATGGATGAAACTAATATGAAAGATTTTTCCCTAACAGCAGAATGGGGCCTATAGAGGCCAAAAAAGGGTCTTTTAACTGCTTCTTTTCCCAAATGGAGTCAGCTGGACCTTCAAAATCACTTTGAAGACAGTTACACCAGCTGGGTGCTGGTATTGGCATAAAAATATCATTCAAAAATCACACCCTTAATTGGCATTACTGTGTTGGCAAACCTTTTCCAGTGCTGCCTTACCCTTCAACAGCTATATTATTTTAATTGTATCCATGTATTCTCTCTCACAGTAAAGGCTCTTGAGCAGAATTTGTTGAGTTCAGTGTGGTGGCTGGAGCTTTACCTTCTCCAGTAAAGACAAGAAACCGATGGCAAAGCAGCTGAGACCTTCAGTCCTGGTAACACCTCAGCAATTCCACTTCTGTGGGACTGCTGATCTCGGCAAACTGCAGTAAGCTGCTTTGCAAGCTCTACTGGGATAAATAATAGGTAAATGCTAGCCTTGCAGTGTATTTAAATAGCAGGAAAAATCTTTTGCTTTTAATTCAAATCAGTTTCTGTGGTTGGAGAGATCCCTCACTCTTTTCTTTCCATCCGTCCGTCCATCCATCCACTTTAACACCTTTTCAGTTGCATTAGGTGGTCATGTGGCATTATAGACTTTTAAATTTGTCTGATCTACTTGAAGCTGGAAGAAGCCGTCTTTATTCAATTTTGTGCGCTGAGTGGTAGGTAGCCTTTCAGGAGCAATGATGGGCAGCAAGTCCTACGGTGCTTGCTGGCATTAAAGGTGACATGCCTGTGCCATCGGCACCTTCTGTCCTGCTCAGGCATGCAGCATGGGAGAGCCACAGCAACCCATGTAGCTGAGGGCTGGTTGGGTGAGCGTAGCTGAGGATCTGTTGACCCAATGGAAAAGGCCCGTGAGCACACAGGAGTCTGCACCGGAGTCTCTCTGGTTGGTGTTCAGCCCTTTCATTATACTTTTTGGAAATATTTTGTTTTGCTGGACAGTTCCTCAACAACAGGAGGGACAGTGCTGGGGTATTTCTACGCTGCCGGGACCGTTCCAGCCCTGTGGATGTCCGTTCCTCTGGATTTGCAGGAGCAGAGCATAGTTAAATCCCATCTCCAGGCTGTGACCTGCTTTCACTCCGTGTTAAAAATTATGCTTTTTGTGCCTTTTTTGTGTGTTGGAACCTCTAAGGGCTCCTATGGCTCTCATTGCTGTAGCATCTGGGATCTGCTCTCAGTTCTCAAAGCCTGTATGGAGAGTGGGGGGTATGGAGGGTACCTTATCTGTCCTTCTTGTCATCCTTGTGCCCTTAGATTTTGTATCCTGTGTAAACCAAACCAAGCCTACTGCCAACCATGCCTTTCACAGCTGCCTTCTTTCCTTTATTCCGGGAGATGACAAATGTTTACAGTGTTGGTCTTCTCTTTCAAACTGTTCTTTGGGAATTTTTCCATGCCTGGGAGTTTCTTCCCCTAGTTTGTGGGTAAGAGGTGGGATTTAACTGCTTCTGGCAAAACCAGAAGTGTCCCTTAAATTATCCAGATATTTTTGTGGTTGCTGAAAGACTTACAGTGGGCACATGCTTTCCTACAGCTGCCTTCTCGCTTTTCAGCATCATACCCTGAAGAAACCAGACTGCTGCTAGCTGGCCCACCGCTGCCGGGGGCTGCTTGCCTCTTCCATGAGCCTTCGGCCTTGGGGCAACCATGATCTCAGGTGGCCTCACACTGCCCCGGGAGAGGGCTGCGCCTGCCGGGAGCTCCCCTTCCTCCTCTGTCCCGGGGCTGAACTGTACTGAGGTGTTTCTTTTCTAAGTTGTATGCTGATCCCTCGTGGCAGAAAGAACCTTGACTCTTTATTATTCTGCCTCTTATCTCCTCTTAGATGTACCAACAGCCCATGTGTTTAGAATAAGGCTCTGATATAGTGCCACGGTCTCATGCATTCACTTTTGTTTAGCTTTTCCCCTCATTCTCTTGCATTAGAAATTCGGGTTTCCTTCCAGCTCATTGGCATAATATTAACCTTTCTTTTTGCTGGAAGTGACATGTTGCCTTTAATAACAGGGGCCTGGATTTAATATCCCAAGAGGTCCCTTTCTGATTCCATGTTCATATAGATTAGGAGCTAAAAGAAAGAGACTTCTGAAAGGGGCTTTCCGAAAAGTGGTTTGTTTTCTCCTGCTTACGTTATTGTGGTCTTTTTGTAAGAAATCAAACAGTTGAAACAAACATATGTCCTGCTTAGATATGAAGAAATTGCAGCTCACTTGTGGCCTGGATCCACTCCTTCTTCTGCTGAACGTGATTAGAGCAAGACCAAACCCTTTGAGTTACCGTTTCATTCTTGTATGTTACAAACCTAATATATTATTCGTGAAAATTAAACTGTGTTAATTACATCTACTGGTCTGCTTTAACACAGACACACGTTCCTGTCTGACTTGTTTGCTAATGAACTCTGTGGATTGAATCCAAAATCAGGGAGAAGTTTAAGCACTGTCACTGATCCGCACATGCAAATCTCCCTGCCTTCATTGTCCAGATGTGACCTCCAGGCTTCCCGTGTAGGGGCGGCTGTGGAAGTACATGTTTGACCGGGAGATGTCACTGACATTTATTGCTGGGTGCACTAAAGCCTGTGGCTTCCATCAGTGTGGTCTCATTTTTATGAATGAAGGCAGGCAATGACTGCCGAGCTGTCCAAACCAGTGCCAGGAATCCAGTATTGTAGAGACGTGGGTGGAGACGGGAGCGTGAGAAGTGCTTCTGCGCCGGCGGTCCCACCGAGGTACAGCTGCATGTCCAGCCCCAGGCGCGATGGACAGCCATGCTGCTTCTGCGGTCTGGAGGTGGTCTGGGCTCAGGGGACCCCGGAAAGAAAAAGTCACGAAGTACATCACACAGTCCTTTTTGCGAACTGAAGGTTTAAAAAGTGTCCCTTCTCACCTCACAGACTCTTTCCTGCCTATTTTGGTAGGAATTTATTTTTCTTTTTTGATCCTTAGCATGAAGCTTCTATTAATTCAGTTCTGGTTTTTACTCTTGACTATTCAGTGAACACACCTTGGAGACAAAGAGCTCATTTTTTCCCGTATCCACAAAACTTTTTAGTAACTGCTAACCCCTTACACCTGTACATGTATAGTCAAAGAAGGATCTTAATGTGGTTTTGTCTAGACTTGTGATGGAGGGAGAGAGAGAAAGCAATTCCTGGGGCATGGATACATGACTTTTTGGAAGTAGAAAATATAACCAGCAAAGATTATATCCCCAACAGAGCTGGAAGAAGGGGTCTTATGGGTGTTCTTAATCCACCTCATTGCAAAGTCAGCCAGGTTAGCTCAAACCACCTTTGTTTTTGACTTAAATTAGCTGAGTCTGCACTAGCGCAGTGAATGTTCTCTCTGTCCCTCCTGCCAGACATGCGGTGGGGGACTACCAGCCAGCTGCTGGTCCTCAGCCAACTCCTGCTATAGCCACGTCCAGGAGAGACCGTCTGTGTGTCCCCCAGGCTTTACTTAAATGAGAGCTGAGCCATTTGTCCAGTATCAACTTAACCATGTTTGTCAGGCAGAATCAGCTTAAGATGTGCCCCTTACACTCACGTTCGTGCTGTCCTAAATCATTTCAGCTTGGCACCTATCCCCCAGTTCTTAGCTCAGGTGCCGTTAACAGTTCTTTCTGGGAAATTTCACAGGTCACTGGTGGTCTGTGGCAGCCATCAGGAGTGGGACCAGCTGAACTCCTTAAGGGTGTCTGTGTGGTTCAGATTGAACAGCTGTTTTACCCATGGAAGGACACACCTGTTCTTTTACCTGAGGATTTGTGCACCATTTAAGATGATACTGGATATGCATGCATGGACAGAGACTGAGAGGATGCCTATGAGATTTGAATTCCCTTTAAATTAAAAGGCAATTTGTTCTCTGTGTTTCTGTGACAATCTCATTTGAAGTGTTTTATAGAAACAACTAGGACTTTTGCTTTTCTGTACTGTGCACTGGGCTTCGGAGGCCGGGTTACTTAAGAAAAAGAAGATGGAAGGCGGAAAAGTACTGTTTTGCTGGTGTCATGAATCTTTAGATAGGAGAGAGACAGAATACATTTAAAACTCTGAAGTGTTGTGCAGCCTGAAACCTTTTCACAGGAGAATGCTACTTTAAATATACGGCTGGAATGAAAAAGAAAAAAAAAATCACTTCTGCAAATGATGATTTTTTTAAGAATTAAAAACAAGTGTTTAGAAATGATTAATTATTGTAACATGTGAACGCTGTAAAGTTCCATCTATTCACAGTAGTATTTCAAATGATTTAAAGTTGTTTGCTCAAGGTTTGCTTTTACCATGTCATTAAACGTCATGGATTTGTTCCAGCTGTCCTCCACAAATGTATCGCTCATGATGGATTTGGCATGGGAACAGGCTGCCAGATTTTAGTTTTGATACCAAAGCCCAATTTGGTTTTATTTTTAATATAGTTTTGCTTTGCAGAATGTATTATTGGCTTTTAATGGAGTTGGCAGAGAAGATGCCAGCAACGCTACTGGGCAGAGTTACTGGTCCTGGCTTGCAACTTCTGAAACCCCTTGAGGCTGCGGTCAAGGGTGGGCATTTGTGCAGATATCCAACCCCTCTGACCACTACCAGACTTTTTCGCCTGGTATTGGCTGTGCCTGGTCACTGCCTTCCATTGCTGTCACTGCCTCCTCTTGGCAGGAGGTAGCAGTCCACCTATCTGATGGCTCCATAGTTCACATGAGCACTTCCCAATTTGCTTTAGGCCAAATCAAGTGGATTATCTCAAGCCACTAATTAGACTATTGAATATAATCCTGCTGGCTTTTGGGTTTGTCTCTTTCCTTCCTGAAGTGAATTAGGGAGGACTGTGAGCGGCTGCTTGAGCAGCCACATCTGAAGGGAGCTGAGCTGCTGCTGGGTGTAAGGACAGGCAGCTGGAGGTCTCCTCACTAGCACAGCTGCAGCTGAGAGGGGGGATAGTCAGCATGGCCTCACTAACAGCCTAATGAAGTCATTGTTGAAGGAGAACATCTTTCTTACTGAGCCGCTGAGGCTTGCCCAGTGTCTCTACTGTCTGTTGAGGCTTACTTTTTACTTATTCAGTTTTCATAACCAGAACAGTTACATTTGGTAGCATGTCATGTTTTCCTATTCTAAACTAATCTGCCTCATGCATGGAGCTCTGTCATATAATCAATATAACATACCGTCTGATGATCTTGAAAGGCTGGGTATGATTAATGTATAAAACTTGGGCGGCCACTTGGAAAGGATATAATCTGATACTGTACAGAGCAGATTGATTTGGGGGATTACCCCTCAGTTCCGAATAGGTAAATAGTGTAAATGGATCTGCTCAGTAAGAGGAACTGCAGTATGCTTTGAAACATTAGTTTGCCTTTAGAGCAAAACCAAAATGCAGTCTGCTTTCCGACATGCCGTGTGGTTCCTGGCATGGCTGCTTGCATATCCAGAAGGATATGTCCTGTGGAAAGTGTTTGTAATAATTTGTGGGTTTTTCTAAAATGCAGACATCAATAGCAAGAGCGCATGATAAGCAAACTCTCCATTTTTATTAAGATTTTTGCATTCTTCTCAAAGTGTTGACATAGTACACTATACCCTGGGGTGTTGCAAGTGTCTGAATATTTAGGATGTGTAAAAGAAGAAGAACATGTAATAATGTCTCTTCAACCTGGGCAAACAGGTTAACTTGAATGCATCACTGTTATTCCTACATTTAAATAAAATGAACTAAGATGCTAGTAATCAAAAAGGAAGCTCACTGGTATATACTTAGGTTTATTAAAATCTCTCCTTCTGTAAAGAGTGAAAAAATAAATTAGCACTTTATGATCTTTATCATGAAGATGAGGCATACCTCTAGACTAGACAGTTTCACATACTTAATTCTAATTCTTGGTTACATTTCTGTAGTTTGTGGTTGCTTGTCTCTGAGGCTGGAAATAGCACAGTTCTGGGCACTGTGGTACTCTCACATGCAACTGAGGTTCCAGGTGCTGCCACGATTGTGATATATCTTTGCACTGGAAAAAACTACTAAAATAGGCAGTGAAGTGTGTCAGTGAAGCCTGTGTGTGTTTTAAATAAAGTAGTCTCCACTGGGTTTAAAATGAAATGTTTCCATTTCTTTTTAAGCCTGCTTTTCTAAAACTCATTTAAAGAGACTAAATAACATCTGCCATCAGTAACATCCTTATGTTTGGGCCCTAGCCCTGAGAGCGCAAAGCACATGGCATTCGTATTAGTCCCTAGGATGGGGTGCAGAGCTAGGTGTTTGCAGGCGAGCACTTGGGCAGCAGCAGAGCCCAGGATTTGTGTAATAATGCTAGCAACAACTTCTGGTTGCTTTTCAATGGCATTTTTCCCCGATGGGTAAATTTAGTAGGTCTCGTTTCCTCATTAAAAGAAAAGCTAAGTTAAAGAAGAAAAATGCTTTCTGCAAATCACATCCTATTTTCATCCTCATTCAATTAGCACAGATTTTAAGCTGCAGTGTGAGTGTAGTCCATCTGACCTACCTCCCCTCCCCTCCTTATTGACACTGATATTAGAACTATGGGAAAACTTAGACTGCTGGCAAAATGGGTGGAAAAATCAAATGTTTAATGTTTTGCTTGAACATTTTGTGGTTTCTCCTGAAATTCTTTG
Source organism: Aptenodytes forsteri (assembly GCF_000699145.1). Taxonomy (NCBI): domain Eukaryota; kingdom Metazoa; phylum Chordata; class Aves; order Sphenisciformes; family Spheniscidae; genus Aptenodytes; species Aptenodytes forsteri. Next base: position 55,568 of record NW_008794550.1, read on the forward strand.
TCTGAAACAAAGGATGTTTTTTGTTCTTCTTTGGGGGGGTTGTTTTTTATTTGAAAAAATCTGCAGTGTCACTGTGGATTGCAGAAGTTTCTACAGAAATGGCATAAGTTCTCTACAAAATCTTTCTTTTAAACCTGAAAAAAAGGACAGTTACAAACTGCAAAGAAATGCCTCTTTTGATGGTGAAAATTTGTTTGTTGGCAGATTCTTACAAATGCATTCAGAATCAAAATGTTAGTGATTTGGAAAAATCTCGAAATAGAGTAATTTCACATGACCCCCTCTTGGAAGCTTCTAAGTTTTGCATTCTTTGCTCCAGCACAATTCCCACTGAAGAAATACTTCAAAAAAACAAGATTATAGATTCTTTTAAAAATGTCATTCCTTGCTTTTTGGGTACTGTACTAAGTTGTGTTTATATATCTTAATCTTATCCTGATTTATATGATCAAATTTAAGCTTTCATGGATTTGTTTGGAGTCTGGAAAAGATATGAACTGAACTGCAAGATAGACAGTCTCTGCCCTACTGAACTTGCAGGCTGTGGATGCCCAGGCTCTTCCAGCTGAATGGTGGGCTGCCATAGCAGTGTGCTGCCCTCTCTCCCGGGCATCCCAGCCAGAGTTACCTGTTCCCTGGCCCTCCTCACTGTTTACAGGCCTGAGGAACAGTAATGGGCACAGGGGATGGGCTGGAGGCAGTGGTCGGTTCTCTCTGCAGAGCTGCAGCTAGGAGGAGGGGTGTCTGCAGCCTGGGTGCAGCAAAACAGAGCAAAGCCCTGGGAGCAAGCAGTGAGGGGGTGGTGGTGGGGGTGGTGCACCCACGCGTGGCACGCTCAGTGCCTGCACAGTGCCCAGTACAGGGCCTCTGAGCTCTAAGGGACTGTCTGAAGCATAAAAAAAATGGTGGCTTTGGGATGATGTGGGTGAAAGGACCTTCTAGTCACGTATCTTCTGCCCTTTCAGCCAGACTGGCTTTTACTGTGATGCTAGCTTGTGCTGTTAAGTAGCTGCTAGTTGTCACTCGAGAGTATTCCTTTGTTATTTCAGAATTACTGAGACACTTAATTGGCTGTTCATTAACTGCCTTAGAGAAAAATAAGATTTGATTAATCATCATTTCAGCAAATTATAGCCTGTTCTACAGGCTAATGAAATTAAGCAGTGAAGAGCTGGCTTCCTGCAGCTAGCTGTGACCTGCCCTAGCTGTGCAGCCCTCACCGCCTGGCCCTGACCTGGAGGGCTTGAGGTGCACAGAAATCAGAGGTGTCACTGGCATGAATCAGGGATGGGGGGAGCTTAGTATCATAGAATCATTTAGGTTGGAAAAGACTACTGAGTCTTAAAGTCTTAAAGATGACCTTTAAGGTCATCGAGTCCAACCATCGAGTCGCATGTTAATAGGGTGAGGACCACGGAGCACTGCTCAGGGCGCAAGGGAGGCGATGCCTGTGCCTGGCAACACAGACAGACAGCAAGAGAGATGGCTGTTGGCTGTAATTCCTAACCTTTGAGATCACTTCACTTCCTTTTTGTTACTTTTTTGCAAGCAATGGTCATTATAACTGATCAAGATCAAATTTCCAAGCTGAGATCTTGAATTCATCATTGAAGAATGTATATTTTTCTCTGAAGCAGTCCTATATAGTACATTATTTCAAGTTTTACCTTACACACATGCTGATTTCAAACATAACTGGTTTTAGTTAATTATGGAAGGGAAGATGCAACTAGCACCTTTGCTTTAGAATAAAATAGTTTATCCAAAGGTCTAGAGTTTGAAGAAAGGAAAACGCCACAGATGCATTATGCAATCATTAGAAATCCCACACAAGGTATTTGCCAGTGTTATTCACAAGGCCAAGAATGTAAAAAGCAGGTTCCTTACATGAAATTGCTTTGCCGCCTTCTGGCCAAGAGTTAAAGTTCCCCCAAAGGTTTTCTACTTGCTGTCATTTTTGTGTCTTAGATCCTTCCTTTTCCAAGATCCCTGACTGTTGCTCCCCTTTAATCTCTTTTAGGGGCCCTTTCTCAGCTGTTTAAAAGCAGCTATAGCTGCTCCCCCCATCTGCCTAGGGTTGACAGGGAGAGTAATAGAAGCCTCCCGTTTCTTTGCCAAGTGGGGCTCCTGCAGCTTCCCTGTGTAATTTGATTTAGCAGTGTTTGAGACATTGACAATGTTGACATTGGGATTACATGGAATTTGCTTTCAAGAAAGTTGGGGAATAGCACAACCATTGATGGTTTGCACTTTACCCTTTTCAAGACCTAAACATTCAGGAAAAACCTACACCAGATCAGTGCTGGTTGTTAATCACCTGGGTTTTGGTGTGTAGCGCTTAGGACCTGATGGTGTGGTTGGGGCTGGACGAGCAGGAGTGACAGGACTTGAGGACTACTCTACCCCTTCTTCTCCACACCTTTTGTCTTGCATGCATGTTTGGCAGCTTCACAACTGGTTTAACTCTTCCCTGTGCAGAATTTGGGAAGAAGAGGTATTTCCTTCTTCTCTGAAGTGTAGTCTTCTCATCCTTAAGCATGACGATGATTGCAAATACAAACCAGAAATAGGTCAATAACAATAGAAGAATATTAACAGAAGAATTAATAGAAGAAAGTTTAGAGGCTGCTTTTTTTTTTCTTTGTGTCGTAGAAAGCTTTCCTCTGTTAGCAGAAGAAACTGAGATTTTTTTTTGCTTAGCTGTTGGCAACACTGGAGAGGAATGGATGGGAGTCTTGCAGCACACCCTGTTTAACGTCTTAATTGCCAAAGATCCTGGGCCAGATACCCAGGCTTCACCAGGTCCTGAGGGGCCTCAAAATGGGCCTTACCAGAGCTCTCTGTGAAGGGCCATGGGGATGGCAGTGGCCTCAGCACTGAGGTGGTGGCCCTGAGCAAGGAGAGCTGGCTTCCTTTGGTGTGGGGGCCTGTGGTCCCCTCTGCGCTGGGCACCCCACGGAAAGAGAGACAAGGGCCTCAACAGCCTGGCGAATCCCCCATCCTAGGATTTGGTAGGTGGGAATGAGCTGTTTCACAGCCCCATTTGGGTGGAGGAGGCAGCCCCAGTGCTGCCCTGGCTGTACCTGGGTCAGGCGGCCGCAGGCACAGCTTTGAAATGCGAAGCAGCTTCCTTAGGCATTGCGGGGGTAAAAAGTGAATTAACCATATCATAGGCACATGGTACTTCCCTGCTCAGATTACACTACAAAATCTGGGCAGTTCCTAAGATAGAGCTGGAAAAGGGGATTTGGGAGTGTGAGCAGCACTTGGAGCAGAGCACAGCTGACATGGCTGGGAACAAAAGGTGATAGGAAAACTCACTGCATCTACATTGCTGCTCATCCACAGGTCAGCAGAAATCCTTCCTAATGGGACGTTTGTTGCAAATTTACTGGGAGAAGCGTAAAATAACTTTGTTTGAGTGCTGGCTTTGCTTTGTGCCTTGTGTTCTGCTAGTTGCAAAGATTGTATCTGGCTGTGTTTCTCTTTGATTTTGTACTTTGTTTTCTAGATTTACTTTCTAACTGTTCATCAGACTCTAAAGCTCTTGTTAAATATCTTCTGTTTGATACAGTTTAAAGACTTATGTAGATAGGGGCGGATTTGCTTTGTTAGTTAAGACTGCTAAAGCTGTGTCTACTCTGCTCGTGGACAAAGCTTTTTGCAGTACGGATTTTTTTGCAAAATACTCCGTAAGCAACACATGTGTTTGTGCTATTAGTCAGATCTTCACGGACTTTTTTTTATCTTCTCCTCAGAAGTGAGCTTCTTACAAAAACAATTATTTTTAATGCCGCTTCTGGCCTTTTGACTGGGAATTCGGAGCGCATTTTACCTCACATACTGAAGAGAAAGTTAGGTTTGTTTTTGTTAATGTAAGTCAAGAAGTAGCAATGATTCAGTGTGACAGGCTGAATGTGAGCCATATGAGCCGAGCTGCACAAGCATAAAGGATGATTGTGCTGCAAAATTTCTCCCAGTAATTTAGATTTTGACACACTTACCACTTCTCAAGTTGCATTTCCCCCTCCCCACCACTCCTGCCCTTCCCCCACCATCCAGGATCTGATGTGATGGAAAAAATATATGCATTGTCTCTGGGAATAGTAATGGTTGGGCTAAAAGTGCTTTGCTTCTGTGAATTTTATTATAGCAATGTGAGCGCTTCACAAAGAGATGGTAATAATTGTATACGCTTACATACATAGTCTTAAATAACGACTTTTTGGAATTAAATAGCTCAATTTTTAGATGATAATTCTTATCACTTAAAGCGTGTAAGTGTCATCTACTTATCTGTTTCACTAACAGGTTTTGAAATGCACCGGTATATAGCAGTTTTCTGATTTAAGAAGTGTAACTTTTGCACTGAGCCGCTGGAGCACAGCTCACACGCAGCTCCCGGCGCGTGTGACAAGACTTGCATGTTAGGGAGGACTGCTTGTCCCCAGGAAGCCCAGAGCACCGGGCAGAGTGCCACTTGAGTCCCACTCTTGGGTGGAGGATTTTATAGTGCCATTTTTTTCCAATTAAGCACTATTGATTTCTTTTGTGCATGTTTTATTTTTTTGTTGTAGACTTTTTTTTTTACTCTGCGGTTTCTCTGTGTGGCAAATGAAGGCTGTTTTAATGTTGACTCAAATGATATATACTCATAGCAGGATTTTACGTCCAGCCTTTTTATTGATTAAACATCTGCACGTCTAGAAAGGAATAGCAAATGGCAGTTCATTTCTGGTGAGGGTTTCTTACCAATAAGTGAAAGGGCGGGAGGGGG
>NW_008794550.1:60783-176572 GCF_000699145.1 Aptenodytes forsteri
AGATTGAATTGAATTCTGTTAGGAAGTATATCATGCGGCTACAACAGACACATACCAGGGTAAATGAGAACAGAATTTGGTTTTTCAGTGAATCTGTTCTAACCCATTGGCCCAGTCCAAGCCGCCCCCTGAAGTTATTAGAAAGGACCCTGCTGACACTGATGGAAGTGGGGATAAAGCCAGGCATTAAGATGGTCTAGATCGTGACATGCCTTTGCTGTTTAATGTTGAATGTGAAGTTTTAAAAGAAGCAAACCAAAAATAATACATTGGATACTATTTTTAAGGCAAAATCCCAGCAAAATGTCTGTCATCAGATTCCAAACGATTCCTTGCTTCACTTTAACAATGAGCTATCCATTATATGGTCTTAATTTATGGAATGTTAAATAGTTTCTGGCATTACTGTGCCCCTGCAGGAAGAACAGATGGTACTTTTGAATGAGTTTTGCTATGGGATAAAATGTTCCAGGTCTTCAACAGATCATATCCATCTGTAAGAAAGGAATAGCATTTGTGTAAAATAAACAGGGTAGAGTCAAACAACTTGAAATCCTCTACTGAAGGAAAAACGGTGCCTCTAGGCTGAGGTGGTAGTACGCGTTGGAAGGTAATGTGGAAAGCTATCGCTTAACATTACTTTAAAGGTGAACATTTATTTTGGTTAAACATCCCAAATGGGAAATTTTACATATCAGGACTTGGGAGGCGGTGGTCAGTATATAACATGGTCGATATATGCTGACAGTAGTCTGTGTATAACAAGAGTATGTTACATTTAGAATCAGATAGATTGGCTATGTCTTCATCTTGTCTCCATGCAATAAAGTTCTGTCTTATTTGATTTATAGAGCTTTGGCTCTCTGAGAAAAGTGTGGAAGCAATGAAGACCCAGATCCTGACAGTCCTTATCATGTCAATGTATAATGTAGCCAACCCTACAGAACTGAGTGGAACATCTCCATCGTGATGCACATCTTGCACCCTCCATAAAAGTTAGTCTTACAAGTCAAACAGAGGATTGGCAGAATTGTGAGAAGTTGCATCCACTTTCCTTCTCCATTCTTTTAAATGACCAGGAACTGCTAGGATGATGGAATCCATCGTTTTTCAGAGCTCTGCTGCAATTCTTCCAGTTGGCCTCTTGGGGAATGATTGCTTTCTCCTCGTTGGCCTCTGCACTTTTGTGGTCCACATTTGGTGAATGAATATCCCCTTCAGTTTATCTGTCTTTCTTACAATTCTATAATTTTTTTTTCATATTCCCGGTAGAGTTCTCCTTTGCAAATTGAAAAATCACAGGCTCTTCAGCTTTATCTGCCTGAAAATAAGGTAATTAATCATGTAAGGTCCCTGTACAGTGCATAAAGACAAGCTCACATCTAGGGGGCAATCCATCCATCTTAAAACAGATTATCAGTGATACTGGTTGCCCGCTGAAGTTTTACCCATCTCTCCACTGACTGTAGAGGGAGCTTCATCGGCGAGGTGACTTCTAGAAAACTGAAGTTAAACTGAACCTGTGATCTTTAGATAATTTAGATTCATGGTCGTCTTTGGTCTGTTCTTGTTCTTTGTACTTTGAATACCCAAGATCACTGTATCAGCAACTTGCTTTTAGAAGTGACTCTGCAAAGTTGTAGTACCTTTATATTTTTGGAAATCTGGTGAAAATCTTCCCTCTTACAGCCTCCAAAATCAGTCAGCTGGGTGTGAACATCTGACTGGGCTGCCAAAGTGTTTAAAATAATTCTGGGGTGAGGCAAGGTCGTGCCACAGGAAGGCTCTCTGCAGGTGCCTCTTTCTGCTGGACGGCTGCGTGTTAGCCCAGCCTTGGGGGCTGCATTCATGGAAGCACTAATGGAGGAATTTGAGAGTAGACTGGAAAGCGGGAATACCTCTCCTTTCACTGTGAAGGATAAGTTGTAATCCTAATCATTTGGGTTTACTTTCCTTGGTGTTTTTTTGTTTTTGTTTTTTAATACCAGATGTCCTCTGATTTTGAGAGACTTTACTGTATCTTTTGCATATGACTTTGTCATCTTAATTTTTCTTGCCAGTCATGTGCTGGACTGTGCATAATGAGCATGGAGGGAGGGAGTATCAGCTCATTCTTCTTCTGTTGAATTAATGATTTCTTTCCCGTTGCATAAATCGTCTTTACAGTTGTAGGATTTATTCAGCTGGAAAATAAAATAACTTCCTCCCCTTCCAGGAGAAAATTGACCAAAACATATATATGTATTTTAATGTACCAAGACCAAAACAAATTGTGCTCACTAGTCAATACCACCTTCTTGGAGTATTGTTCATTGTAATGAAAATCAGACTCAATTTACTGTTTGGTTAGTGTGTTCAACAAAAACAAGATGTCAAAGGAAAAGACATATTCTTGTTGTTTAAATTATATGCACTTCTATAAGGTAACATATACAAAATATTCAATCAGCATTTTATGTTAGCGGGTGTACCTGCATGTATGTAACAATGCAAAAATAGAGCTGTAATCAGTTGATTGCTCTGGATTCTCTCTCCAGTGTAGGAAGAATAACTGGGTGTGGCCCAACTTGAAAAGCAAAGTTTACATCAGTATTTTCGTTTTCCCAAAATTTTATACGCGAAGACAGGGCTAGCTTACTTTTCAGTATATTTGATAAGGTCTGCCTTTTTCTCATAAATGTTGGAGAAAGTCTGGTTGGTTTCTTCAGTAATAAGACCTGTTGTCTTCTGGGCAGCAGTTAAAGTAAAATTGCTGTTTTGGTAGATATCTTAAAAAATGCAGTATGTTCCCCATTAGAACAAAGCCAAATTTTGCAGTATTAGCGTTTCTGGATTGCCGAGATTTCTAATTTTTATTGTTCTGCCTTTAGTTGCAAGTTATCATGGGTTTACTTGTATTTGTTGATGATCAATAACATAAATATTCAGGAGTATGGGTTGCATATTTATGCAGTAGACCATACTAGCTTCCTGTGGTAATAGAAAATGTAATGTATAACTTACAAAGGAAACAAGAGTTGCTCTTCTAATATCATTCTGGTTTGTAGGGTAAATATGGTACAGAACCACAAATCATTATGAACACGAGAACTACATACGTGCACGTGAGGGCAGAAGTTGTCTAAATGTGTTTAGACATATAGCAAACTAGCTGTTTGTGATCACTGAGTGTGTCGGTTTGAGATTCGGTACAGTATACAGAAAAAAACAGTGCTCCTATCCCCGGGTAATTACCCTCCAAATTAAGGTTACACCTTGGACAATTTGGATCTGGTCCAAAGCTACTGAAAGCCATGGAAGGCGTTCAGGATCTGGGGTTCCACATGTGCAGCAGACAAAAGGGTTGTGCATTACTTTCACCTTCCTTAGAGAGCAAAAGCATGCCAAGGGAGTACAAGAAATATGTGTATTTATATGTTTCTTTATCTGTTTATGTTGAAACCTTTTAGCAATAATTAATACTAGATATTTTGCTTTTATGAGTTTCAAAGTACCAGTCAGTGCCTTCATTTTATGACAGCCTCTAAATAGCTTTAAATCTATTTCAGGTTGGTTATAAATAAATTTGCTGCCCAGAAGAGAACAGGTCTCATCACTGAAGAAACGAACAAGACTTTCTCCAACATCTAGTATGATGCCTCCTCTGAAACACCTCTAGATTTTAATCGTCAGTGAATGAGGTAGCATTACTGGCCTTGGCGTCTCTTGAAGGATAAATAGGGCTCAAAGCACTATCCATCCAGATCCTCTCTGGCAGAGTACTGAATCTGTCTGTCTGTAGGAGCTAGACATCTTTCTGGTCAGCATCAAGTTTAGTTCATATAATTGTGTGCTACAGCAGATACAATAAAAGGTTCCAGGCAGTGTGTGTCTGCTGGGTGCATGGGGCCCCGACCTGCTTTGGGGTCCCATCACCTCAAGGACTTGCTGGCCGCCGAGGAGCAAAACCTTCCTCAGCCTCATGCCCAGCCAGTGAAGCGCAGGATAGTTTACTTTCCAAAAATTTGGAGTCGCACAGCGACTCTCAGCTTCTCTTACACAACGCTTCACAGTCTTTGAGGATCAGTGAAGAATAAACACAGGGTGGAAGATGGGAGGTATTGCAAGGGTAACTTCTATTAGTTACATCTGGCATTATTGTCTCTGAATGATAGGCTCTGAGATGAAATAGCAGAGCAGGCATCTTTTCACATTTTGGTATCCATCAAACCAAATTAATTCCATTATCTTTTGTGGAAAGTTTGTGCAGGAACAGTTTTGATTGATGGATTACATCTGCGTCTGCTGACTGATTAGCAGCATGATAGATGTAGCTTCATTTACAGGGATTTGCTTTCATTCATGAGGAAAAATTGAAGGTTTCTTTCCAGCACATTTTTTGCATTAAAAGTTTGTGAAGTGCTCAACAAATGGTAGGCTTTGATTTCCATTTGTTTAATGCCTGTGGTAATTAACATTTCTGTGAGAACATTTTAACCAAATGTTCTAGTTTTGCCTCCATTAAAATAATAATTTTTTGCTTTAGCTAAAGAATTTAATTGGTATATGTAATAACCCTGATAGGGGATTTCTTTTGTCACCATATGAGAGTAAAATGTTCCTGAGGAATGATGATTGTTGCTTTTTCTGGATTTCATTAATTTATAATTGGCATTATGTCTCATGGTACATCCAGTCCACTTACTACAGATATGCTCTGTCTGCAGTCCATTGTCCTATGGCGTGGGTGGAGAGAGGGCATGTATGTGAGTGCTGAAATAAATCCGAGTTCGTTTCCTTTATACCAAAGAATATCTGGGCAGATACTCAACCAGATTAATTAGCTGAACATTTTTCAATGCAAAATTACGAGGCTGGATCCTTAACCCAGCCTGTCTTTGTGGAGTTGATTTCTAAACCCTATCTCCTCCTTCATGGCTTGCAGAAAACCATAGGATTGGGAAATCAAGAAATGGGGCTGAGCGGGGGCAGAGCAAAGGAGATAACTATTTAGTGATACTGGTACCCGTTTCTGTTGGGAGATGCATCCACCCTTCTATTTTTTACACCTCCATTTCATCCTGTATCCATGGTTCTTGTGTGCAGGTTCAGGCACAGACTGGCCTCTGGTAGTAGACGTCCTACGCAACCCGTCCTGCAGTGAAGCTTGAAGATTTTGGTTCATGCCAGGCTTACTCCAGATAAGCTTTATAGGTAGAAGTAGTGGTCAGGACAGTTGTTTCTTCTTGTGCTGCTTATTCTTGTCCCTTCCTTCTAACAGGAAGACTCTCTGTTCAGATTAGAGCACAGCAAACTCAGGATCGCTGTCAAGGGCAGAACTGATGGGATGATTCCAGCAGTAATAATGTGCTCAGAGCTACACAGAGGGCTGAAAATTTTGTAAATTAAAAATTCTGAGAACACTTACTGTAACGAAGAAAATGCAATCCCAGTGACTCAAGACAAGAGAGATTTCCTTGAGGTATGAGGTGGAGCTATGGTGTGCTTGTGATGGGTAAATTTGAGCTAGCATTTTATCCACCAGATACAATAAGCTATGGAGTCTTCCTTCTCCATTTTTTCCCCCCAGACTTCATCCAGAGGAATAGGGCAGAGAATGCCTTCTCTGTATGGAACAATGACAGCGATAGCCTTGTGTGCTGTCTCTAAGTGTTATTTATTTAAGAGCCAGAGCACAGGCAGGACAGTGGGTGTGCAGAAGTTCACCTACTGTTGTGCGAGTCTCAGTTAGGTGCGTTCTGCAGCTGGGAGAGCGGAAGATGTATTTTCTCAACTGCGGAGCAGAGTAAAGCTAATGAAAGGAGTTGGTTTGTTGCTACAGTTGGTTACTGAGAGCACCTTTATTCTCTGGAGGGACAGACTTGGATCCTGTTGAGTCATAAAGGAAAAGAGTTTGATCTTGAGTCCTTCTGGGGATTTCGCTACATTGTGAAAAATCATTGTGCCTTTTGAGGGGAACATGTCAAGATTCACAGCCTACTCCTAGGGAAATGCTGATTGTAGACAGCAACTGCATGTGTTGTGGATCAAAAGAGGTATGTTGACAGAGATCTGTATGAAAGTTGTGGAAAAACTGTGAACCAAATTAGTAAGAGAGTATAAAATGTTCACTGTACGACACGTGTTATTTTCACCTCATCAGCAGATAGAATTTCACCATTAATCATGACAATGACAAAGCCAGGACACGTTTACTGAAAAATTATTTACTACAAACTTACTGTATTGACATTTTGTTTTGACACTCATTTGGAATTAATTGGCAGACTGAAGCAAACCCCTCTGAGTTACCCTGGAGAGTCTCAAATCAAATTCTTCAATTTTGAGGTTGAAGTTCAGGTGATGGAGGAACCGCCACTCTTCTGGCTGGTGAGCAGTTTTGCCTTACAGGTGCTGTGGAAAACTGTGTTGCAGTTCCCTTCAGTCTTCCCTCAATGAAAACAGTTGTTAATTATTTCCAAATTGGCACAGGGCAGGAAAGGCCACTTGCTAAGCTGCCAATTAAATAGTAGGCTTTCTTTTGCCTAATTTGTATTTCAGGGTGGGGGTGGGAGAATTTTCATTTTCAACTGTTCCAAAAGGGCCGCCTGAAATAGGTAGATAGTACCCATCTGTGCTTCTCGTTAATGCCAGATGCTCCAACCAACATGTTTCCCAACAAAAGGAGGAGATCTGTATTACAGACTGTCACCGCTTAGGGCAGTGGGGTTCAAAGTGCTGGCAGGACTCTGGCGGCGTGCGCCCCCTGCCCTGCGTAAGCAGTGACCACTGGTGGGGGTCATTGTGGCTGTATCCAGCTTGTGCTGGACTTTGGGAATGGATGGTAACACAGTAGCCAAGGGCTGTCTGGAGCAGTGACCCAAATGACTTGCTGACGTGCAAGTATGACTATAAGTCAATCACCTTACTCTATAAATAGTGGACAGCCCAGGGCCCGTTGAGCTCTCCTGCATGGCAGCGGGCTGCGTGCCAGGATCTCCCCTTGAGTAGGGATGCCTCTCAAGGTTACTCCTCGAGGTTGAGAGATTCCTTGCCGCAACAGATACTTCGTAAGTGACTAATAGCATGCTAAACTTTGAAATCTTAGCTAAGTGATATAAAGGATTGATTGCGCATATATAATCCTTTAGACATAAACCGTTGACCAAGTCTGGGACTAGGTTTGGATCCAGCCGCACCTAGACTCCTCTCTGAGAAGGAGTTTAGAAAGCAAGGGGGTCCTTTCTGAACCTCATGACTCAACGGGAGGGTCTCCCTGACAGTAATGTCTGACCCTGTCCTCTATGCAGTAAATAATCAAGTGTACCTTCCCATTGAATCTTGTTAAATCACTGTCACATTTACCATTGAACTTTGTTAACTCACACTTTAGCTCACTGTTTTCTCTCACTCCACCGGCAACAGACTCATGCGTAATAGAAGACTGGATTAAGAAAACAAACAAACCCAAAGCTTGAATCTGTTGCTTACAGAAAGTTCTAAGTAGCATTGTAGTCATTTCATTGAGGAAAGAAGAAATAGGGAGAGGGGATCGCAGAGGGAGTGGAAATGAGATGCTCAGATTTTGCATGCCAATGTCCTTGAGGTTGCAGCTCGTTTTTTCCTTGGTGAGAGTCAGCAGCAGCCCTGCAAGTATGTGAGCTCTGTGAAACACTGGGAAGGGGCAGGGGACTGGAGTATCCTGGAGGAAGATTAGGGAAAGAAAGGAGGAGAGAGAGAAATGTAATCCAGGACCTTGAAAGAATGCTTTTTGAGGAGCATGGTTATGAGACCGTATAGGGGTCTGCTTGAGTTACTTACGGTTTCTCACAAAAAAGTATCTAAATAATGGGGAGCTCTGTGGAAACTAGGGATTTCTTTCTTCCTGAGACAGAAGGGAGGAGTGCAGCTCTTTGTTTCTCAAGTAAATGAGAAAAAACTCTTTCCTTCACTCATCAGAGCAGCTACTGGTATTTATGGTGCTCACCTGAGCCCAGAGCATTGAACTGGTGCTGGTACCTGGGGCAGGGCCATCACTGGAGCTGTGCTGCCACATCTCCTGAGGCTGTCTCCACATGTGTGCGGCTGCTCAAGGTGCTGTGGAGCTGAGGGACATGCTCTGCCTGCCTGCTGCCAAAAGAGCTCTCTCTGTGCAAATTAGTTCATAACTTATGAGCTTTGACAAGTTTTTGTTGGCTGTGCCTTGGGAAACATTTTTGAATGGCTGTTGCTGAGTTTGCTTTAATCTTTTCCCAGATTTTTTTGGCTGTCGTGGAAATAGCTGGATTATTTAATTGTGTTTTTGAGGTGCATATATAGTCACCTGAAACTTGGTGATGTAAAAAAAAAAAGTGTATCAATAACAAATGCATTTATTTTCACTAAAAAGAAAGACTTAGGCTCCTTCTACAGCAGAGCTGCGTGACCCTGGCCCAGCTGCAAGTACATGCTGAGCCTCCTGTGCATGGACACTGCACTTGCATCGTCCTGAGGGAAACTGAATCTTAGTTGGTTTGTCAGAGACTCTGTGGTAGTGCACTTGGCATGTTTCAGCTGCTCTAGTCCCCCTGTTCATGCACAGCCCCTTTGCTGAGCTCTCCACTGCCAGCGTGTCAGAGCTGGGACGAGGACCAGCCACGTGCACTGGGCGGGATGGTGTTTCTGTTCACCTCCTTTCCCCCATGTGAGTTGTTCTCTCGCTCCTCTGCAGCTGCCATCCTCCCACTGCGTCACTTTGGATCTGCTGCAGTGGCAACTCCCAATGACACAGAATTTCACTCTGCAGTGAGCCAAGTACCTTGCCCTGTTATTTTGGGCTGGTCTGGGGTGAGGGGGAGCACTGACATAATAGACCCAAGACATGATTCTCCCCTCCTCGGCTCTGCCCTGTCATTCACTTGGAAAGGCTGCCTTCACTCTTCAGGACTTCAGAAATGGCTTCAAAAGCTGCACATTCTGGAAGAATACATCCCAGAGCTGCCTGGTCACTATTGCTAATGCTTGGCTACTTCAGCTGAAATACCTTGGGTGATGCTTTTCCATTACTGCAGCGTGTCAGGTTCCTGTTTGGATTTCAGCGTGGGGAATGTCCTGGAGAGCGTCCGGAGCGTCTCTGCCCGGGGGCGCTTCTGCTGGGAAGGGAGGTCTTATCGGAGCCGCTTTTGGGAAAGTGCGTGAGTTTTGATCCCGTGCTGCTTGCTCCTTGTTTGTCCCACTCTTAGGTTCTCTGTTGAATTAAGTAATGATCCTCCAGACTCCCAAATGTCCATTTTTTAAGCTTTTTCATGAAAAGGGGGTTAACAGTAACTGATTTCTTATTGAAAATAAAGCTGAGGAAAACAGCCTGAAAAAGCTATGACTTCTGAAAACAGGCTGATTTTGCCAAGAACTGGAGTGTTGACAACACTGAAGTGACTAAGCATCTCGTGCTTTTCTTCCGATAAGAAAAAGCAGCTCATTGAATTTGGATTTACACTGGGGTTTATCCTACCCCTCTTCTCTTTCTCCCCAATCCAGGTGCCCCAAATGAGAAGGCTGGCTTCAGCTCATATCAAATTTCATTAATTAGCAGGCAGAAGTGAGAGGCTCTGTGCACTGTATATTGCATAAGAGGAGTAAAGGAAACCCTTCACTTTTCATTCATCCACCCGGTGAATAGCACTTTAGTTACCTCTGCTAGCGCAATGGGCTGGGAGCAGCCAGCAGCAATCCCTTCCAGCGCTTGATGAGATCACAAGTTTCCGGATTGAGAGGGTGTGAAAGGAAGAGCTAATCCACTGGCTGGCACAGCCGAGTCAGGAGTTACCAGGCTTAGGGTTTTTTTCTGTTCTTCATACAAGAAAGGTCTCTCATAGATTTCCACTTTCTCTTGCATTTAAAAGGGATTGTTTTTAAATTGATACTTCCTTCCGTCCCCTCCCTTCTTCCTCCCTTAGTCTAAACTATGACCGCAGCCATTTAAGAGCTGCTGGCAGCTGCAGCAGACCAGAGAGTTCTGGCTGGGGAGAGGTGCTAAAATACACAGACTGGCGAAATAAGTTAGCCTTGTTGTTCAGTGTGGGTGTGCACATGTGCTTCAGCCTACCATTGTGCTTTTTGCAAGGCTTTCACCAATGTGCTAGAGAAGAGATTCAACATCACAGACCAGGGCTGTGTTTGGTCCCTGGTCAGGTACAGACTGAGCCTGGAGAGCCAGTTTGGACTGCGTAGCACCGGGAGACCAGGAGAACCGTTCATAGCATCTCTGTGGGTTGATGAACTTGCTTTGTGCACAGGTGGTAAGTGCCACTACCGCATTTGCTTTCCCACAGCTTAGCACATGACATACTTCTTTCTTCGTATGCATGAAACCTGGCTGTAGATTAATGGACGAACTAGGTGGCTAACCTCCACAGTTGCACCCAGCAGGTAGTGTGCTCCCCGTACATGGCACAGGAGGGATCGCACAGATGTCTGCCACCTTCTGCTTTCACATCAGGCTTGCATCTGGCCCCGCGCACTGTTCAAAAGGAGAAGATGTATATCAAAACAGCATTTCTATTTTTACCATCCTCGAAAAGGGCAATTTAGTGAGGAATTGAGAGGTAGGATAGAGAAAAGAATTGTTCTATCTAAACCTGTTTGCAGGGATCTGCAGCTGGTTAAATCACAGGCACATCTTCAAAGCTGGAAGTCCGTGGGTTCTCATGCAGGTGTTGTCCTCTGCAGTGGGCTGAAGTTGTTCTGTTTATTGCTTTTTGTTTATAAATGGCTGCCTCTTTTTATTCAGTGAACATTTGAAAGAATGCTCTTGATCCTGCAGTATCTCTTCCACACATGCACACCTTCTGCAGTTGTTCTGCCGTCTCTGGGGCAACCTTCACACAGAAAGATGGTGTTCGTGTGAAGTCTTTGAAGGAAAGTGCCTCCTGTCACCTCGGCTTACCTAGAATAAGCTTTCTGGTTCAGCACTGAAATGAAACCATCTGGAAAAAGAATCTCCCAGTAAAATACTCCTCTTAATTTAAAGAAGTTGCACATTTAAAATGTCTAGATCTTCTGTGGGAACACACTGGTTTCATCAACGTTTTCAAGTAATACAGCTGAACTGTTTTAATCAAGTCAACATTCTTCCTCTCGACTCTATGTTATGGCTTTGATTGAAGTAAATCACTCTGAGTATATTGTTTTGCAAAAATGTCAGAATTTAAAACTTTTTGGCCCCAAATTGGACTGAAGTAAGCATTCTGAAATCTTGTTTTGTTCTACCCACTTCCCCTGCCAGGAGACAGGAATATGATGTTTTTCAGCCAGTGGTAGTTATAATTTTGATGGTTGCTGCTGTTAGCCTTGGATGTCCTGTCACACAGATACTGGTTTCATCAGCAATGTGAGGCATTCTCGTTCCCTTTTCTGTGAAGATGTGTGCCTGTAGTTCATGTTCATTTGGACTCTTACTTTTTTAAGCTGGTTTTCCATAAGGTGACTTTGCTTTGCCTTTCCCAGGAATCGTTTTTAAAGGAGGAACTGAGGAATAAGGAACTCCTTTGTGGTCTGACCATGCTGTTTACTCCTGATTTACCTCACAGGTTTACTTCTGTTGACTTTGAGGGACTTAGTCCCAATCCAGAGCACTGGCCCTCCCTTGCATGGGCACTCATGCTTTCTCAGGACACACTGTGTGCACAGGACTGGCAACAGCTACTTTAATAGTGGCCCAGTATGACCCCACTAAAGACAACAGGGTTAGCACTTGAACCAAAGCGGAGCAGGATATGCAGCACAGCAGGTTAGGAAACTCCACAAAAGACATAAATTGAAGTCTTCTGGGCCATGAAGCAATGCGTGAGGACCAGGGTGACACTTGGGTTATCTTGCTGTAGAGCTCTGTAAAGCTTTCAACAGAGACTTTGAAAGACCTTTATTTTAGGTGTGCAGGGCTTAATTTGTTGTGACAACGGAGCAGCGAAAGTCAATGACATTGATAAGAGTGGGTGAAGGACAGAGTTGAGAGTAAGAAGACCTGATTCTCATTTAGGTGAAGCCCTTGCGTACTGTCCCAGTTGTGTAAAAGGACATTAAAGAAAGCATTAAAATAGTTAATGGAAACAAAGTATTGCAGTAATATCTACTGGTATTAAACTCCCCTGTCCTCCAGAGACTGTGCGTTTTTTACCCTCTTGGTAGAGACACAGTTATTTCACAGCTCCAGCTTTTGATGCCATTACCAAGTAATTAGCTGCTGTCTTCAGAGCATCGTTTCAGCATCGGGGAAGGGCATAGAGCCAGAGGCAGTTGCACATCAGCTGCATGGGCTGGCAAGAGCACACACACTCTGGAGGGATGCATTTTCTCAGTGGGGCTCAATAGTCGTGTCCGTGCGCTTCACTCAAAGCTGTTTTTCTTTGTGCCTGAAGTAGAGGCTGTTTCTTTGATATGCAAGTTTATGGGGGGGTGGTGGTGGGAACGATGGGTGTGGGGAGCAGATGGAGAAAGCACAGGGAAAATGCAATGGTTTTAAAGGAATAAAAAGAGATACTTTTGTTGGAATCATTACACCAGAAACGAGGAGCCTCCGATGAAGGAAAGTTAGCCTGAGGATAGGGAAGATTGTGGTGTTATCAACAAAAAAAGGGTTTATAAGGATTTCAGCCTTAACAGTTTGCGGTTGTTAGCTTGAGAAACCAAATGTTGAGGGATGTGGAAATGATCAAAAGAGAAAGGGTACAGAGGGACTGAATAAGGCATTGAGCAGAAAGTGTGAGAGGCGGGGAGCAGGGACAGGGCTTGCTGCAGGAGAGGGGCCACGAGCTCTCTGGGCCTCTCCGTGGGCGAGAGGCAAGGGAGCAAGGAGAGAAACAGAGATAAAACTGGAGGTGACCTGCACAAGCAAACAAACCCTTGGACAGAAAGCGGGTGCAGATGAGGAGAGGAGGAGGTAACTGTACAGGAGAGGGCAGTTGAGCAGCTCCTTTCACGAAAACAGGACTGTCCCATGATAAACCCTCAGCTGTGCTTGAACTTCTAGGCATGCTAGATATAAATTATGACTGGCTTTCTGCTTCTTGCTGCAGGATACGAGGTAATTTGGGGGTTTCCTGTTGGGAGTTCAAGTTTATTCCTGAGAAGTGAGTGCTTGTTTTGGGAAACCTGAATGTACAAGCAGGGCGGGCAAACACCGTTCACGGGGGTGTCCTGCTCCCATTGTCACATTTACCTGACAGGCTCTGCTGCACCAGGACAGCAGTAGTTGACTGTGAGCAGTTGCTGTATGGATATAAAGTGGGTGATGCACACAAGCTTGCCCTTTATGTGGCCCACAGGTGCTGATTACCAAGGCAATGCTGTGCCCTACCTTCGTGCATGCAGAGGCTGGCCCAGCCTGGGGCTGTGACACGCAGATGGTGTACATCGGGGTCCCAGGGCTTTCTGAGCCTGGGAAGCACTGATGGGGGAGAGGGAGGCACGGGCCAGGGCAGAGCTGTACTTAGCTGGCACCAGCAGTGCTCTGGCAAGCACAGAGTTTGACCAAGGGACTTACATGTGCTGAAGCGTTAAAGCCAGGAGGTACCAATGGGAGGGGACGGTGACAAAATCCTGCTGTGGGACCCTTACAGAAGAAGCTTATCTTTAATTGTCCTTCCATTCATTATTTCCTGGCTAAAGCTATGTAATAATTACAAATTTGGATTACCTGGAAAAGCTGCTGAAAGTAGGATAAATTATTAATTCCCAGGCTGGATTCTGAAGAATTAATTTCAGCACCATATATTGAAAATTCTCCTTCATATGAAATATCCTAGTTTTGAGAGCAGTTCTGAAAAAGTGAGATTCTTCTAAGCCATTATTATACTTTCTGACAATTTTATTTTTCCTTCAATCAGTATCCTTTAGCACACTCAACTAATATACTCATATCAGCAGTAGAAACCCTACATTTGTAAGAATTATATCTCTGTACAACGTACTGAAGTAATTCAAATTCCAGGGCAGAACTGTGGAAATTCTTAGCACAGTTTGTCCGTATCTTATCAGAACAGGCACGCTTCTCCCATGGCCTGGCCGCTTTCCAGCAGTGCCGAAGCAGACTTGTTGGAAGCCCAGTTTGAATGGGAGAAGTAATCTTTCTGAATGGATTTTCTGGCCGGATTCCTGTTGTGTGTGTGGTTTATTGTTCTTGGTGATGTGACTACATTTTACCCCCTAGATAAAAGTTTTAGGGTCTTTATTTTTTTGATGATGGGAGGGGGTCTGGAAAAATAATCAGATCGCTAATTCTATAAAATTCAATAGGTAAACTTTTTTCTGTTTTAACTACTTTTCCATGTTAATTGTGTAGCTTTTTGAGCATGCTTTTGATATAAAGGACAACAGCTGATTTACTTTAACTCTTAAACTTTTAACATTTTAACAAAGTGTTATTATGTCAATTCATTTTTATATATATATATATATTCTGTTCATAGTATAGTAATTCACTATAAAGTATTACTGGTGTTGTCAAAAATAAAAGAAGTGGTTGCCAATGGTGGCATATCCTCAGTTGGTGTAAACGTCCACTGCATATACAGTTGTAACTCTAGTGAAGTCAGAGTCGATCCCTCTGTGCGCTACAGGCCTGCTGTGGAGCTGTGCCAACTTCTGTGAGCTGAGGGTCCGGCCTCTAATATGATGCTTTTGAAAAGGACAACAGCTGATTTACTTTAACTCTTAAACTTTTAACATTTTAACAAAGTGTTATTATGTCAATTCATTTTTATATATATATATATATTCTGTTCATAGTATAGTAATTCACTATAAAGTATTACTGGTGTTGTCAAAAATAAAAGAAGTGGTTGCCAATGGTGGCATATCCTCAGTTGGTGTAAACGTCCACTGCATATACAGTTGTAACTCTAGTGAAGTCAGAGTCGATCCCTCTGTGCGCTACAGGCCTGCTGTGGAGCTGTGCCAACTTCTGTGAGCTGAGGGTCCGGCCTCTAATATGTATTACAGGATAGCTAATATGATGTTTAAACACACAGTAACCGCAATATACAAAGAAGTTCTATTTTAGCACTGCTGGGGCAAAAAAAAACCTCTTAATGCTGAAGACTGAAGTGCAAAAGATTGCTCAGTGGGGGAAGGAGGCAGAAAAAAACTCCTCTTATTTTGAGTTAACATGTGTACAGCCAAATTCTCACGTCTCAAGGCTAAATTTTGTCTAAGAAAGATCTTTAAGATTTGGGTCTTTGTAGTTAAAACTTAAAGAATAATTATCTTAAACTTACATCTGCAGAGGAAGAACTGTGTATTTACTTATTATCTGCCAAAAAATCTTTCTCTTTTTAGCTAGAAAGATTAACAAAAAGGCATTGAAGTATAAATGCCTTCTTTTTATTGGAATATATATATATTCTTTGAACAGATTCAAAAGAAAACATTCACAACCTTTTTTTCTTTCTTTTTTTCCTTTTTCTTTTCTTTGTTTCTTTTACTTTCTTTTTTCTTTTTCTTTCTTTATTTCTTCCTTTTTTCTTTTTCTTTTTTTTTCTTCCTTTTTTTTTTCCTTTTTCTTTCTTTCTTTTTCTTTCAAAATGGGGGTGGAGGTGAAGCATGCAACTCCAAACTTAGTGCCTACAATGCTTGGAAGACATTACGATTAATTTCGTACTTAGGTTTCCAGATGTTGGATTTTGTCCCAACTTTTAAAGACCTCTAATGTTTAACAGGATATGTGCTGAGTATAGTCTTTAACAGAGTTTTCTTTCATAACTCTAGGATCTATGAGAAAAGGTAACTTGGGAAAACACTGCAGATTCGGAGCTGAAGCTACAGCCTTCTAGGAAAAAAAAACCATTAAATGTGCAAGTTTGGACTGGAGCTATATTTGTTTGGGAAGACTATGGATAGGTACCAGAGCTGGCAGCAGAGCTGTTTGAATGCCATCCTCCTTGTGCTGCTGTGGACTGGCAGTTCCCATGCACAGAGGGACTGCACGGGCGCGGAGTGCCAGCCCCTGGACAACTGCATCGAGGACGTGCTGGAGCCTGGCGAGTGCTGTGCCACATGTCTGCAGCACGGCTGCACGTGCGAAGGCTACCAGTACTACGACTGCGTCAACGTGGGCTTTATCAACGGCAAAGTACCCGAAGGGCAGTCTTACTTTGTGGACTTCGGAAGCACTGAGTGCTCGTGCCCCAAGGGAGGAGGCAAGATCAGCTGCCAGTTTATGCTGTGCCCAGAGCTGCCCCCAAACTGCATTGATGCGGTGGTGCCAGCTGACGGGTGTCCTCAGTGTGGGAGAATAGGTTGCCTCCATGAGGGCCAGAAGTACGTAGCAGGGCACACCTTCCACATGCCCCCTTGCAAGGTTTGCCATTGCCCGAACGCTGGCGGTGAGCTGATGTGCTACCAGCTTCCAGACTGTAATACGTTTGCCTTAAACACTGCAAGTCCAATAGATGCTGAAGATAGCGAACCAGAGAGGCACTACGATGATCCGTACAGCTACGACCAGGAAGCACCAGAAGGAGACAACACCCAGGTGGAGTCTCCAAAGAAATACAGGAGTTATTCGTCCCACCTAGAGCAAGAGAGCATCAGCCAAGAACAAAGTGAGGATTATGACTACCTACCAGCCAGCATTTCTCCTTCAGCTTTGGCTCCGGCTGATCCATACACCGAGGAAACGGCTGTGCCACTCACCACACCAGTGCCTAATGTCCCCTCTGAAGTTCGCAGTGCCACAGAAAGGAGTGAGCGAAAGAGGGTGCCCCGCACCACTGCAGCATCCCTCCAGAAAGTGACGCATAAGGAAGCACCAGTAACCACCAGTGCTCCTCCGGAGCACACCACGGCCACCACTGAGACACCCCAGCCCCCGGAGGAATTGGAGAGGAGACCAAAGGGGAAGCAAGGGGACAAAGAGAGGCATGAGCAAGACAGACCCCCCCACTCTAAAATGAAAAAGCATGCCAGAAAAGAAGACCCAGTGAACAGCATGTATCTAGGCTTGAAAGAGGTGAATTTAACAGAGCCGAGTTGGTCAAAATCTTCCCATGAAACGCCCGAGGGAAATGCTTTCCCCAAGGTAAAGTTCAGTGCAACAACCTCTCCTCCTGTTGCTCTAAAGGAAGACCGTAGTCAGTCATCCCAAAAGCAGTCACAGACGCTTTATCGTTACCATCCCGAGGAAGATGGGGACCCCAACTCTATTCATGCTAACCCCAGGTTACCAGAAGGTAAGAACTACTTCCAGTGTAGATGTCTAGAGAACATTTACTCATAATAACGTTGGTGCATATCCACTGTTCTCTTCTTACTGCTCCACATGGGCATGAAATCAAGCAAACCTCCAGTTACCTTCTTGCATCTCTTTCAGAAGATGGTTTGTGTTTCATTTGACATAGCAGATACCATTTCACTATTGCCTACCTTGGTTTGATTTTGCAGACTATGGGTGGTGTTTTCTGGTATTTTAACTTCATTTCAGACGATGATTTGTTAAACTCCAACCTTTTCCTTCCATTACTTGCTTTTAATTTCTAATGTGGTGTTAGAGAAACATCTTACTCTACACAAAAGCATTTAATTAGTTATCTGCTTGGATCCTCCAGTTACCAACTGAATGTAATCACATTTGTAGCTTTTGTCTTTTGCTGGGGAGGAAGTGGAACAGTTGTGCTTCTACTACGAAAATATTTACAGCACTTGTTGTAATATTTATCCTATGGTTGAAAGGCTGTCTAAGCTCGTTAGTACAAGAACTTGATAGATACACTCAAATACCCCTGAGGACTAGTAGGGAGAAAAAAGACTGCCTCTTGCTTTGTGTTTTTTGGGGGCTGGAAGTTTATGATGTTTATGATCAACTGTGGCAAGTGTACGTATTTCCTCTCTGCCTCTGGATTCCTCTTGACATCTGCAGTGAATGTTGATTATATGCTTTATGCAATGCTCATTACTGTAATGAATGCAAACTTCGTGGCTACAAATTAGCACATATATTGCTTATATTTCCAATTCATTTTTCATCAAATCAAGAGTAATATCTCCTTTTTCAAGATGTGGCACAAAATGTTCTCATGAGACTCAGATGTATAATACTTGCAGTCTGAGTACAGAATACTGATTGCTCCCTTGACAGTGATATTTCTTCCTGGGTTATCTAGGTAGCCCTTAAACATCTTGAGTTGCCTAGTCTGTCTACTCGAGAAGTTTAAGGGAGATAGGAGGAGAGCAGTTTTGGAGCTGGGACTCTAGGTCCCAACACAAACAGCGCCTCATGACTGTTTACCAAACAAAAGATGTGCCAGGTCCATGACTGAGGATGGTAGCCTTTTTCTTTCTTTCACTTCCATTTATGTTTTTTTGGTAAATGTTGATCTTGCAATTAGTGATAGCAGCTATAAACTGAGTCAGACCTTGACTTCTTGATTTCACCAAAACAATGCTATGGAAACCAGTCTTGCCTGAAGAACCTCACTGCGTTGTAGGAGTACACCAGGGAGCAGCGTTTGCATGCAATGCCTTGAAATGAGAAAACATTAGCTGAGCACACATACCATCCAGACGGATGCCATTAGGAAGTGTAGACTTTCAAAAGTGATTTAATAGATAGTTAATGTGCTCCAAGCCTTACCTCTATGCTACCTTCTCTTCGCGGATGCCTGTTGTATTTTACTTCTAGCTCCTTTTGTTATGTGAAAGAACAGGGGTGACTGGCTGATTATCCTAGGGGAGTAGTGAACTGATTCCAGCCTTCCAGTTTGTGTAACCTGAATAAGAGGATCTGTCCATAACAACTTCATCTGCTCTGTGCAAGTGCAAGTGGCAAAAAGCATCTGCCTACATGGTGCTCTTGAGTCCATCTGTGGTCAGATTTTACACTGCTTACCATGCAGCTCAAGCACAAAGCTGTTCCCTTCTATTTGTTGCAGCCTACCAAAAATCTGATCTGAGCTGTGCATCAAGGCTGTGCATAATACGTGGGTCTGAGTTAGGACTAATACTCAACAACCTGTTTTCTGATGTAACTTAAAACCAATCTATTTAAAATTAAATTGCCTTTTTTTTCTCTCAAAAAGGAAAGATGGGTGGACCATCCTGAAATTTTCAATGAGAGGGTTTAAGAAAGCCTATTGGGGTGAAAGTGTTTAGCAGCAGAGCTAACTACTGCATTTTAGAGTCTCCTTGGGTGATTTCCAGTCTGTAATTCCTGGGAACTGCTTGGCTAAGGCAGGTCTGGTTGGGGTTTGGATTAGGTTGGGATGCCTGTTGGATAGGAGCAAAATGTGATGGATGTCATGTCAGGCATGAATTGTCTAGCCTACAGAAGCAGGCTTGGAAATCACTGGATGCCATTTTTGCCTTAGCTGATATATATATATATATGTATGTATATATAAAATTTCCTTTAATTTTGTAGAAGTAGAAAGGAAAATAAATAGCCCTTGGGAGCACAGCACCCTCTGTTTGGCTGTAGACAATGCAG
The DNA here is from genome assembly GCF_000699145.1 of Aptenodytes forsteri. Lineage (NCBI taxonomy): Eukaryota > Metazoa > Chordata > Aves > Sphenisciformes > Spheniscidae > Aptenodytes > Aptenodytes forsteri. The sequence continues at coordinate 80,219 of NW_008794550.1, forward strand.
CTCCGAGGCTGCTGGTTCTCTGTTTGGCCCACGGAGTTGCTGCACATTCAGGGAGTGAGCGCCAAGTGTCACTGCACCATGTGCGTCACCCCGCAGCCACTGGCAAGTCGGGCCTGGCCAGGCAGCCCCTGCCCCCATCCGCTCCACCATTCCCATTAGGAATAGTTGATAGAAGCGTATCTGCACAGGCTGTAAAGGAACTACAGAACCTTCTCCAAAAATAAGGAATCTCACTTGACATGGCTACCACCAGCGCTCATGCCTAGGGACTGCTGTATTTTCACTTGTTTTGTTGTTTTAATTGATGTGGTTGTGACTCATATGAGTAGATCCATATGTTTCAAGTAATAAAACACATGCATCTTCTGTCTCTTTGGTGACTCCTGAGCCAGTGATAGAGGGTGAATAAAGATATTAGTCAGACTTGAAAGAAAAATTAAGTTTGCTTTCAGATATAGAATGAAAACATAAATTTTGTACATGTATTTCTAACTATAAAATGGCATAATCTACCGGAATTGCCAAATAACTTCTTTTCTCCTCTCAAGAATCAGCAGCATGATGTAAACTGCATCAATCCCCTAATTTTTAAAATCTGTGAGGCTGTTTCCTAATGAGGCTGCTGCTCTTGCAGCGGGATGGTGCTGCACCTCTGGGGTGCAGTTGGGCTTTTCCTCGGAGGCTGCACATGGGCGGCCCCAAGACACGGTTCAGGTCCTGTCCAGCTCTTTGGGGTGCGATGTGAGCCAGCCCTCATGCAGGCATAGGGTCGTTTGTGTCCCAAAACAAGTAGGCGCTTCCAGGCCACCAGCCGTACCCTGTCCTGCCCGTGGGCTCCCAGAAGCAGCGAGTGCAGGTTTTGTTCAACCAGCTGTCAGCAGGGTGCTGTGGGGTGCAGAGGCCATCGCTCACAGCTCGGGGAGGGTGTTTTGATAGCTGTGAATGCTGTGTGATTGCAGAGGGTCGCAGTGCGCAGGTGTCGTGGTTTAACCCCAGTCAGCAACCAAGCACCACACAGCCGTTTGCTCACCCTGCCCCCCCCTCGGTGGGATGGGGGAGAGAGTCAGAAGAGCAAAAGTAAGACAACTCGTGGGTTGAGATAAGAACAGTTTAATACTTGAAATAATATAATGCTATTGAAATAATAGAATAATAATAATAATAAATTGTAATGGAAAGTCCCGCCGACCGATGCCCAGCCAGTCCCTGAGCAGCGGTCACTGCCCCCCGGCCAATGCCTTCCAGCTTATATCCTGAGCATGACGTCCCATGGTATGGAATATCCCTTTGGTCAGTTGGGGTCAGCTGTCCTGGCCGTGCCCCCTCCCAGCTTCTTGTGCGCCCCCTCTCTGGCAGAGCATGGGAAGCTGAAAAGTCCTTGACTTAGTATAAACACTGCGTAGCAACAACTAAAACATCAGTGTGTTATCACATTATTCTCATGCTAAATCCAAAACACAGCACTGTACCAGCTACTAGGAAGAAAATTAACTCTATCCCAGCGGAAACCAGGACAGCAGGGAAGGTGCGTGCAGCCCGAGGGGCTGGAAGTGGCTGTGCCTTTCCAGCAGTGGCTGCCTCAGAGAGGAGGGCTGGGGTAGGGGGTTGTTTGGCGTTTTTGCACTTAATTGAATTTTCCTGGTTTTCTCATCAGTCTGTGTATGGGGATGGGTTTTCTTTATTTTGGGTTTTTCCTTCCTTGAAATCATCAATACATTTATTAACATTTCATCTTAATTGCTTTTTTTCTGGAAACATACATTTATTTAGGTTCCTAAGTCACTGAGATACATTTTTGTGACTGTAGGGACATTTTAGTTTTTTTCCTTTTTTTTTTAGTCTTTCTTTTTCTCCAGAGTTTAGAAAAGTATAGGAGGCTTCACAGAAACATTTGCTGCCACTAAAAATTCAGCCCAAGTTAGACGGCTATTGCATTTGTTCTTCCTATTAGCTGTATCCTGGCACCAGAACTCAGCTGTGGTTGGATCCCTGATGCCTTCGGTTAAAAACTTGGCTTCATTACTTATATTTTATGTATCTCACTTTGGTTTTATATGCAGCTGAGTTTTCATCTCCCAAATCTCTGATGGCTCATATGTAATCTAACAGTGGAAACAACATGGAGTACTTTGGTGCTCAGGAAAGGTTAATTTTGTGTTTTGATTCTCTTTCTCCTTTTGCGCTTCATTTTCATCTGTGTTTCAGTACGACTCTGTGAGGCTGGCACGTGCTGCTTCCCTTGTCGTTGGTCCCTGGAGAGGCCCTGTCCCCGGCGAGGCTGCCCTGGGGTATGTGCTGAGCTCTGCCCGGCCCGGGAATGGAAATAGCTCTGCATCTAAAAAGCTGCTGGTGTTAAGACACAAGCATATACCACGAGATGTAATATTGCACTGTATTACGCATCAGCCAGCTAAGATGATCTATTTAGTGTCTTCACTCATGGACTCCAGTGAATTGCCATTTGTTTGGGGAATTTTTTCCCCTCTCCTTTTTTTTTTGGCTGCTCTGAGCTTTTCTGGACCAGCCGTTTTGCTGATTATCTGGGTGCTGTGTGAGGCCAGTGCTCTCTGTGACAGCAGCAGCACTCACGGCCCCCAGGGAAGATGCAGGTGCTGCTGCCGTCACAGAAAGGGGCCCTGTTGCAAACTCACTGGTAAAATGGTGACTTTGGGGAGCTGGTTTCTCCATTTGCAAGATGGGAAGTGCAGCACCAGCCCTGCAGGGCTGCGTGAGCCCAGTGGATGCTTTCCTGCCTCTGATGGGGGCGGCTGCTGCTGCTCAGGGGTTTCTGCCACCCTGTGCTCTGTGCCAGCCTGCAGCACTCCCTGCTGTGGAAACATTTGTCTTTTACGCCGTGTGTGAGTGCACTTGTCATAGATCCTGAATATAGACTAAAGAGCAACTTTCTTCAGCAACATACAGACCTATTGAAGTTTCTGTGGCAAATGCTAATTACTCCATTCCTAAAGGAACTGTAAGTGTAAAGTAGAGGTAATTATTCAGCTGAGAAAGTGTAAATTAAGTACTTTCACCAAGGGAAGGGATGAGATTGATGGAGACTATTGTCTTTATAGAGTCTCTTCCCAAATGTTGATCTTATCCTGTCACTTACTGCAAGAGCAGCAAACAGAGGGAGTTTTAATTTCTGTATTTCCTATTTCCTCATCCTAAAAATGCCCTGAACAGGGGAGGGTTGAATAAAACATCTTTAAAGATCTTACTGTCAAGTTTTGTTATGATTTTCCCACTTTTTTCCATTTCCCTATGCTCTGCCAGTAGAGTGCTGTTTCTTGGATAAATGTAACTCAGGTAGCAAACAGCCTCGTTGTGAATGTTTTATGATTTGCATTCTGGTTTTGGCAGGCTGAATAGCAATTTGTGTCTAGCTGGAACCATTGTGTTTCAGAATGGAGGTATTTTTCCACTTAAAAAAAATCACCAGTTGTGGATGAGTTTATCATGGTCGCTTTTAAAGATAAGGATAATTGCTCTCCAACTGAAGTAAATTGCACCAAGTAAATATTTGCGAGCTGAGATGTGGATGTGAGAATGGCATTTATCCATGTGAATCCTGATCAGGTAGGAGGTACTGGGAGGCTCTCATGTAACTTCTAAGGATGTAGTTGAGATTTCAACCAACCCATCTACTGCACGTTTGCTGATACCGAGGCTCGTGAAGAAAGATGACCTTGAATTTCTCAACTGAGGACAAACAGGAAATGAGATCATAAAGCAGACCTGCAGTGAGGGTTTCCGAGGCGTTCCCTGAGCACACCGACCCTTCGTCCCTCCTGCTGCCACCATAAAGTGCACTGGAGGTGGGAGAATGCTATGGATGGTGCTTCAGAAACACAAAGTAATTGCAAATAGAGTTTGTATTTTTTGGTATCGGGTGAAGTGCTCTTTCACATTTACTTGAATTACTTCAGGCTTAATCCTATGTTGTCTACTTCGTCCCAGTTCTCTCTGCGACAGGAAAAAAATCAGCTTTGAGCCCTCAAACTAGGGTAACTGAGGAATAAAAATAAACCTCAGAGAGTGGGGTGTGGGGAGAAAAAGCCTCTGGGCCAGCAAGTGTGAATCAGCATGAATTACAGCCCCAGGTGACAGTGGTAAAGTTCTGAGATGGTAAGATTATAGAGGAAGATAGCGTGAATGGGCATAAGGCAGGCTGAGATACTTATAGAAAGAGGAAGACTAAAATACTATAAAATTAAGAAGTGTTTCAAGAGAGAGCCACGAAATAGATCTGCCAAAAATGGCATTCATACCTTATTAGGTAGCCAGATGCTAGTTTAGGAGGAAAAAGAAAAAATGCAACTGTTTCCTAATTAAAAAATGCCATGTGTGGTATGTGGGGGGCTGATCATCTCATGGCTTCTAGTGCACAGCCTCTTCCTAGACCCCTTCCCTTGCTCACCTCAATGCTGTGACCCCAGCGCCCATGGCCAGGGGCTGCCACCCCCTCCTCGTCCAGCTCCACTGGCCCAGCTGGTGGTGAAGACGTGAGCAGCTCGTGCAGGGACGTCTTTGGGACCGGCTGGCAGATTTGGGCTGCTGGGCCACTGCCAACCAGCCCTGCTGACGGCGGAGCTGTCATTTCAAGTTTGTGCTCAAGCGGAGCATTGCGGGATGAAGCATGGCTAGGTCTGCCCCCCTGCACGCAAGGTTTGGAAGGAAACCTGCCCGAGGTGCAGTAGTCACCACAGTTGTGTTTCCCTGTCTTTTTATTTGTCTTCCTTCCAATATCTAAAAGCATAAGTAGGGACTGAGGTTGGACAGCAAGATGAAGGGAACCGTGTGTGCTGGGATGGGCCCTCTTGGCACTTTCCATTTTAACAAGACCAGTAATTTCAAGTGTGTGCATTAAACACTGCTTGTGGCATGAATTTGTGAGCAAAGGGTGCAAGGAAAACCAAAGCCTGCCTGATGACATGGAGGAGTGTATTCAGACTAATTGTTCGCAGACCCTGAAATAAACAGTAGCCAAAAGTATCAAATCTCCAGGCACTGAACTGCCAGATGTGGCCTGGCTTTCTGTTTCCAAAGCTCTTGCTTTCAGTGGTTGCAGCATTAGGCCTGTCTCAATTGCTTTGAATAGTCCCACTTAGGAATTTGAGCACGGGTCAGGAGGGCTGATCTAGCCTGCCAGCCTAGGCATGTAGGCAGCAGCTGAATTTTGAGTATCCAGACTTGCCCTACCCAGGAGCATACTTTTGGGGTCGGTGTTGATGGTTTGGTGTTTGTGTCTAGACGATCTCTCTGGACACGTTGCTGCATGACTGCTGCTTGCCTGTTTGTGTTTTGGGAACTGCTATGGGTCAGACCACTGCTGCTGGTTTTCCAGCTGCCTGGGCTTCAGTGTGCCTCTCAAAGCTGGGGGCTCTGAATTTGGAGCATTATTCTTTCTTTGCAAGAATCCCCCTGGTGAGCCCAACCCCTCCTCACAGCAGAATTTCTTCCAGTCATCATGTGCATTTCCTTGGTAAAATGGAGATATTAACCAAAGGTCATGAGGTCCTGGTTAGCAATACCTTTGTGTCAGGCTTTTATGGTGCTGTTTTGGTCCTTAACTCTTATAGAGTATTTTAAGTGGTAGCTGTATATTGAACCAGGAGCTCATGATCTTTCGTTAGAGAAAATAGTTTAGAGGATCATTTCTTGAAGATGTGAAGATCTGTGGAGTGGTGCGAGCACAAGCCTGGTATGCAGAATGCCAAGTTTCAGCGCCATGCTTTACTAAAAACTGTCTGCATAACCTGTCATAGTCAGATGTATGCAGATTTTAAAGAGCCTAAACAACTTACAGAAATGCTTAGGTCTTGAGGTCTTTTCTTTTTAAACCCCAGTACCTGCCAATCTAGTAATTAGAGATGTTTGAGAAGGTGGCTCTCTGTCTTCCTGAGTTACCCATAAAATGAAGATAACAGCTCCTCACTTCAGTGTGATCTTATGGATAAGGCTACGAATCACTGGGGACCATGGCAAGCAGGTACAATGTGCAGTACAAGGTGGGACAAACATGTATGTTCCTTCAGATCGCTGGTCTTGCCTTCATTAAATACACTCTGAAGAGCAAGGTCTTTTTTCCCCAGCATCTGGTGCAATGATGTGGCATAGTCAGATTTCCCATCCACTGATAGTGCATTTTATACACTGAGTTCTTTTTGCTGCAGCACAAGGACTATTACTCATGCAGTTGGCTGGAGCAGTTTTTTATAAGGAAGTTGATTGTGTTAAGTGTTGGCACCAAGGGGAGGTGCAGAGAATGTTTGAAGAAAAAGTGAAACAGGATGAAACATTCACACCTGGCTGGGGAATGTGTATTGGCAGTATCGGTGTCCCATCCTGCCCTGGAGGAGCGCGGCACTGCTGGCACTAGCACAAGCCCAAAAGGCAGCATCTGCATGGGACAGGTTTCCCACAGTGACATTGAACACAGGCTAGGGTTTTCAGATATCCTTAACTTCATGGGATTTAGTTACCAAGATAGTTTAAATCTTGTATGTTGAAATAATAAATTCAACTGGAGTTGAGTGCCTAACCTATGACGGCATCAGAATATTTTTGGAAACCCATCCCGTGTACCTATTTTGTAGAGGTAAACATAATTTGTGAAAAGTTAGCTCCATCCGTGGTTTGCAACAAGAACGTTTGATCTCAATTCTGAAATTAGAACATGCTGGAGACAAACTATAGAAATAAGATGGGAGTTTTCTTGTACAAATTAACCACTTGAACAAACAATGCTGTTGGGCTCACCAGGTTTCTCAAGGGGACTGCATTTGCTGGTTATTTATAGTATGTATCTGAGAGTATTTTTTTTGTATGCATGTTTGATACTTCTTCAGAAAACAGAATTTAAATGAGACTTCTTTGCAGTAGTGTTTGTAGTATTCTAATTGATCACTGAGGAATTAAAAACGACCCTGAATATAGCTCCTTGTTAGAGAAAGGCAAATATAAGTAGTAATTTCTGATCCAGATTTTGTGAGACAATAACCTTTTGAACAGTTTCAAATATGTAGGCCAAATAAACGTAGCTTTCTAGTGTATGCTTACTCATGAAAGGATTTCTAATTTCATTACCCCGGGCCTCACAGCGAGCAATATCTCTTACCTCTTAGGGGTTCTTAGGTAACAAGCCAGCAGTAATTGGAATTTTATAAAGATCGTCTTATGTGTGAGCAGGCTTTATGTTTTATTGACTATTCCCAGTCTGTCTGTGCTGTGCCTGAGATGACCAATTCTCTTCCAAAGCCACCAAAAAGGTCCTAAACCGCCATCCCAAAGCACTGGTGGTGTTGGCACTAAGCCAAAGTCTGAGAGAAGGATAGGGGAAAAAAGTAATTGCGCTATCTTTAGGACCAGCAAACCTCCGCTGCACGTTTTCCCCTTTCCTGCCTTTGCCTGGGGGGCCAGGGAGCTGCGACGCCCCCCTGGAGCCCCTTGTCTTTGTTCCGACACTACGGGTTGGAGCGGCTGTGACTCACCGAGCACATCGCAGTGAATGAATTTGTAAGCAGCAACATTACAGAGCCCCTGGGTCTGCAATTGTTCACTGCCCGGTGGAATTACTGGGTTTTACTCCATCACAGGGACGCACTGATGGTGATGGAGTGCCTAATTAGGTGGTAGCAGTTGCTAACGCGGGTGCTCTGGGGTGTTGCAGGGAGGCAGCCGCTCCCTGCAGACAGCCTGGCGAGCACGGGGGCCTCGGGCTGATGGGGGTGCGTGGGCAGCACGCTGAGGCTACCAGCCCGCAGCTGCCTTGCCTGCCCCGCTGCAGCCTGGTCGTGCCGTGTGCAGTTCTGGCTGCAACCCCTTCATGCAGCAAAAAAGGAGCAATTTAGAAAAACACACAGAACAGTAATTCCTTCTCCCTTGTTGCCGTGAGTGCTGGTTGCTTTTGTGTTGCTGTTGTGAACCGCAGGGGTGCTGATTGCATTCAAAAGGGCTCAGGGTTGTTTGACTGTAGTTTTGAATTACCAAGTACTAAAATAATTGTTTATGGCTCCGGCAACTCCGGGTTTAAAACCTTTTAACAGTATAAACAGTTGCATGAAAGGGGAGGATTTGCATCAGTAACTTTTAAAAGTTGTTATGAAAGTTGGTGCTCTTGTGAACTGTTGCTCTGTGTGTAATATACATCTTAAAAATAATGGAAATCATCAAATGAAACCTCGTAGCCTTACTGTCACCACCCATAGGGCAAGTTATTGCTTGCATCTCCAGAGACCAATACTGCACAAGTAATAGGTTTGTATACAGTGTTGTACGCCTTTCCACTAAGGTTGTTTGAATTGGGCACGAGTATGTCTCAAGGATAAGTAATAAGTGCTTAGGATAAGCTTTATTTTGTAGGAGGTCACTATGTAGAAATTTTATTTCAAGAAGAAGAATTTGCATCTTCTCTCCTGTATTAGCCATCTGTGCTGCACCTTTACCTTCCCTGCTTTTTTTGGCTGTCACTGGACCTCATTGTGGATTTTCCCCCTCCTCGTTTGCTGCGTGTCTCCTCCTTCCCTTTCCATAGCCCTCGAGGAGCCAACTTTTGTGGCTTTGCAATTAGGGAAATGTTTCCTTTCACCTGAAGTCAGCACTCTGGGGCATGCTGATAGCTGCAGGTTGGAGGTGGAGCGGCAGCCCCTGACTGCTGCGATGGCTGTGGGTGGCTGCAGCCCAGCGCGGGGACTTGGCAGCCCAGCATGGGGTCTCTGTGGCCCAGTACAGGGACTTTACAGCCTGGTGTCGGCCACCAGACATTGGGGACCAGTACAGAAACTCTTCTGGGAGAGCTGCAGGAAAGAAATGGATGAAGGCGTGCCTCCAGTGCTGTTAGGGAAGTCAACAGGTTACCAAAAACCAAATAAACTGAAAAGGCAAGTAAGTGCTCAGTACAGGATCATCAGTGAGCACTGTCGAAAAGGGACAGAAGAGTACCAGATGGGGAAAAAATGGCATTTGCTGTGGATATCATACATAGTCCAAGAAATTTTAAGCCAATTTTACGCCATATATTCTGGTCTTAGTATGTCACCGAGATGCTTTTGGTGTATTTTTTTGAGTAATAAGCTCAATAGCACCGTGTGAGGGCTACAGCCTGGCATTGAGCTGTAATAGCACTCACCTCCTCCTTATATTCATTGTGAGCAACAACATCAGCTGTGTTTGGAGCAGGGGAGCTGGAGTTTGACTGGAGCTGGCTCATACGCAGGGAACAGAATTGAGAAGAAAATGAATGAGCTCTTGCAACAAGAACAGCTGGCTATACTTCAGTTTCCTTTTCTTCTCACCTCTCACTATTTATATGTTAGTTTCTGTCTGGGTTTTGAAAGACATTGTATGTGCTACTTACTGGAATAATTTTCTGAGCACAAGTTAAATTGATTAATATTATGGAGTTACACATCTTGTATGAAGTGAAGCATCAAAAGTGCTTCTTGTATTCGTGTTCTGATTGAGACATCCTACAGGGACTTAGGAAACTATTATATTTTGCTGTCAGTGGTTTGTAACATAGAATTTATTATGCTTAATACCAAACCTACTGTGTGCCGATAGCACATGGCACATGCAAAAGAAATTCTAGAAACAGAAACCTTGCTTCAGTGGGGAACAGAATTTCCTGAAAAGCAAACACTGAAATGGAAAGCGTGTCATCTCCAGCTAGCTTAGTGGCAAAAGCGGATAGCCTTGTGTGCCTGAAACAGGCCTTGTGTTTTGGGAGGACGGGTTTCGTAGAAGACTCATGTTCAAACTTGTCTACTTTGTCATTAAAAAAGTAAAGTTCATTACTGAAAACATCTTTTTAATGAAAATGGAGCTTACTATATATAATGGTAATTTCTTATGACTCTTTCCATAAGGTTAAAGAACTCTTTTGCATCGAACAAGCAGAATGGGAAATTTTCAGCTAGTTTAATGGTGTTTAAGGAGTCTTTTTTTTTTTTTTTAATAATGATTCTGAGAAATCACTGGGAGGAGGACTTTTAGATAAGAGTATTAAGTCAATCCATTATCTGCTTGGTGGCATGGAAAGCCTTACACCTACCCAACAACTCTGCCAAATGCTGTCAGTATTTGGCTATCAAGCTTTCAGCTGATGGCTATTTCTCTCTAAAGCTCAAGTAGACCCAATTGTAATTCTTCAGCTACCTCTATAAAACATCTTGTTTATGGCCTATAAGCAGCTGAAGATTAGTATAGTTCTCCCGCTTATCCAAGAATTCTTCCTCTGCAATGTGCATTAATTTTCCTTGTGTTGGAATTGCCTCACATGAAACTACTAGTTTTCATTTCCAGATTCAAAACTACAGTATTCTAGCCAAATGATTTTGTAAGAGATTTACTCTGAGGAACTGTTTTCATTGAAGATAACATACACTTAAGTAATGTCTCATGTAATAATGATAAAATTTGTACTTTCACTGTTTCTGGGTCAAAGTTGATAAGCATTGTCTTAACTCATGGCATTGAAATCAAAAGAAAAGTATAGTAAACATCAGCGATGACTAGGTTTTATATTAGAAGGTTACATAAATGTTTAATTTCAATCAGCTTGGATTGACTGTGGTCACAAGCAAATTGTGTTTTTGCTTGTATCTTTAAGTGAGGTGGAAGATAAATATGGAGACTTTCCAAAATCTTGTGCACCGGTCTCAGAGGTTTCGGTTGTTGCATTAAACTAATGAATGTGCTTTACATATGTTCTTGAAATATGGACTTTTGCCTATGGCCCTGGGAAATGACCAAGATCCGTTGTGGGACAGGCAGGGACTCTCTCTGCCTTGGTATTAGGTGAAACTAACCAATTTAGATGAAAAAAGATTTATACTACTGTTTTTCTTATTCTTGATGAATTTAACCAACCAGTTAAAATGAGGTGCTTTACATATGTTCTTGAAATATGGACTTTTGCCTATGGCCCTGGGAAGCAATTTTCCTGGTAGTGCCTGCACTCTTTCTCCTTTGTACGTGGCCCCGGGGACAAGAGGGGCAGGTCTGTACTGTGGCATGACCAAGAATCCGTTGTGGGACAGGCAGGGACTCTCTCTGCCTTGGTATTAGGTGAAACTAACCAATTTAGATGAAAAAAGATTTATACTACTGTTTTTCTTATTCTTGATGAATTTAACCAACCAGTTAAAATGAGTAGGAGCTTTTGGAGTCAACCAGTTACATTTGCTTTTCAGTGTGAATAATTTGGTATGCTGAAAAATTCTGGCATGTGGCAGAGAGGCCAGTTTAGGCTTAGTATTTATGCTCACACTCCTGTACTCACGTTAAATGAGTTTAACACTTTGGGGCTGAAACTAAGCATCCTTTAACCTTCAGCCCTGAGTCATTCTCACTTTGGTGAGTGCCGACCTTGCAGGATGCCAGCGCAGGTGGGCAGAGCAGGCAGGTCACGTGTAAGGTAACATCAGTGATTTCAAAGGTGGAATGCTTCATCAGTGCTGCTGTTTGTCTTCAATCCTTTAAACTATGGGATCTGACCTTTATTAGGTAATATTAAAGTCCCATTTTGGTATGGTGAACAGCTTTACACAGTCTTGAAATCTGACCCTGATATTTCAGAGAGATTGCTCATTGTTATTCAGCTTTTAAATGGACTTGGTAACATTTCTTGAAAAAAGGCTTTGAAGGTCAAATCCTGTCCTGTCGGTGCCATATTAACCCCATTAGTTTCAGTAAGGTATACACTCATTTTAGCTGTATTGCTTCCTCCTGTAATACTTTAAAATGGTAAATTACTTTAAAAGGCAACTGTTAAGCATCAGAAATTCTAAAAATTAAATGCTATCTTTAGGAAAGAACTCCTTACATCTCACATGAACATGCAGCAGTTGGTCTCCCTTCACAAGGCTTTCTTTGCAGTCACAAAAAACTTATTTGTTTGTCTGTTATATTTTTCGGTCAGACTCAAATTCCTTTCCCAGATCTTACAGTTAATTTATAGTAAGCAAATACCTCATAAAATGTACGATCATTATACAAATACATTATTCTAGCCATTTGCCTTTTTGTTTGTAAATTCCACAAATTGAATGTCTTGGTAATGGACGTTTATGGAGATGCAGTCAATAGCACTGACTGAGAATGAGCCCCTCTTCCCATGACAGGCAGGAAGGGGCTTGATGCCTACTGGTCCGGCATCACAAACCACATTCCTTTAGAAAAAAAGAGCTTGTGTTGATCGATGAATATGCTTCCCCCATCCATGCCCGTGTAATAGAACTGAGATTCACACTGCTGTGTTTCAAATGTGGCACACAAAAGTTCAGACTCCCCCAGGGAGTTCATCATGCACCTGACCATAAGAATCTGGATTATGGTCATTTTTGTAGATTAATATAGCCCTGGCTTTCAGATATTTGAGAGAGACCAATTAATTATTTTGCTACTCTATAAACAGAGTAATCGCACTATCTCCTAAATATGTTAGTATGAGAATTGTCCTTGTGTACTGCCTTCATACTAGGTCAGAATACTGCTGTTCTTGGAGCAAATCTTGGCTTACTTTGGTGCAATTGCAACACAGGTAGGCCCTGGTACTAGCAAAGAAGTCTTCACAGCACTTTCATATTTTATACTCTTTAATGGCAAGAAACGTGTGTGTGTGTATATATATATGCTGCAAGATTAAGGAATTAGTCCATTTCCTGGAAGGCCAGAGGACCACACTGCTGAAATGGTGATTGATTTTATTCTCAGAGATGAACTAGAGCGGTTTTCTAAACCCGACTTGTTTGTTTTGGCTGGCTGTTTGCTGCCACCCTGCCGAGATTTTTCTTTTGCTGCTTGAATCTGCTCCAGACTCTTCAGAACCTGAAAATTGCCAAAGCTGATGACAAATAAGAAGGAGCAAGTGTTGGTGCAATGCAAGGAGAATGCAAGTTAGCAATGGGTGTTAAGAGGACTGGTATTTCTGGCGTTGTAGCCCATGGCACACTCAGTACCGTGGATATGTGTTGCCCTATCTGTGCATTCTCCCAAGAGTGGAAAGCAGATCATCTGCCTTCATAACCTGTCTCCTTCTCTCTGCTGCTCTGGTAGTGCTAGTGGTACAGTGCAGGTTTCTTCAGCAGTGCCTCTCATGGGACTGAAAAGGTAAAGTTCAGGCTTTATCTATCACCTATCTCGATCTAATTAGGAGAAGACTACATGTGGGCTCTTGCAGACCAGTTTCAGGGCTTGTCTGTGCATGCAGCTGGTGGAGAGTAAGGAGATGCTGTATCTGCATGCGTAGATGTGCGGGCTGAGCTATAGTATAGAATATAAAGTTGGTGTTCATTACGGAAGTTACACGCAGAGAGCATGCAGGATGAATGCAGCCAACACTGATATACAGATTGTGTGTGACTCTGTTGGGTATCAAATGCCTTAAAAAAGGTGCAAAGTAACTTCCAGCTGTGTGCTGGGGAGCTGTGTGATAAGACTGGAAAATGCCTTTATCTTGTTTGCCCTCTTCTTTTCTTCTTCCCTGGTAGTAAGTCTTGGTTACTAACTTTCAAACTGCTGAGCAACTTTTAACTACTTGTGTATACTTAAAAAAACCACCTCAGGCTGACACTAAAATACTTCCTAACATGTTCTCTGAATCAGTCTGTCAAGCAGGGGAGAGTTCAGTTCTGCAGTAGTGATGGCCATTGCCACAATTTATGTAATTGAAAATAGAAGTTTTGTAAGCAGGAGTTTATAAGTGGCAAAATTACTCCACAGATTTGCATGGTGCTGTAGGAATGCATGCTAGCTCGATGTAAAGACTTAGCATATAGACAGATGGAAACTTTATTCATGTCCCTTAAAAGTGTAGTGCTGCAGAGGGCCCCATGGGTTTGGTAGCTGGAGGTCAAGCCATACTGCAAGGTATCCCTAGTGAAACAGGGAGCCTTTGCTTGGGTAACTGAGTTGAGCCCCAAGGCTCAGAAAATCCTCTTAAGTAATGCAAAGTAGGTCCTGGTTTGCAAAACCAACACAACACAGCAAATGCATTTCTAACTGTAGCTTGATAACAAGAATATGTAAACAGACTTCACCTGGTTTCACATTTAACTGCAGCATTTCTTGCAGCTCAGACTTGCCTGTTTTTTCTTCCATAGCTGCCAGTTATGCAAATTGATTAATTTGACAAATTTCTGCCTTTTGTGGTAAGTCATGTTCAGAACAAGGAAGAGTGAAAATCTAGTATGTGGTAAAGTTGCTCGTCAAGTGTTGTGCCACACATGCTTGTAAAGGAGGCTAATAAACACTTTCCAGCATAGAAATGTATGCCTTGGACATCACCTACAAAATTAAGGAAGGAGTGCCAAATCCTACAACATGTTTCAAATAATCTGATATTTGAGATTATTTGTAAGGTTCCATCTCCTGGAGTCATGTAGCTGCCCTTTCATTTAAAAGATTAAAAAAAAAAAAAGTAGGAGAGCCACACAGTCTTCCTTAAAGAGAAAAAACTAATCTCAGCGTTTAAAAACAAACAAAACCCACCCCACCTTGTAAATAGATAGCAAATTAAAAGAATTCAAACATGTCCATGTTTCTGCTCAGCCCCTGTCCCAGTCCTTCCCCAGCCATCATGCTCTGTGGGCAGCGTGGGGTGGGGTGGCAGGGGCCGTGGTGGGGTGGCCGTGAGCCTGGGGGAAGCCATCTTTCCGAGCACCTCTCCTTGTGTGCGCCTGGAGCATGTTCATGGGAAGGTCACTGCAGCAAGGAGGAACCGAAGAGGAGCCAGGCAAATTCGGAGTATGAGAGCCAAATTAAAGCATTTCTCTTGCTGAGACCCACAGAAATCACTAAAGAGGGAAAACGGAGCCTTGCTGAAATTTTTAGCAAGAGAAGGGAGATCAGCAGACAGGTGTGTCCTACTTTGTCACACACGATGAGCTGTTAGAGGAGTGGGTGATGGGGTGGGCTTGGTTTTTTCTGTTTTACTTTCGACCTGGAGGCGGCTAAATAGGAGTGGTTTAAAATAGTATTGTAGTTGCCATAGATACTTGTCTAAATTGAAAATAGAGGTCTGGACCAAGCTTTTAGTCTGTCCGCCAAAGCAAATCTTGGACCTGAGTGATGGAACCTGAGTGGGTTTGAGGAGTCATGCCGGAGCTTGCGTTGCCACAGTCAGTGATTCAGCCACGCCGCAGAGGATGTGGATGTGTTTGACGTCACCGAGCAGCTCCAGCAAGGGTTCACATGGGCCTGGAGACTCTGGGAAGGGAAAAATCCTTTATGCTTCAAACGTTTTCCTCCTTTTTTTTTTGCCCCAGGAGGTCTGTCGAGCTCGGAAAAATGCCATGGAATGCTGCTTTCCTGGGACTGGGTTTGATTTTTATTTTTTAAATGTTACTGTGCAACAAAGCAGCAGCAAATTTAAAGTAGTTCAGCTGGATAAAAGTATCCTATTAAGGTAAATTCAGTTTATTTGTCCCAGGAATGTGTGACAAATGTGTGTCTAATTACAGATAACGCAACTAAGCCTTTCATCTTCTTTCAGTGAAAAAGAATCTGCAAATAAAGTGGAAAATGTTTTGGTGAAATGTATGAAGGTCTTTTCAAGGATTTGGTTATCACAAATGAGCCCCACTTAAGGGGATTGGAAATGTTTTGCCCTATCCTTCTGCTTTGTAGGTGGCATTGGATGTATTGGGACAATTTCAGCTGACACTGGAAATCCCTCGCTTTGAGATAAAAATCCGTTGTTCTGCCTTTGGAGATTTCTAGTTTCATCTGACCATTTTTAGATGGGGAGGGCAAATCAGTACTGGCCCGGTGAAGATGACAGAGATGCACAGAATACATCAGTTGAGTCTGGCCTGAAAAGTGCATACTTAACATTGTGTCATATTTCCTCTCCCATTTCTTCCTCAGTAGGTGGTAGAGAATTAGTGCTTAATTACTTGCAGGCTGTGGACAACAACCAGCCCCCTTAAACTGTTTACATTTCTGGGTAAGGCTGGAGCTGAATGTTCTTTGTGGTTCAGCCTTTTTCAAAATCTATGGAAGACTTTATAGTGCTTGTTTATCTTTTATACCATATACTGGGATAAATGTTTGTTCCCAAAGAGCATTTATCTGTTAAACCCCCCCCCATTCATCCATGTCTTTATCACATTATGTATGATAAATCCGATTTATACCGTTCAGCTTCCCAGCTTTTGAAAAGGCACAGTCTGTCATTCAAGAGGCTTGTGCAATTGTGGGAGTTCATAACTGAGCAGAAAATCCGATCCAAGTCTTAAAGGTGGAGCTGGAGTTCTAGACTTGCTTGGATACAAGGAATTACATCTAGCAAACATCACTTGAATAAAACATTAATTTCCCATTAAAAAACATTATGTTGCTCTGATAATTGTTCCTGTTTTGAGTAATCCTCATTTCCTGCATATCTCTGGTGACTCATCACAGCAGAGATCTCATCCGTTCTGCTTTGCAGATGCTCTCAAGCTGTCTATTCCCAATCTGACTCAGCTTCTTTATCATCAGCATCTTCTCTCGTTGCTGTTGTGCTGTGAAAATGTATGCCTCGCTAAGGACTTCATTCTCCTTCCAGCTTAAAAATGGCTGGCACTGCTGGCTACACTTTTAAATTTAACTCAAGTTTTAAGAAAGTTGTAGGTTAAAAATTCACATTTGGTGTTCTCAGGTTGTCTCAAGTCTTGAATCTGCAGCTGAGAAGCCCAGATTGCAAAAATGTATGCCTCTCCCAGGTCCTTATCTCTATCTATAATGGGAACAAGTCTTTCCTCCTTTCAGATTTTCTGCGAGTGGTTTGCCGGTGTAATAAATTCCCAATGTGATCTGTGTGTCCTATAACTTCAAGTAAGCTTTACTTCAAGCGGTTAAAAGAGATGGGTGGTGCGTGGGTCTGTATGGAGTTCTGTGCTGTCAGCTATCAACGTTGTAACAAGGTTTGAGATGCTGAAGTTTATAGGTAAATATAAAGTTTTAAGAAAGGTAATTGGTGGGTGGTGTACTGAGCAACAAAACCACAGCATTCAAAGAAGTCCTTGTTGAAGATATGGCTTAGAGGGCTACAATACTCTGAAGTGTTATATGCCTCCATGCAGTATGTTGTAGCATATTTAAATTCAGAACCCCCGGAGCTGCGGTAGAGCTGTGGGCAAGTCTCGCCTGATGTTTCTATTGCTAGCGCGACATGTTTGTCAGCTTTGGGGTGTACAGCAGAACCTTTTACAAAGACGCTCACTTTGCAATTTGGGCTAAAGGAGTGGAAGGTGCAGGTGTCATAAGGGTGTAACTCCTGTTAGAATTACCTGGCTGTAAATATGCATTTAAGACTTACCTCTGCTGTTAGTTTAAGGCTACAACAATTTTTTGATCCTGAAGCAGCACCAAAAGTTTCTGCCAGGAGTCCTGTGGGTGATGGCGATGTGTGCAAGAAGGAAGTGAAGGCCTCTTGCACAGACGAGTCTTTCCTCCTTCTCTCGGTATTTCCTCTGCATTACTGGGTCTGGGTTACTGGTCAGGAGGTTCGTTGTCCATCTCATTAGTAGCATTGAGTCGTACAGGTAAGCTTTCTTCTCCTTTTTTAAGTCACCCTCATCCTCCTATGAGCAAAATGCAATCTGATATTTAATGTACAGTGCCTTGCAGTGAATAAATAATTTGTTATGCTTTTCTAGGGCTTTCATTACTTAAGTTATGCACTCTGAATTGGCACTGCCATTGTACTGCTTGGAGTTACCCTCTTGTCGCTTGTACTGGAAGGTGTACATGTGATTTATGATAGCAGATCATCTTTACTTTTAATCGACTTTTCCACTCTTTGTATTATTGGCAGTTATTTAAGCTTCTTAGGTCATATTTGGGTAAAGGTTTTCTTTCCATACTGAAAACAGGTTCTAGCATTAAAAGTTGCACACTGACAATAGCTTTCACTCAATGACTGATGACAGAGAGAGGAGTTTTGGGATAGTGCCATGCTTCATATGGTTCTTTAGATATATCTGTCATTTGAGGTGGTTACCTCAGCTGTCAGTCTGTTAAGATTACGTAAAGTTTTTAAATTATCTTCTCTTTGTATGGCCAAAAAATGATTCAGTCCTCTTGCGTATTGTATTACCTCAAGCTCTTGGTATTTATTACGCATGCAATTGAGAAATTAAGAGTCTGAGGCTTTATGTAGCAGATTTTAGTAGTAGATTTATTTAGCAGCATCTAATAGCTATCTGTTTGCTAGTAATTTGGTTCAACAAAAGGAGAAATTTATTTTTGAATTGTCTTCTAACAAGCAGATAAGCGGGTTTATCACTCTAAAACTTGGGTTGTCACTTCAGAGCTGCATTTTTACAAATGGAAATTGTTACCTCTTG
This sequence comes from Aptenodytes forsteri, assembly GCF_000699145.1. Lineage (NCBI taxonomy): Eukaryota > Metazoa > Chordata > Aves > Sphenisciformes > Spheniscidae > Aptenodytes > Aptenodytes forsteri. Next base: position 98,554 of record NW_008794550.1, read on the forward strand.
GATAGGTAGCAGAATGTTGTGGTAGTTTCTACTGGTTTTAATGGAGCTTGATTTTAAATACCCCCATTAGCTAAAAGAAGAATAAGAAACTGTCTCTTTTACTTTAGAGATATTTCTTTTACTGTATATTTGATACTCGATGGAATTGGTACAGCCAGAATGAACCCCTAAACGATTCCCAACTCTATGAATATCTGTATGTTATTTTTGTCATTGTTTTTGCCTTTTGCAGAAACAGTCATGTAAGAAAATTTAAGAGTATCTTTATTTTTGAAGGAGTTACATTTATTGTAATGATTTTGAACTTGTTCATCACTGGACCTGTGCTTATGACTTGAGCAGCAGAGTCTGTGGTCCAAGAAAGCCTTCTCGCACAGCAGAGCTCCGGTGCAGTGCGAATCTACCTCGTCCTGCAGCATCACAAGTGAAATGTCACCATGTCACGATCAAAAAGAGCACTTTAATGTGTGTTGAGAGAAATATGAAATAGATGAATACGGTGCTGCTTTGCTAAGTGACATGAAAGTTTCATGGCTGCACCGCATCTGTGCCCAAGTAAAGAAGGGTTTGTGCAGGGTTGGCTCCACTGACGTGCAGGGGTGACTCTGCCCTGGGTTTCTTCCAGGCTGAGAGAGGTTTGGTACAAAATCCTACCGCTGGGAGGAGAGGAGAGGATGGCTTGCGACATTGTAAAACCTGTCTTTGGAAGGGCCAAGGCAGACAGAGATATTTCCTGTGTGATAAGGATTTCTGCGACTGAAACAGAGGATGAGCAACATGGTGTGTCTGTGTGGAAAATAAAAATAGTTTTCGTTAACTAATGAACTAGCTGTGATTTAACTTAATGCTGCTGAAACAGTTCATATGTGCAGGTGAAGTTTTCTGAAAGGAAGGAAGGGAACTGAACTGAATTGCAAGGGGTGAATTCAGCGCCTGGGTGCTCAGTGCCTGAGCCCGCGAAGCAGTAAATCAGTGTCAGGCACTTGCAGGTTCTGCTGCAGATCCAGAGAGTATCATCTCCATTCTGGCCAAACCAGTTCAGTTCAACTGTTGCTTCCGTCAGAGCTTGGAAACTGCTCTGGGGGAGGGGATTTCAAAGTCTAGCACAGCTGGTTTTCCTCTTCCAGTCTCTAAATTGAAAAAAGTGTGTGTGTGTGTGAGAAGGTGTGGATCTACCAATTTTAAAAAGATCAAAGCCTATTTTGCACTTAAATATGGTGTTAGTTGTCCTAAATACTGGTTGTGCAAACTGAGTCTCAGGAGGGCAGATATTTCAAAAAATCCTCCAGAGAGGATCTTTGTGTGTCTGCAGCGAGGTCCTGCCTGGCATTAAGCTGGTCCTCCCCGGGGCACCGCAGTTGGGCTGCCTGTCATTCACCCAGGCTCTTCAGCCAGGAAGGAAAAAGAAAAAGCTAACTCTGTCTTCTTACAGTCTGGCAAAGCAAACAGCTTTGCATGACACAGGGCTTAAAGCTGCCATGAGGCTTACAGAATAGAGATTGGGGTGGTTGAAGATGTACTCAGCATTCCTACGTCAGCTGTCATTACAGTTTTAAGGCTGGTCTTCCTATGAACAATTAATGTACGCAAAATGAGTTACCTTTGGGTACTGTGTTGTGATAAGCAGCATCAATCCCTACAGGTAAAAAGTCCCCTTCTGTCATTTGCAGTTTGTGAAATCCTGTGAAAAAAAGAAAAAGAAAACAACGAGTGTTGTGTCAGGGTAGTAGAAATAGGTAAGTAGTTGCTGCTTCATCTCTGTTTTACAGACATGGGTATATTTGGCACTGCAAATTTTCAGATATTTTTAAAGAAACACAGAATAGTAAGTAAAGTGTGGGGGATTTTTGGTGAATATCCTTATCCATTTTTACGGAAGTCGGAAAGAGACATCGTAGTACATGTAGTTCTTACTTTTTGTTGGCTTCTTGCCAGGGCATTGCTTTTTTTTCCCGTGTCCTTCAGTTTACTCCAATTATGACTTATTTACAAATGTAATTCTTGGGAATGTCATTCTAAAGCCATGTACTGTAAGACAAGGCAGGTCTTCATTTTTCATAATGTCAGATTAAGCTGTAGAAAGTGCGGGCCGCTGGATCTAATGGGACATATGGCTGGCCTCTTTTTTTCTTTTTTCCTTTCCGCTTTCCACTTTTCACTTTCCGCTTTCCTCTTTTTTTCTTTTTTCTTTTTTTTCTTTTTTCCTTTTTCCTTTTTCCTTTTTCCTTTTTCCTTTTTCCTTTTTCCTTTTTCCTTTTTCTTTTTTCTTCTTTTTTCTTTTTTCTTTTTTTTTGCTTATATCCAAACTTGATAAAAAAATCAGTTGCCAAAATTCAGAACATTTATGAGGGAAATAAAGCTAGTTCAGACAAAATTAAAATCTTTGCACCTTTTCACAGTTTTTATTTTCTTCTCTACAGTTTTTTCACATGGCTTCTACCTGAAGCCATTACACTGAATGGTACTTCATTCCAGTATTAGTCTGACTAAATTCAAATTTAACATTTCAGAGTAGCACATATCTTTTCCACATTTTTTGTCTGCTGAAATAAACTTGTAACTATGTGGAAGTAAATAATAACTAACATAATGCTCGTACCTGTGGGCTGGAGCTAGTTGAGCCAAGTTTCCCGGGGGAAGGCGGGAACACATTACGCAGTTGTAGTAAATCAAGCAAACAGTGCACACGGTTTGCATGAACTCCTCAGTGTCAACAGAGCTGGGGATTGCTCACAAAGGATAACTTCAGCCTAGAGAGGCTGATGTGTTGGCTCCTTCCCCGGATGAAGGAGGAATGTGGGCTGCTCTAGAGCAGAGCCAGCCAGTGGCCCTGGAGTCCCCCACAGCCCTGGGCTGGCACAGGGCTCTGCCACTGGGACTGCAAACCAGGCACCAGCAATGGGGGTCCTGGCCCACGGGAGCAGCACACAGGGCTCCCATTCAGTGTTGGAAGGTCATCCCAGGACCCGGGTGTGCCAGTCCATCCATCCAGCTCGAGGGAATTTGCTGGCACCTCCTGTGCAGGAGCCATGCCTGCAGCCACCCCTCCCTTTGGCTTGGCAGCTGATGTGACTTGGCACTTACAAAGGCATTTGGCACAAGAATTGGCAGCCTTCGCTTGAGAGAGTGACGTGGAGCAGGAATTCGATTTAAATGTTTTGCCTTGCTGTCTGGAGGAGTCTGTCCCTCCCTGCTGTTGTCAGGAGCCCAGGGGACGTTAGCCCCACTGCGTTTTTATCTTTTGCCATTATCCCTGTACCCTAGTTTCCTCAAATCCTGCCAATTACAAAAAGAAAATGAATATGTTTTTCCGTAAAACATGAAAAATTACATAATCTCTTCTTTATGGGGGAAGAAGGATTGGGAGGGGGATTTGTATTGCACTGGCTCTGGTAAGTGAAGATTACTGCTATTAAGGGAAAAGTACCTTGATAAGATGGTTAAAAAAAAATATATATATATAAGTTGCATGCTAGCTTGCATCCTACTTTAAAAAAAATCATTCTGTAAAGGTGATGTGTGATGGACCCATTTGTTTATCTGAGGTGACGAAGGAAAAAGTCATCTGAGCAAGAGATTTGTATGAAAGGAACATGACCTCAGCCATGCTGTATGTAACTTTGTAGATGGGAACAATACCTCATTCTAGTAGCCAAAACAGTTCTTAAGGCATTGAGAAGATTTTCAAGATATGCATGAAGAGAGGTTATTGTGAGTTAGACTGCTGGGATTTAAATTTATGGCCATATTGAAGGGAAAGTATCCTCAGCTTGAAGTAATTCTAATTAGTGTCAGGTCAGTCTGTCCTCGGAATTTAAAGTAATAAAAATAGTTGCTAAGAAAGTGGATGCATTGGAATGGGGAAAAATCCTGAGAGGCTGAGCGTTTGTGGAGCTGTGACTGTAGTTGTTAATCAATAATAATTCTTTTTATTTGCTGATTGTAGGTATATCTTTTGTAAAATTTCAGATCACTTGCATTCATCCAACAAAGTTGGTAAAGGATGGTGCTGGGTACACAGTTCGTAAGTTCAACTTGTAACTTGTTTTCTTACGCTGGACTGGATTGTGAAAATATTACATCAAGAGTTAAAAATGTTGAGTCTTTCTTTTTAGCAAATATCACTGGATGTCAAGCAAACATATCAAATTTAATTGACTTCTTAAACATATGAAGTGTTTTGGAACTATTACATGGAAATAGGATTTAGAAAGTCTTACCTGTCAGTACTGTTTCTGTTCAAGTTGGATCTATATGTTGCTGGCAGAGAACTGGGCAATTTGGGTTCTTGCTGGCCTTGGGCTGATTTTGTTTGAAGCCAGATGTTGACTCTTGGGAATTAATGTAACCTTCTGTGTTTAAATGCCAATGTATTTTTCTCATTTGCTATGTTTTTTACGTGCCAACCCCACTGTACAGATGTTTGTAAAATAACTTTTTTTTTTAATCACTGATTCTCAATGACAATTGATGTCATTAAACTTTTTGTGTCATAGATGCAAATTGACATAAAGCCTTGGAAAGCTGGAAGTGGCGAAACAGTTTCCCCACTCCTAGGCAATTAAGCAAGTATAATATGGGAAAATTTGTAGAGAGGAAGAGAATGTGGAAAGCAAAGTTGTACTTACAAGGCTTCCTTTCACTTCTTTCAGTATTCAATATTACTTCCTCACTCAATAACTTTAATCCACAAATCAAGTGCATGGAGTTGCACTAATCATTACTTTAACAGATGATGGTCTGGAAAAGTAATTAGCCTTAAATAACAAATTGTTTTGTTACGCCATGCAGTTTTGCTTTATACTTCATATGCTGTAAATGTAAGTCATCTTAGTATCATTATGAATTCATGAAACTGTTAACTCAGGTTTCCATGTTCTCTCAAGTTCTTGAAATATTATTCATTCGCTTACAGTGCTAGTCAGTTCATGTGCAGACACTGGAGATTAAAAGTCATATAAAAGTCAGTGAACCGCTGCACAGGAATAAAATCTTTTCCAATTCTACGAATTCAATGCAAGTATCATATTACTTTGATTTCATCCATTGGCTTGAGGTGGTTGCAAACAGGAATTGTGCAGTGGGGTGGTGCAGCACAGACACAGTATGTGCTGGTGCTGCCAACAGTATAATGGATCTCCTCAGACCTTTAATACCTGCTGAATACGAGCTCAGGACTAATAACACTTTTAAGAGCACTTTGAATACGCTGAGCACTGGGAGTCCTCACTGAAATCAGAAGCTTTGCTGAGTCAGCAAGCGAATGTGCAAAAAGGTTTAAGACTGATAAAGGGCTAGGGGAAGCACGTAGACCGTAGGAGCAGTTCGGTGGCCAGTAACTGTAGCATCAGTAATTGTGGGCATGCTGCATGGTTGTTCTGTGTCCTGACATAGAGGCAAAGGGATTGGTTTTTTCTGTTGGAGAGTTTCCAAAAAGATGCAGGAAGAGAGAGAGCATTTGGGGGAAGATAAGGAAAAAGGGTCAAGAAAAATAGGAGTAATGTGTGCAGGTAGCAAAGGGAGAATACTAAGGGACTCTGAGACGAAAACCAGCAGTGACACAGAGAAACCTTCCAGGGTGAGAGCTACAGGAAGCCAGCTGGACACAGATGACATTGCTTAGTGTTGTAGGGGGCTGTCACTGCTATAGTTATTTCTGTCTGCCCCGGCAGCTGGGTTACTGATACTTTTATCAATATGGTACAGTGCCACACGAGCAGCAGACTCGGCTCATGGTCACAGCTGCGTGCACAGCACTGCCTTTGCTCAGTGTAATTTGGGTGAGACAAGAAGATTAAAGAGAGTGGTCCTAACCTGAAACATGTGGATGGCATTTTTCTGTTGTTGAAAGCTGAATATTCATATTTTATATGAAAGGTTTTGTAACAAATTGCCTAGAAAGCGTGTGATCCCAAGGGGTTTTATATTGTCTTTTGCCAGATAGCTGATCTTTCATTATAATGTGGCTGCAATGCATTTAACTTGAATTTAAAAACAAACAACTCCTCCCTAAAAGCAGCCTTGCCAATAAACTCTGTTGGTGGTCCTAATCCTTGCCGAAGGGAGCATGGCTCAGAGCGGGTGCTTCTCCCAGAAGCTTTGGAGCTCCCCCTGGCATGGCAGCTTTAACCTTTAGTTGTGCTGCTGTTACAGAAAAGCCTTCTCCCGTGCCCTTGTACTGAACATCAGAGCTATAGGGACAGTGTTAGGCCTCAGAAAGCTTTCTATCTCATCTGTGGAAAGGGCTGGAAAATCCTTCAAAGCAAAATGCATCTTGGGTACTTGCAGCTTGGGTTAGTTGGGTTGGTGGCCTTCCAGAGCACTCCTGCCTTGGAAACAGGTACATTTTTCTTCAAATTTTTATAAGAACTCACCTATCTGATGTGATAAGAATTTCTGGCTTTCATTTTGGTTTGGAGACACTGTGAAGATATGTGCTGATACTGTGCTATAGTCATATATACCCCATCTTCCCTCCACCCCTCTTCCTTTTCATTGCAGGTTTACGCAGAGTGGAAAAGCCACACCAGAAGTCAGATTTTGACCCCATATTTCCAACTGTATGGTAGAGGGGAACAATTTTTCACCTCTCACCCCTGCGTGGCCCTTGTCCTACGTGCAAGCTGATGTCTCGCAGTGATTAGGAAACAGCTGGCAGTTAACAAAGAGTGTTTGTTGACTGGGAGAAGCAGCAAGTTCAAAGTTGAACCTCTCCCTTGATGAAGAAAGATGCATTCCTTACGGGGGGAGGGATCTGGCTGGTGCCCGGCCACTGCCAAGAACGTGCTGTACCATTCCGCGTTGTCCCCCACGTTGCTCCCTTTCTCCTTCCCACTGAGGTCTAGATCAGTTTATTGGTGATGGGGGCAACGGAGGGTGGAAAGTGGAGTAGCAGCTTCTGGACTTTGTAGAAATGCAGCTAGTGCTAAGCGCAGAAGCTCTCATCTCATAGATGTCATCGGAAAGCACATTATTCTGGAGTTCATGTCTGCATTACATCAGGTTTAATCTCTGAAGTCTTAAAACATTTGGGTTTTAGCGCTGTAAGAGAGAGGATTTCCCCTCGCATGAGTTAGGTATTGAGGTTATGAGTTAGTCGGTTTAAATGTGACCCGGAGGCTGGCGGAGGTAAGGAGGGTCCTTCCCACAGGAACTTGCCCTCTTTCCTGCCTCCAAGATCCCCTTGGGGATGTGTGGGATGTGCTACTTGGTTCATCAGAGGCCTTTCTCAGGAAGAGAAGCTTCTTTGGAGGTTAATAGGAAGAAGTTGCATCTGATGAAGAAAATGAGGGGAGGAAGACAAGGGGATGCCACTGGCACTTTATTAAGATCTATGGGTTGTCTGTGGATGCTCCCTAGTGTTGTATTTTGCTTTTAAAGATCCATTTCACATCCATTTGAGATTGCAGATACAGCATAGAAAGGTGTAATTGGCAAATCCAAATAAAAACAAATTAGATCTCAGCAAGAAATCATAATTTTAAAAGTGCCGGAGAGACCAAATATTATGCATAGAGTCCTGCTTCTATGGAGTTGTTTATAAAAGACCTGGTTTGTGCTGATCTACCTTCGTGTATATAAATAACAAATTAGATTAAATCAGCTACATAATTAAAAATCTACATTACAGTCCCTTTTACAGAATGATGTCAGTGTTTATAAGTAGCACAGCCAATGTGCACAGATAGCATATGACAAGTCAGCACTAAGATATTTCTCCTCTTGGCCTGGATCTATTGAAAAACCAAGAGGGGGTAAGTTTATCTTTCACTCGTCTTCTCAGTGCTCTCTGACCTTATTTAAAGAATCTGTTTTTCATGAGGTGTACTGACGCGGGAAGAAAAAAGCACTGGAAAAAATATCGGCCTAGTGACTTTGGTCTCTGTGCAGGATATAAATATATCCCTTTGATTGCAAGGGTGGAAATGCAGCCGGGTTATTGAAACATGCTTGAGGTGGTAACCACACACTTCAGACTGAGTTCAGGCTGTGAAGCCACCTCTAGACTGAATGCACTCTATGTAAACCATGCTTTTAACAATGTGTCAGTAGTTACCAGAATTGTGCTTGTGTTTGTAGCTCTTCAGCATGCAAGCAGCTCTGTATGAAGTAATTATCTCATATGTGAAGATAAAATTTATGCTTGATTGGGCTGTGAATGTATTTTTTCTTTCTCCAGAAAAAATGGGCAGATCCATTCTAAGTGAAGATGCAAGGATTGCGCTCATTTTCCTTAGAAATTAATAGGCCACTGAGAACTCAAGAGGGATGAGAGAAAAACTTTTATTTTAAACACAAGCAAACATTAAAAAGCTTGACTCTGCATCAACATTTTGTAGCCTAAGACTATAAACAAACACCGTCCCATTTGAAGCTATTGGCTAACTCAGCTAATGGAGCACAGTTGTTAAGCTAACAACTAAAATTCAGAGAACAATGTAAAGGACCTTGGCCTTTCTAAGCACTGTGCTTCACTGTGTGGGCCTGTACAATTTGGTGGTGCTCCAAAACCTCTCAGCCACCAAAAGCCTGGTGTTTCAACCACTTGCATCCCTACTTCTTGGATGATGACTCGGCAAGTTATTTTCTTTTTGCAGCTATGTCCAGACTTTTCTGGCTTTAAGTATATAGACACTTAGTTCCTTTCTTACGTGCTCCCCCAAGAGGTTTCTATCACCACAAAGTGCTTTGTATGGATCTTATTATGGATAGCCTCCAGTACAAAACTAAGACTGTACGCCTGTTACTAGCTATTAGTAGGCTGACTTGAACTAGAAACCTGGCTAAGAAATTTCAGAATTGAACCATCCTGATACTTTAATCATTCAGTTATAATTTGATCTTTAAACACGAAGCACTAAAACCACATCGCTGCTCTGTTTTTCAGTTACTTCTGTTCTCCATCATCTCCTCCCTTATCTAGCTTCTGTTTCCTCAGCCTGAACAGGTTCTGTGTGTAAATGGACATTACTTTCCCAGCTCGTGGTTGAATATTTAAAGAGAAAGAAAATGAGCAGTGGACTCTTATTTACATACAAATAATAAAATCTGTTTTTTTGAAGTGTATTGATGAAGTGGTATGTAAAGTTCTGCCTATTTCAATATTTTCTTTTACTCCGTTTCAGATGTCTCCTGCATAAGTAACTGTAATGAGCCTTTGTGGGAGAGATGAAGAGACTCCTCCACCCTTCATTAGAATTTGCCGCCTTATCCCAAATGCTCCAAAACACATTTAAATCACAGAGTTGGAGCTTTTCACAAGTCAGTCCCTTTTCTCTCTCTTCATCTCTGGTTCCAAAGTAAAATATGTTCAGGAATGTAAATTCCTTTAAAATTGGCTGCCGTCTGTAGTTTCCAAGTAGGAAGTGTAGCCAGAGTCCGTTGCAGGAGATCGAATTCCAGCTGAGATTTAACTTGCGCCTGTTTCAGGTGCTGCATGCGGGGCGGTGGAGCCTGCCCCAGTGCTGCTGTGGCACACGGTCCCCCTCCTCCAGCTGGTCAGGATCAGAAAAAGAAGCCTCCTTCTCAGCTGTGTATGGAGTGCATGGCTAAGCTGGACCATGGCTCTGTCTTTCCAGTCATGTTTGTGCTTGTTTCGAGTGGTGTATACGTAAGAGCTTGAGAAGGAAAAGTATTGCCGCTATCTCTGCAGCTTACAAAAAGCATAAAATGCTGAGATCGCTGAAGAAATAGTTTCTGTAGAGACAGATACAAGCTGTCAGCTAATGAAATGCTAATCTATTCACAACATCCTTGTGATTATTTCATACTTTGTAGGAGACAGATGTTACTTGTTGAATGTTCCCTGTAGGAAGCACTGTCATACTCGATCGCACTGCGCCTCATACAGGACTTGAGTCAGCAAAGGACTTCAGCACTAAGTTTCATCTTCAGTGTCTAAGTTTCATCAGTGCTGCTGAACTAAGGACTTGCTTAAATATAAACATGTTCATAATTATTCTACATATTCAAGGGCTTTGTGCTTTAATTTTTAGTAAAGGAGCAGACAGGGCCTGTAGGCTTCCATGGGCACTGGTTCAAACCCTAGCTTTAGGTGAAAACATCCACTTCTGCCATAGTTCACAATAATTTGCAAATGGTTGCCTTATTTGAAGGTGACTTCAATAACAGCGCTTGCAAGTATACAATAGGATCGTTAATCTTGATGAACACATACGAGCATGACTTGCTCTTTTTAATTAGGAACATGGAGTTGAAACAAAACATACGAGTTTTGTGTGTGATCTGAGTGGTGTAGATTTTTGACAGGGAGGAATTAGGAAATTAAACACTTCATGGCATTGTATTTCTCTTGGTATATCGTGGCCAAAGGCTCCAGTGGGGTTACACTGAGCTGCACCATGGGAGCCTAGTGAGCTGGAGGTAAAGTCTGAAGTGGAAATGAGCAAAATGAGTCACCCAATACCTCCTGTGTTGAAGCCACGGTAACAGTATCAAACAATGTGCTTCATTTAGAACTTAAAAACACCATTTTCCTAATTTTCACCCCAAATCATTAATTTCTTAGGGAATTGAAAAACCTTGTTTCCAGACAGCTCTGGTTCTGATGCATACTGCATGGCAAAAGAGAAATTTCCTGCTGTGCTTCCTGCTAGGGGCTGCTAAATTCCCCTGAAACACTCCAAACATCATTATCAGCCCATTCAAATTAATATTTCCTCCTACATTTGTAACGGATAAAAGGAAGTTTGTTTTGTTGCTGTTGACTAAAGTATCCCACTGAATTTCCTTCGCAATAACTGCTCTGGCACTGGGTGCTTCCTGGAGAATTTAAACCTCCTTGGGGTTAATGGATCAAGGCAGAACCGTGGGCCATCAACTCTTCCAGCCTGCCATTAATCCAGGAAATGCCCTGGGCCGCAATCATTATTGCTGAAATTCTTGCACAAACACTGATTGCAGAACTTCATAAAGAAAAGCCAAAGGAAATGAGAGAGCTCTTCAGAACATCATAAAATAAATAAACAATGTAATTTATGATTATAAACCTGACAAGGACTAGCAAGGAGTACGGTAGGATACCCAAACAAGGAGAGCTGGAGCCCTACAACAACTTTTCTGTTCATTTTAAGCATCCCTATGCACTAATTAGAAACTCAGTGAAGCTCGAGAGGTTTGCTTCCTCTGATGATCAGAATTTTTTTGTCAACAGTCCTCAGCCCTGTCCAAACGGAGCTGGAGGGCACATATTTCACTAGGAACACGTCAGGCTCCTGGGGCGTGCTGCGGGTCGCTGACTGATGCTATCATGTAATCTCATCTTTTCTTACCTTTCCAAGGTGTGCAAAACTGTTTGGCTAGGGCTGCTGCTTCTGTTGTTAACATACCGTATTAAGTTACTTTGAAAGTTGTGTTGAGAAATATAGCAGAGGAAACGAGTTGGCACCAGCAGCTGGGGATGAGTCAGTGAGTAAATTTTCCCAGTTTGTTTCAGTAATGTTCTGAACAGAGATGAGCATTCAATTCACAGTGAATAACTTCTCTGATGAATTTTACTGTTTTTCTACTTTGCATGAATTGGTCATGAAGAGAGAGAAAATCTTGGCCTTTTTTTTCCCCAAAATGATTCAAGAGTTTTTCTGTGAACAATTTCTGGATGGGCTCTCCTAGAGTGCAGCTAAGGGTGCATATTTTTAGTCTCTGCTGCATGAGGTTGTACTGATCGAAGAATATCAAGCACTGGTCATCTGCTTGGGAATTTTTTTTTAGTTACCAAAGTTGCAAAACTCAAATACCTAAAAGCTTACAACTGCAACCTGAAAGACGAGTGAACTTTGGGGTTGGCTTCATCTGACTTTCATAACCATTTCCCTCTCGTGTGTTAGCTCTGCCAGTGTGTGTGCAGTGTCTAAACCTGTAACCTGTGCCCCACTGAAGAAGATACGATTCAGATACAAATGTGCAATCCTTGTTTGTGACTTTAAACAAAAGTACAATTTCTACTGTGATTGGTATGAGATCAAATTATGTATTTATAGGGGTTGCATGATTAAGGTATGTCTAGCATTGTTAAGCAATTGAATTCCAAAATGGCACAATAGCTTGGCTTGTCCTTGGTCTATGTTCCCAGTCCAAAACAAAGACCTTTTTCACTGCTACATGCTTAAAATTTAAAGCAGCAACATGTCTTGATGGATGGCTGTCCCTGGTATTGCAGTGTGGGTCTGACTAGTTACATGGTGAAACTAATGAATTTTTTTCTGTAGGTAACACACACAGGTAGGTGGAGCACATAAGCTGAATTAAGGCCTTACGCACACATCCATATGCCTCTTTATGTTTGTTTGCCTTATTTTTTTTTTAAGGAATATTAATTCTGTAATTTAATTACCATTACAACGTCAGCTCAATTTGTAACTGGCTAAGAACATACTGAAAGTGCTTGTGTTACTAAATGCTTGAGTTGCAGCAGATTCAGTGATCCTGCCTAAATTTTCCAAGTGCTCTGACAGACAGTCCCTGACTACATCCCCTGATAAACACTATGCCTCTCAATTTTAACTTTAAAATGAAACAGGGCTGGTGGAAATGCCAGCTTTGAGGAAAGGAGACTACCTAGCCACAAAAAGGAGCACGCAAAGAGCATGCTGTCCCCCAAGATAAAATTCTTTAGACAGGAATTACAAGGGTAATTGGAACCAGGCTTTCCAAAGCCTCAGCTCTTTTGAAAGTTAATAGACAGCATAAATATAGTCTGTGCAATATCTGGGGAAGGAAAGTTGAGGAGGAAAATACAGCCAAGACTATGCTGAAGGGCAAGAAACATTATGCCTACTCTGAGTTATTATTGTAACTAATAGAAGGATGATTGTGTACGAACTGTTTCACTTTAAACTCAGTGACAGAAGGATAGATCCAAATGAGCCAAATTTTTAAAAGGCAGGAAGAGAAATTGCTTAGACTTTTAGTTGGTGAAGAAGGTTAAAGAATTTATTTAGTTGGGTTTTTTCCCCCCTCCCTCCTTTCAACCTGGAGCTAATAAAGGATGCTGTCATGGAAACGTTAAAGACCAAACATAGTCTAAATTACCTGACCTCTGGCACAGGTAATACAAGTTTTGACTTACAAGGATTATCCAGAACTAAAGCCAGAGGGAATATAAGGTTGCTATTCATTCACACTTTGAACAAAATCTGCCAAACAATCCTGGCTGAGGTTATGTTGATGTATGTCTCTATTGTACAGTGCATAGTAAAATGAGAACATTCAGTTTGTTTTATCCAGTTTTTCATTGTGCCTTTGGGCAGACACAACTCTTTATATTTTGCCAAGCAAGCCAGCATAAGGAATTTATGAAAAAACAAATGTAGGAAACAGAGCGTTTTCAGGTTGAAATGGAAAGCAGATGCCTCCCAAGGAGTGAAGGCAATATAACAGGAACTTGTCCTGGATGAATGGTGGGATGGATTTCTAAAGAGACGCAGGTGACTTCAGAGGAAGTAGGAGAGCGTAGAAAAACACTTTGCTGTATCAACTTTAAAATGAAGGCAGATTGCTGCAAGTGTGATGGACCTCACTTAGGTTACTGTGGTGATGGCATGGCAAATAGAGTCCAGTAGGAATGGAAGAGGATAATGGAAAAGAGGAGAGAAGGATTAGGTACTGGATTGAAGCCACGAGATGTGTGTTGAACTCTCAGCTCAGCCTGTATTTCTCCTGCAATCTGCTTTTTCGTTATTTCCAATGAGAGGAGCCTAAAAGTCTAATGAGTGCACGTGGGTTAAAGCCCCTTCCCCAGCAAGGAGCTAACTGAGGATTTGATCATGGAAACACTCGAGCGCTACTCTCATTTCGGTAAGATTTAGAATCAAATATGCTCCTGAACACTGAGGCACTTTGAGAAGCCTGCAGTAACCTGCACAGAATAAACCATACGCTAATTTATCTGGGAACAGGTCCTGAAGAAAGCTTAACCAGTCCTAGTGACCTAAGTGATAGTTCAGTTTCAAGTGAAAGCAGCTGGCTTTGGGGCTGTGTTGTCACTCTCCCCTCCCCTATCTTTGCCAAGATAAATGTTCTTCTCCTCTTTACCTTTACTCATTAAAATGTCTTCCTAGCCGTCTCAGATAAATCAAGTTAAGAACACGTTACACTGCACAACCAAATGGTGAAATTCAATGAGGGAATTTAATAAAGCCTCTCAGACTGTTGGTAAGATAAGGAGTGACAACTTATTAAGGGGTAAAGCTACAGTACTTTTTTTTTTCTTTATTAAAGCTTTAGATGAAGAGATTGGAGCAGAAAAAAGACCCACTGGAAACAGGTATTTTTCAGTATTTGAAGAACTCCATCAAGTTAATCGTTGTTCTCTGAAGTTCTTCTTCATTATTTGCCATAATATATGGGTTTATGTTCTCGGGCAGGTATTTGATAAGGAAATACAATACCTTTTTCTCCAGTCTGAGCAAACAATTCTTGTGAAATGTATGTGCTGTGTGCATTGCAGGTCTAGATACCCCTTCCTTTAAAAGGATAGACAGACATATACAAAACTATAAACATATTTTCAAGATGTTTTTTGTTTTTTTTAATAAGGACGTAGGAAACAAGTAATGAGCACTGACTAGACAGGAAAAGCAGCACTCCGCTTTGATCCCTTCCTTGACCATGTGCGCTCATGGAAAGGTGATGGAAACTGCTCCTGTTCTGCTCTAGTACCATTTCTGTTCTTTCTCTGCTCATTTCTGGTGGGAGAGCATGGTTGCAGCAGGTGAGGGCAACCTATCCCACTGGATCAGCTCTTATACCAAATAACAGCTTTCTTTTAAGATGTGAAAAGGTGCTAGTGTACTCCAGTACCTCAGGAGTCAGCCTTCGTGCTTTGCTACTTGGGAAGTCATAATCCACCACGAGTGTTGCTGGGGAGACTCATTAACTGCTCTCAGAGGCCGGTTCGTTAACCTGATGTGTTGCAGGCTGCTGCTGCTGCCTTCATGCAGGTGATGCTGGGCTGTGAGGCTGCTCCACCGAGCTCTGTGGGGTGGCTGACTTAATGCCCGGCTCAGGACTTGGGCAGTTTGTGCAGTTGCTTTTTCCAAAATTATGTTATAGCTTGAGAGTCACGGCTGTCAGCTTCCCGTGTGGATGAGCAATGAGATCCTCAAAATGAAGATGCATCTTAATGGAGTGCCTCATTTCTAGAAGGTTCCACATCAAAATCAATCTTGGTGCACAAACTCATTTCCTTGCAAGATCCTGTGTTGTTTGTTGGTTTTTAGTTCCTCCCCCTGCCTCCCCAAAGAGTAAGTACTATAGTTTTGGGGAAGATAAATTATTTTCCTCAGATATAGGAACTGAATAGCATGCTTCATCATAACAACAAGAGCTCAGCTCAGTTATGGAGGTGTGAACATTGCCTCTTTTGCGTGTGAGTGCTGATCCAGCAATTAACAGCTTAAATTAAAGTCACCAGTAAAGAGAGGTAGCTGCCCAGGGCTGACAACGTCACGCTGTCCCTGAAATGCCAATCTTCCTGGTGATTCATGCTTCATCTGGAACACGGTGCACTGACTTTCCCTGGCTAATAGGTAATCTTATTTGGGAATAATAGCAGTTCTGAACTTTACTTATATTTTGGATCAAATGGTTATATCCAAGCCCCTGCACTATGTCTGCCTATATGGGTGTCTCTGTAGATAAAAATTACTATCTAAGAATCTTTAATGCGTCATGGCTACTATAATAATTTTAGTAGAAAGGAAAATAATTGTTTATTTTAACTGAATGAAATCTTGGTACTGTTAAGGCTAATGGCCAAGATTTAACCCATCACTTGCTACGCTTGGGTGGATTGGCTAGTGTGACGGGTCAGTGCTCACTGCTTGCATCATGTGAGGAAGTACTGAAGTCTTAAGGTTTGTCTTTCTGCGTTCTGCTTAGACAAAAGAAACATTTAGAACAGGAGAACAGTGGATAAAACGTGCCTAATAGCTCAGTCAGTGAGTCAATACATTTTCTCAAAGAATGGATATTTGCACAACAGGAGTTAGTCAATCGATGCAAATGTTCTGCAGAGCTGCAAAACTAAAGTGAGAATGGAAGTAAGCAATGAAATCAGAGGTGTTAAACCGCTTAAATGTTCTGAGTGGAAATTCAGGTGAAGCTGAAATCAGTGAAACTTTAGTGTCAAAAAAGCTCTGGCAAGAAACTGAAATATTTTATCCCTTCTTGACCAGTCATAGAGCTGGCTGATGTTTTATCACTCTTGAAACGGAATTTGTGAACACTGGGGAGGAAAAAAGGGGAGGAGGGTTTTTGAAAATCCCTTTTGTCTCCTTTGCTATTCTAAAAATTTATGGTTCACTATGTGAGTGGGGGGAAATAATTTAGTAGCCTTTAACTGTGTGTTTTCCTCAGTGTAACGTTTGAGCTTCAGCTAAACTTTTTAAAATACAACCCCCACCCCATACCAGATTTTTCTAGCTGAAAGATGAAATTCCTGGGTAGCAGCATGTAAAAGCTGCGTGGATATCATGTGGCTATGGAAAACCTTGATGTGACCCTGAGTCAGTGGGGGGCCATCTCACCGCTAGTCAGGTTTGGACCAGGCACTGAGACAATACGACGTTTTAAGGCACAGTCAAGGATGAGTTAAAATTCTCTGGGGGGAAAATGTTTCTCTAAATATTTGAATTAAATTCTAAATGTCTCTAAAAGACACAAACTTTTGAGATTAGGCCAAAATGTACTTTAGTTCATATCTTCAGAGTGATATAGAGTGATAATTGTAGGAGATAAGTTACTAAATTGAAAACAAGTGAGGAGACATATTTTATAGTACAGCCTGAAATAAATTACTTTTTTTTTCCCTAGTAAAGAAATTCATAAATAGTCTGTTAACAGGTGTCTTGTTAAATGACTCTATAAAGTATCAAAGATGCACACAGTATAACAAATATTCAGGATTATGGTGTTCTCAAATAAAATCACTTTGTCTTCTGTGAGCAGATGCAAGTCTACTTCTAAATCTGCTAATATCATGAAAGCCCCAAATAAACAAAGCTCTGTTTGAATGTTTAAGTATTTAAAAGTCTGTTATACATATAGCTTAAAGTCTCCATCCAGCGTAGAAGCTATGTGATCTTCAGTCTTGTGCATGTGTCTAGTTGTATATATTTGTTCTTCATAAATAGTTGTTAACAGGTGTCTTGTTAAATGACTCTATAAAGTATCAAAGATGCACACAGTATAACAAATATTCAGGATTATGGTGTTCTCAAATAAAATCACTTTGTCTTCTGTGAGCAGATGCAAGTCTACTTCTAAATCTGCTAATATCATGAAAGCCCCAAATAAACAAAGCTCTGTTTGAATGTTTAAGTATTTAAAAGTCTGTTATACATATAGCTTAAAGTCTCCATCCAGCGTAGAAGCTATGTGATCTTCAGTCTTGTGCATGTGTCTAGTTGTATATATTTGTTCTTGCTAATGTAAAATCAAAATATCATAAATCCATGCTAATGACTGAGTCCTATTATGAATTATTCATTTTTCTAATTCCTGATTGAGATAAAATGCAATAGTTTGTTGATTTTATTATAACTGCATTCTAGATTTAATTATTCATAAGATCATAACAAAAGGCAATATATTTTGTAAATATGACTGCTTAATAGTATGGCACTTCAGTACGGCAATCTGATACTGAATCTTTAGTGAGGAATGAGTAATTAATTTTTATTTGAATTATAAATCATGTAGATTACTACTGCTTTCTTGTGTTTTAAACCTAGCAATACTGTAGCAACAAATGTGTTTCAGCACTTGGTAAAATGAATGGAGTTTCCACCAAGGGACCAAATTAAAACTATGTTGAAAAACTGTTTTATAGCAATGTTTTGTAATTATCTGGTACCAGGTGTATTTCCTGCCTATTTTAACTGCACATATCATCCCTCTCATGTCATATAGCAACTCTTACACGTAATACAGCTTTCAAGGCTCAAGTATATTTTTAACAGTGTTAATATGCTGCATAAAATGAAAGCATTGCATAGACTGAAGTCCAGTTGCAGTTTGTTATGGTGCTGTGTGCCCTTGTGTGGGAGCATGAATGTGGCGATGTGGGAGGACAGAAATGGCTTTGGTTGTCAAAACCCCTCTGCAGCTGGGCTGCGCGGGGTGAGGGTGCAATGGCTTCAAGTCTGTTTTGGGTTGTCTCTCCCCAAAGCCTTAAGGAAAACAAAGTAAAATTTACAAAAGTGTGACATGCACCCTCTTTCCTCCCTTGCTCCTTTTTTTCCCAACATATAAATAAGGACTTAGGGTAGAGGTGAAGCTCTCTGTGCCACAATCTCATCTGCAGTCCTTACTGTGCACGTGATTTTTTCTGCGGCATTCACTTGCCGTAATGCTTCTCCCCTTCTCTTTGTAACCTAATGGAGTCGCACAGCTGGAGTTTGTGGGCACAAAAAGGCTGGGTTTTGGCCTGGAAGCCCAACTCTCCCTCTTAGTGTCAACTGTCAAAACGGTTACTACTTTTTTGGAGTTACTGTTGATTGATGAAAAAATAAAAAAATGCGGAAGGGCTGGGGCAGAAGGGCAGTCGGGTGGTAGTGGTGCAGGGTTTGATGCTCCAGGCCACAAGGTTGCTGCTGGTTTGGGCACACGTGGCTGCAGCTGTGAGGAGCTGTGTCTTGTCACTTGCTGTAATCTCCTCCCCTCACCCATCCATCCGAGTTAGTGATGAAGGCGGTATTTTTCCACAGACCATTTTCCCTTTTCAGTAAAAAAAGTCATTAAAAAGTTGAAATATATTTACCAAGAAGCATGGTTTGGAAATGCTTAATGTTCCCATCTGCCCACAGGGGTGGGCCCCATGTTGGAAACGAAGTTCCCGCTGCGCAGCCGGGAGTAGAGCGTGAGGCAGCAGCCCCCACAGAGCCCCCCTCACCTCCGCACGTGGCTCAGGCTTGGCCCCGAGCTCACCTGCAGGAGGAGCGGGGGCAATCCTACCTGTCCTTGGTACCATGGCTTAATCGTATTGCAAGATTATCCGCCAAACAGTGTTTCATCTGGCTACTGGAGTGGACAACGCTGCTCAGCAAAATCAAACTCAGGTCTGTTAAGGCACTGCTATAGAGTGTGTGAAGTGAACCCTACTGGGGGTCAAAGAACACAGAAGGAAATGGAATTTGGTAATTTTTCTCCCGTGAGATCTTGGTCAGTCATGGGACATGTATTCTTTCTTTCTCTCCCTCTTTTTCCCTCCTGTTAGATACAGTTTCTTAAAGTTGTTTTCTCATGAGCAGAAATTTCATGATCACAAGCACTATGTTTTAGTATGTTTAATTTTTCTAGTTGCTTCTTACAAAGCAAGCCATGCTGGTGATGAGAACTTTCCAGTTTCCAAAATGTAATATTATCTCCTAAATTAACTGTAACAAGTACAAAGGAATAGTCTTCTACTGAGGAGGTTTGTATTATTTGTGTAAGTGCCAGTATTTTTTAAGATTGAAGATAGCACTACACTTCACTTAAACTTCTTACCCTTGGTATCTAATGACAACTCAGGTCTACAAGACACTATATAAAGTTCTTCTACTATTGTTTGAAACATAGAGTAAGTGCTGTAAATACGTGACAGCAGAAATCTGCTGGTAACGCAGGCTGTCTCTGTTTCTTCTGAATTGTGCATCATGGATACCCAGATGTTTTCAGTTGTAGCCATTTCTAAAAATGTCTCACTTATAGTGTTACAATTTTGCAAAGAAAAATTATTTGGCTTGATACCATATACCAAATGCAGACAAAACAAAGGATTCTGTTAACTTTTTCATCAAATCTGGCAGTTTTCATCAGAAACTGCCATCTAATGCTGCTGTCAACATGCAGGAGGAAAAGGTTCTTGGTTCAGATGGGATGACTCCTATCAACCGTAACACAATTCCCTGACAGACCAAAATTGTGCAAGGCCAGTCTAGCAGAGGCTGGCTTCCAAATGTTTAGTGTTGTTGCCGAGTCTCGACAGGAGAGCACTGCACCTTCAGCAGTGCCATTCTGCAGCAATGACTTTTTTCCTAAGACCCTTGTAGAGAAAGAGGTTCCCCACTCCCACGGTAAGCAGAACTGATTCAGGAGGGATTTATCTAAAAACTGGCTGAGGGATCTTGAAAATACATTGTTCTGCAGTGTGGATTGCTGAGTGTTGGTCAGGGAGTGCTTAGATGTGGAGCTACCCAAGGTCCATTGCACCCACACATCTCCTACAACTCAAATTTGAGGTGGTTTTGTCTTGTTTTCTCTTAATGGTAACACCAACCCGTGCCAGAGACTGGTCTGGAAGGATGAATAAAATGCACGAAATGTTCCTTATATCCATATAAATGGCTTTAAAAGGAACTGGAGCACTTCTGATGAGCCAGTGGAGCTGCTCCAACTCATCAACACAGGGCCATTGATTCTTCGTGGAGAAAGCAGAGCCCTGTGGTCTGATAGACCATCTTTATTATGTGTATTGACACGTATATCAATACTGTGAAATCACAGCCCCCAAGCATTTGTAATGTACCTCATGTCTCTCTAAAAGGCATCTCTTAATAATTTTCTTACCTGATATCTGCGTAACTGTTCCCAAAGCAGACAGCTCCTGCTGTGGACCCATTAGCTGGTAAGGGGGAGACCACATGCTTTGTGCGATGGAGCCCATCCACTGCGTGAGCAGTCGCAGGAGAAATCTTCCTAATGACACAGCACAGCGCTTGCCAGCTGCTGCCACGGAGCGGGCTCCTTGCACCTCAGCATCAGTTTAGTTGGCTTATGTTAGTGTTTGTTTGGTGTTTGCACCCCAGTAGCATGGCAAATGTCCCATTATGAAGTAAACTCCTGCACAGACTCCAAAAAATACTGTTTCTGCCCAGTCTGATGTGACCTGAGTCTGTTCTATACAGTAGGTATATAGTATATTGCAAATCCACTAGTTTAAGTCATATTTCACTGTAACCTGAAAATTTACATCTTAAGTGGAAATCCACAAGGAGAAATGTAAAAACTAGTGCAGCATTCTACATGTCCATCTCTTTTACTACATCTTAGTGCCAGTGTTTTACATGAGCTCATTAGCAGAGTCAGAGTTATGTCTCTAACCCTTTTCATTATGGTTTTAAACCAGCTGAAGCCTCGAATTCAGCCGTAGGGCACTCTAGGTATATGTACTCTAAGTAATTCTGAGGAGTAAAATTTCGTATCTCATGGAAACAATTTCTTAACGCTACATATGTCAAACCTTCTAAAAGCACCCTTGCTAAATACTAAGAACTTTAAGGGACCATGACAAGGAATGTGTTTCGGTTTGTTGTTACTCATTAGTGAAACTTCATATTTACAATTTGGTGTAAGAGAACTACTGAGGCTTGTGTGTGCCATATGCTGAGCTTGTGTACACTCTGTGTGCTGTATTTCATTTGTTGTGAACTTTACTTGGACACCTTCATGGTAGCCTAGCTAGTGGTGGTGAAGGCACTGTTACAACAGCATAATGACTTATTAAATCAACTTGCATTAAGTGACCAAGCATGATTTTTCAGGGTTTTTTTGTTCAGAGATGTCAAAGGTGGAGTCGTCTTCAAACCAGTTATGTCTTTTATTGTATTTAAAACTATAATTTGCTTCTGCTGTTCCTGCCTGAAAGACATTACCAGGTGATCAATTATATCAAGATACTGCAGGTATCAATTGCCTCTTTCTTTTTTTGCATATAACCAAATGAAATGTGGAAAGAAAAAAAAAAAAGAAGAAAAAGCTCAACTATTGTTATTTTAAAGATCATCTCAATTAAGAAAACAGAGCTAAAACCAATCGATTCCATACAAAAAATTCTGGGTGTGTGTTTTATACAGGTTCCACGAAGGAATTGATTGAGAGCTGCTGTGGAGCTGGACAACAGTGGGCTATAGACAACGGGGAGTGCACAGAAATCCCTGTAAGTGGAATGGATGGTGATATTTGCAGGTACGTAAGGCAAAACCAAGCATTTTAGGTTAACATAGAGAGCAGCCCTTTAGAAGAAATCAAATGATTGTACAATTCATGGGATGTCCAGGAGACTGGGAACTGTTTCATTCATTGTATAAATTATTGGTAGACTGGCAATATGTATGTCATGGCAAATTAGAAGGCTTTCCCCCTCCCTTTCCCCAAAATCTAATCTAAACAAAAGGATTTAAACCTTTTAAGGTTTCTTTTCCTCTCTCACGTGAGCAGAGCACAAATTTTTGTTTCCCAGTTTTATGCGCATCTGTGGAGTTGCAGAAAAATAGAAGGTCAGAGTTTGTCTTCCATTTGGCAAGTGCTAAATGCAATGATTATCCGTATCATTAAATGATGTGTTTATTGTCCAGTATGAATGGCTGCTGGTTCCGATGTCTGTGTTCAGCTGGAGGGGGGACCATACGCTTTGATAATGCTGCTGGTATCAGTAGCATCTGGTCTGAGTGAGGGTGCCAGATTCAAACTGCACAGCAAGAAAAGAAGAATGGGTGCAGAGTAACACGGACGACATATTACGCTAGCTGCAATTCATCCCATCTCTCTCTCCTCCCCCCTAGTCTGAAACAGGCCTTAGGGAAGGATGAAGGCAAAGTTATCCGAGACTCACACGGTGCAACATAAGCCAGATGGATTTCTCTACGAGTGATCCCAACATTTTCAGCATTAAAAAAGTTTGGCATAATCAGTTTTATCAAAGTTAGTATCATTGCACCTTTCTGAAGTTACTGGGAGACTAAAATCCCCCCCACTGGGATCTGGCATGACATAACTGACACATACCAACTGTCCATGAAGTAAAGACAGATTAAAATATTCCAGCCTTGGCCTAAGTAGGTGCAAATCCAATACATTAATGAGTTGCACCTGCACATCTGAGGCTGGGTTTAGATGAAAAAGCCAGATCCTAAATGTTTCAGTCCTTGTGAATCTATTGGGATTTGAACAAATACGAGATCAGGAGTTCGGTTGTTTCA
This sequence comes from Aptenodytes forsteri, assembly GCF_000699145.1. NCBI lineage: Eukaryota > Metazoa > Chordata > Aves > Sphenisciformes > Spheniscidae > Aptenodytes > Aptenodytes forsteri. Next base: position 121,536 of record NW_008794550.1, read on the forward strand.
CTTTCAAAATTTCAGTTCTGTCCCTGTTTTAAAGATTTAAAACCACCTGTAAATATTCTGTGTAAAGAAAACATTTCATGTGAAAAAGTATTCAAATCTGTGGCCTCAGAACCTTGAAAGCATTGACAAAAACTTACTGCTCCCACTGGGAGATGTGCCAGTGTGCAGAGCTGGTCACCATGCACGTACCCAAACCTCAAGTGCACCGTTTTGTGCGCCAGAATGCCTGCAAGTAACGCAAGCTCCCAAGAGTCTGCCGCTAACTTGACTCAGTATCTAAGGATTTGAAAAAGTAGAAGATAGATACTAATTGTAAAAATTAGTTACTGTTCTGCCAGGATAGTTGTCTATAAATACTTAGGTTTTACAAGTTTTACCATCGCTGCACTGAAAGGATTGATTTTTTTCAGGTGAGGCAAATGAATGAAGCCTCCCCTGTGTCTGCTGAGGCTGTAGATTGTTTATCTAGAGGTTGCAGATTGAGGTGTCTGTTGTTTCCAAATGCCATTTTGGGGTCTTCAAGTGGCAAAAACTTAAATGTTAAAGCTACTTGTTGATGTGTCTTGATGTCTCTGGACATTCATGTACCAACTTGGCCTATCTCTGTGTAGTGACCAACAACACTGACTGCAGGATGGGAACTGGGACTACCTAAAAGAGATCATGTGTAGTAACTAGATGAATGAAATTAAAATAAAGCAAGTTACAGGAAATCCTTAGATAGTCAGTTGATAGCCAGATGTAAAAATACTCCCAGACTTGTACCACTGGCTGTATCAGAAATAGGATGTTAGGCCAGATGAAATCTCATCTGTCCCGATACAGTAGTTTTTATCTCATAATTGATATGTGTTTTATCATAACAGAGCAATGTTTATCTGGGTGGCATTTGCACCAGTTGTACAAGTGTGAATCCTGCTTTTTGCTGACACTCTGTGTCCCAATTAGAGACTCACATCAGTTTAATACATTGACATCATTTCGCTGATCTTAACTCATTAACTCTTTCCCTAAAGCAGCAATGTTCTGAATCTTCCTTGAACCAACAACTCATTTATCTGGTCTGCGAAGAGTAGGTTTGTGAAGAAGAAACAAGAGAATGTGGTTAACACTGTTCCCAATTCATTTTCTGGTAATAGAGTAGCTGAAACTGAGCTGTGCTGATAGGTAAAGAAATACTAAAATAAAAAATGGCCAGTGATACTCCAGTGCTCCAGACAATACTGTTTCTACTATGTATTTCATACATGAAAGGAATTTCTCATGGCTAAATGTCACATTTCAGAAGCACATTAATCTATAGAGATTTCAGTATTTTAATACGGTAAACACTTTGCACATATAAAAATGCTTCTAGTAGCATTTTGTCATTTCTACAAATGATAATAATAATAACCATTCATTGCTCAAAAAATTGTATTTCTCCAGTTGGCAATTAACACTGGATTAGAAAACTAACTTCCTTGAAAACAAAGCACATGGAGGTGGTAATCCCCTTCCTGTAATCAAACTCAAACCACTGCTTCCTGGTTACACCTTTCTTATGCTATCCAGCATAAAAATATGAACGTAAAGCTGACGCAACAGGCCATCGGTATCGGGAAAGTGGCCAAGTGGCTGTCAATGGCTGGTTTCTACTGGAATAAGAGACATCCCTTTCCTTTTTTTTTTTTTTTTAATTGAAGCATTAGGATGAAAGCTGTGAATTGGAAATACACTCTTCTCAGAAAAGAAAAGGATTTGTTTCCTAGGAAAACTGTATTTTATTGCAGTAATAATGGTATCTGACTGACAAAAGTTGTTTGCTTGCAAACATTTCTGTTGCAGGAGAATTGCTTTGCTCTGAGGCACTGGCTGTTAAAATGCATCAACCTCCCGTTCGTCGTTACCCGGGTATCCCATAAGGCAGTGTGCCCTGTGACAATGCATCAGGAAAAGATAGTTAGACATCAAGGTTATTCTTGGAAAAAGAAAAACTTTGCTTAATTCCTTCATGCCACCAGATCTGTCCAGAACAGAAATTTACCCTTACTCATAGCATAATATATTATTTCATCTGAGTTTTAACACGTTCATCTGTGTCACATATGCCCAAGTCCAGAGGTCATGTACTCAACATAACCCCCTCAGGAGAATTCTTGTGGCCTGCAGCTCTCAGTCCTCACCCTTCCCCATCATAGGGGCCCTTCCCTATCCCGGGACCAGACACGCACCCCTCTTGGGGTGCTGCTAGTCTCCATGCTGTGTGGATTGAGAGACAGGGTCATGGAGTAAAGCCATGCCCTTTTGTATATGACCGAAAGAAGAAGGTACCTCTTTGAAGGGGCAGGGGGGAAATCCACTATAGACTTGAAAATAGTAGGGAAGAGTATTGTATTATTTCAATAAACATCTACTAAATTTCACTTAAGAATTTGCCATTTAGATTTTTAATCTGTTTCATTTCAACCTTCAGTGTATCTTGTTAAAATGTTTGATTTGAAGAGCCATATGTAGGAAATGAACATTCCCAAAGTACTTCATATACAGTGATCAAGTTACCCATAACCTTCTCTTTGATAACCAAAGTTAGAGGAAAGTTTAAATTCTGGGTTACAATCTGCGGGGCTATAAAGGAGACTTTATAGGGGTTTTGTGATGTGACACTTTCCTTAAGTCCTGTCCAGAGCTTCAGTCCTCTGGTTGGTGAAGAAGTAAGCGTGTACAGGTGTTTCCCTTTCCCCGCTTTCCAGGGAAGAAGGTTTCTGTCTGTTTTCTGTTTCTGAAAACTTCTGAGAAGCAAAACGTGGGGAAGAGGGATGATTGCACAAATATAGAATCATAGAATCATAGAATCATTAAGATTGGAAAAGACCTCTAAGATCATTGAGTCCAACTGTCGACCCAACACCACCATGCCCACTAAACCATGTCCCTAAGCGCCTCATCTACACGTCTTTTAAATACTTCCAGGGATGGGGACTCAACCACTTCCCTGGGCAGCCTGTTCCAATGTTTAACCACTCTTTCAGTAAAGAAATTTTTCCTCACGTCCAATCTAAACCTCCCCTGGTGCAACTTGAGGCCGTTTTCTCTTGTCCTATTGCTTGTTACTTGGGAGAAGAGACCGACCCCCCCCTCGCTACAACCTCCTTTCAGGGAGTTGTAGAGAGCGATGAGGTCTCCCCTCAGCCTCCTTTTCTCCAGGCTAAACAACCCCAGTTCCCTCAGCCGCTCCTCATCAGACTTATTCTCCAGACCCCTCACCAGCCTCGTTGCCCTTCTCTGGACACGCTCCAGCACCTCAACGTCCTTCTTGTAGTGAGGGGCCCAAAACTGAACACAGTATTCGAGGTGCGACCTCACCAGTGCCAAGTACAGGGGCACGATCACTTCCCTACTCCTGCTGGCCACACTATTTCTGATACAGGCCAGGATGCCATTGGCCTTCTTGGCTGCCTGGGCACACTGCTGGCTCATGGTCAGCCGGCTGTCGACCAACACCCCCAGGTCCTTTTCCACCAGGCAGCTTTCCAGCCACTCTTCCCCAAGCCTGTAGCGCTGCATGGGGTTGTTGTGGCCGAAGTGCAGGACCCAGCACTTGGCCTTGTTGAATCTCATACAGTTGGCCTCGGCCCATCGATCCAGCCTGTCCAGGTCCCTCTGTAGAGCCTTCCTACCCTCGAGCAGATCAACACTCCCGCCCAACTTGGTGTCATCTGCAAATTTACTGAGGGTGCACTTGATCCCCTCATCCAGATCATTGATAAAGATATTGAACAATAGATATATATACAGCTTATAGATAAGCTGTAAGGGATATTGGTGACCAGACTTTGAGAGACAGTGACCTAAACACAAGATTTCTTGAGCATTTATCAGTGCATCTTTTTATTAGAAATGACAAAAAAATATATCCTGCAAAGGTCAGTGGTACCACATGTATTATACTAGTATTGACACACGTCAAAGAGAGATCAAATCTGTGGAATATATTGTGAATCCAATAGGTCTGAGGGTTTTTGCATCCCATCCTGATGTCTTCTCAATGCCAGTGAACACTTGACCTCTGTGTTCCTTTGCAGAATTGCTCAGAAGCAGTGTTGCGTCTCCACCGTAAAGGAGAACAGCTGCCTGGCTGGCATGATTGCTGCGAAGGAAGGAGATGTGTGCGGACCAGAGGAAAGCGATCCCTGTGGAGGATCATCATATAAGGTAAGTTGCTCTGATGCTTCTATAGGTTTTGTTCCAAATATGAGGTAATTATGCTGTTTGCGTTTAGGTTTCAGTTGTCTGATGATGCAACCCCTTTTAAAACTTCACAGTAATGTTGTTTTGAATTATTTCCATCTCCATTTTTAAGATTTAACTTGCTGTATTACTTTTGCTTCCTCGCTTTGGAAGTAGCTGAAAAGACCATTTTAGTTTTTATATCTATGCTGTAGAAGAATTTAGAAAATGATAGGGCAAAACTTAATCGAAGATATAATGCGAAACCCGTTACTGAACAGTTTGCTTGGCTACAGTGTTGAATTGCAGCCTCATTTCTCAGTTAAACAAAATGATGGACTAGAGGAACAAGCATTTTAGATGATGATGGAAGCTTTTGTTCATAAATAAAGGCAGACCATTAACGAATGGTTCAAATCACAAATCGTGAGCCACAGCCTCAGCTTATATAAATGAGATTTGCTTTATGAGAATCACTGGAGCCAAACCAATTTAAGCCAGTTTGAAGATTCAGCATCTTGCTTGCTCGCTTGTCTTGTTTTTACCAGAAGGGTGCATTTCAGAATTCATTTCACTCTGATAATAATTTACATAGCTATATCTAAGCTTAAGTGCAGCTTCCGTTGTCTCAGCAGGAAACTGATTAGTTCTGTCTGTTCTTATACATTGGTGATTCTTGCGGATAATTGTTCACTGGAAAAGCAAAATACATGGATGTCTACCGCGGAGTTTAAAGTTTAATTAGGTATGCCAATTTGTCATCTTCAGAACTATTATTTACTTGGGTCTGGAGTCTACCATTAGAATAAAAATAGAATTTGTGCATTTGGGAGCAGGCATTAATATTTCTGAAGTGTGACAGAATTATTATTCTTAGGTTTCCACCGTGAGTCTTTTGCATGCCAGACAGAGCACAAGCCATAGAGTAAGGCTTATCACACATGCCATTCCTCAGGAGGAAGTGGAGAGGGAAAACGTCATCATTCCTGTCTGAACTGAAACAAGTTACACAATACTCTTGTGAAATAGCTCCTTGTGCCAGTTCCAATGTAATGCTTTCCTTCAAGAGAAACCATCTGAAATGGTAAAATTATCGAAGGAGCAGCTTTGCCCTCCTCTTTAGCTCCTAAGTCATTGCAGCTACTGCTTAAAAAAAATAGTAAAAATGAATAAATATTGAGACTGTTGAGACTTTAAGAAAGGCTTTCTAATTTTATTACAAACATTCTTTCAGAGGTGACCTGGCAGAAAATGCTGACAGTGAATAGCAGTGGTTCCCCTGATCTGCTCCGCTATTAGTGACTGCTGTGTCTGGGTGTCATAAATCACAGTAGTTTGTCTGGAATGTGGAAAGATAAGTTCATTGCCCCAAAGACTTTGCAAGACATTTACACCATTCTGCCAAAAACTAGGGGTTTTACTTACAGGTAACAAACGTGTGGAGGTCTTCTTCAGGCTTTTTAGGTGTGGGGTGCTTACTTTTTCTTCGAGATGAATGCAGCAGTGCCAGTTCTTTAGATCCAGGTATTCAGCTTGTGTTCAGTACAACTTAATCTTAGACTGATTTTACCTGTTACTTTAAGGTAAGCACATGCTTAGGGACTTTTTGCTAGTGGATGGAGATGCCACCATGGTAAATTCTGCTGGATTCCAGGAAAAATATTTTTGAGAGGAACATAGAAAGTTGTGAATTAAACAGTGGTTCTCAAGGCATGTTTCTCAATGTCAATGTAAAAATAGTCATATTTGTTATTAAATCAGTTGTAGAATCCTGGTGAAGTTCAAAAGGTGGCTAACAGAAGATCAAGGCATTCAAGTTTTGATGTTTTAGAAGGAACTTTTCGACAAACAAGTTTTTCCACTGGGAAATGAGACACTTGTATTCATCTGGAAGATATGTGAACCCAAAAGTGTGTGACTGATTTAATACTCTCTGTGATGCCTGCACATGGGATAAATTGTGAATCAAAACTATGACTGAAAAAAGCCATATTATTCAAGGCAAATATTCCAATATTTTACTGTACTTCAGTAAAAACATGTATTATCCTTAGCTTCTTTTATTTTGCATGTTGAAGCTGAAAAAATTGTACCAAAACTAAAAATACTTACAGAAAGTAGAATTTTCAGTTCATAAAATTTTGAACTTGGGGATTCTGGATTTGGGGAGGATGAAAACAGAATTTTTCTTTTCTAGCATGACCACAATCAATTATAGTTAGATTTTTTTTTTTAATACTCCTTTTGAAAAGATGACTTAGCCCCTTTAGTATAAAAAAATAATTCAGCATCTTCAGGACCTGTACTGTAAACTTTTCATAAACATGTATTTGGGCACGTAAAGGCAGCTCTTTATGGCTGTGCATATTTGCAAATGTGAATAACGTCTACCATTTACAATGTTTGGGGACTTTTCAGATTAGAAAGCAGGGACATAAAACATGAGCTGTAGTCATAGATACTGGGCTGAACATGCAAGGGGTACATATTGCATGTGAAATGCCCAAGAAATCCTAAAGCTACAGTGTTTGCATCTTGAAAAAGGTGGCTCAGCAGAAGAGTTTCTGCAGATTGAGCTGTTAGTGGACAATTTTCCTGTCTCCCTAGTGGAGGCAGACTCTGGGTAATGTGAATGCCAATCTAGGATTGCTAATCATGAAACATGATTCCTTTCCATTTCCAGACTGCGTCCAACCCTTACAACACTGCTTCTCTTATTTGCTCTCCTCAGGTCAGAGATCTCTCTCCTGGGAAGTGGGAGCTTAGTTCAGTTTTCTTCTGTTCCGTCCTTGGACTTTCTGTTGACATAGCTAACTGGTGCCAGTTTGAATTATGACCTTCATTTTATGTGTCTGACGCCTTTTCATAGACTGAATATCTGAATAGACTGAAATCACTTCTCTTGGTTCAGAGAGGCTGTTTCAATGTAGCTGCAAATTATAAATGAGTGCTGCTGGGCTGGATGTCTTGACTATCAAAGGAGTTGCGGAGGGAAAGAGACTCTGCATTTTATAACTATTCTGTCAGTGAAAGCATCTCTCTCTATATATCAGGGATGTCAGGACACTTACATTTAAATCCAGACAGGCATCTTCAATTCACATATGACCCCTGTATATCTCTGTAGAAGAGACTTACAACCCTTCAGCTTCCTTGCTTGATTAGGTATCCACTATGCATATGCAGTATGGACTTTTTTAATTTGGTATAATTTATCTGATGTATTTTTGTGGCCTGACTGTGCAATAGATTTGTATGTGACTGAGTAAAGCACAACACAGTTTTTGTCTGCCACCTGCAGCAGAGGAGACCGCAAGAGAGACTACATTTCAGGGGTGCACCATTGCATCAACCTGTCAGTGAAGCTGCTGCTTAGATGCACTCAGGAAAGAAAAGGAAGGCAAATAGCTCATAAAATATACCCTGGCCTTTCTCTAGCCACTGTCTCAGCGGGATGTTGTCCAGGACGGCCAGGTAATTAAAGGTCACAGTGGGTTTGCAGGGCAGTGGTGCGTAGAGGAAAGTATTTACTGAAATACTGATGGAGATCAGGTGCTGCTGCTGATCCTCATGTCCATGCAAGATATTTACAATTCCTTTCACATTGCTTCAACAACTAACCATTTTTTTGAGATCTAATGCGAAAAGGTATAGATCTGTATTATTTTGTTTATAATATACTATATGCAAAGCAATGGCTGTGTGCAAGAGCTGGAAACAGGTGATCTGCAGCACCACTACTTCCTTGCATGCGAAGTTGCTGAAATCATTGTCACAACGAGAGTTTGTGTTTAGCCTGGTTGCAGTTGACCCGTTTGTGCAGGGATGGCAAAAGCAAGCACAAGTAAAGCTTTGATGTTTGCGACTGTCTAAACCCTAAGTGCTTTTCCAGATGCTCCACTGTTAAAGAAAGTGCGAATCAGTTCCAGGTGTGTGTGTGGACTCATCCCTGAAGCGGACTGTATTAAATCCTTGTTACTGATAGTTGCCTTCTTTTACAGCAATGCTGCGATTGCTGTAATCTGGGCCTGCGATTAAGGAGTGAGGGGAAAACCTGTGAGTCCAACATAAATCTGGGCTACCCCTGCAGTCATGTGATGCTGTCCTGCTGTGAAGGGGGAGATCACTTTATCCATCCAGAAATAAAAAGGCATCCTGAACCTTTACCAACAGTAACACCTGAGAAGGGTAAGTGTCCATTTATGATTTGAAGACGTTGCAGATAAGGTCTCTGTCTCACACAGTCATATGGGGAGGTGCTGGAAGGATTAATGCTACAGGAGCACTGTTGCCTTCCCTCTCAGATCAAATATAGACTCCCTTGTTCTTAAAACAGTTCTGAGAAAGAAAAAAATATGTAGGTGTTTCTGATCCTGAAAACATACTTTCTTTAGTAGTTTGGGTTTTTGGTTCCCCCCAGCCTGAGTCACATAGTACAGAGACCTGCCACTAGCCTTGGTAAGAAGCAAAGGTGAAGCTGGTCTTGTCTTTTAGCAGAAGCAATCCTGAAAGATTCTGCATAAAGCAAATTATGAGTTTTTCCAGACAAAGTAGTCCCATGGATTATGATACCAATGAAACATCCTGGGAATAGATTTCCTATTGTACTGCTGAACATCACAGCAGCTTTCTCATGGCACACTCTGGAGAAGCCTCAGAGCACTGCAAGTTTGTTTTTACTCTTTCAACACATGAACATAGTGATGCTGAAGAGCTAAGTCAAATCCCTGCAGCCAAAGAGGCATGACAAAGGGAGCATGACAAATCTGGAGCTTGGACAGCTATGCTTCCTCCCTCAGCCCAAGGTCACACTCCTTCCAGCATGTAGCCACCTGTCATGCATGAGTTGCATGGTAACCTCCTGCATATGCTAGGGTTCAATTTTTGTCCATTTTCCATTGTCAAACTTGGTCAGGAAATGAAAAGGATAGCGCTTTTGCCAGTGTTTAAAAGCAGTAGGTAGGATAACCATGTCACTATTAAGTGGGTCCCAGAATGTTTGTAACGCTAGCTACAGAAGTAGCCAATAAATTAATGGTGGTGTTGAAAACTGGATAACTTTTCTCCTGAAATTAGAAATTCAGTGTGGTTCTTCAGTGGGGCCAATTTCAGATGGGGCTTCAATGTGATACCTTAATTCAAACAACAATAGCAGTGGCGCTAGTAGGCAGTGTGACAGGTGAGCTTGTGACCTCCCAGGGTCACCTTTTTCGTCAGCGGCTCCTGTAAAATGTCTGTCCCTCCAGCCTTATGGAAGGAGGTAGTGGACCTTCAGCACAATGGTCTTATCTTCAGGATGGCTTTGTGTGCTCTTGTCCTTGGAGTAACTGTTTTAGGTAGATTTGACTGTATCTGGAGTTTGTGTGAGCAAAAGCTCCATACTGTACAGTCCTAATGCTAAAACAGCTGGTAGAGAACCCACAAGTGTTGTTCTGTTGTAGTTTCAGAGACGGAAGGTCACAATGAAGCTTTGTCCATCAGTAATGAAGCTGAACTGTCAAATAACCTGCCTGGAGATGACCTGGATGAATGCCTTATCTACGGTGGGGAACTCTGTCAGCATTTGTGTATAAACACTGTGGGGTCCTACAAGTGTTCGTGTTTTCCAGAATTCACTTTGCAAGATGATGGAACCAGCTGCTCTCCAGGTGAGAAAATGGGCAGGAAACATCATGAATGATGGTGTCTTTGTGCCACCTGCATTGATCTACCAAGCTTTTCTTTAGTTTCTCTGTAGTTTCTGTGAGGTTTTTCTGTGAGGTTTTTTATGGGTACTGATGCTTGGACAATTTCTGTGGAAATTGGACAGGTTAATAACGTCAAGAAAAACAACCATTTAGGAAACTTAATTATGCCTCATTTTTGTGTATCGGTGGTGTGAGATCAGGGTGGTATTTAATATGTTCAAATTAAGACTGTTTTCACTTTTCAGAAGAGGATTTGTAAAGATTGTTAATGAAATACCTTTTCTTCTTAGAGTAATATTGTATTTCACGGTTAGCTTTCCTTTAGATAAACTTTACTCTGTTCAGACAGACAGCATTGCTTCCTGAACTTTGATTTTTATCTAAAATCATTAACATCTTTCAATGATACAAAAATCTAAATATATCTAGTGTGGTGGAAGTCTTGAAAAGAAAGTCTATTGTGTGGTAATTGTTTTGATGTCTGGAGTTCTCCAATGGCAAGATTCCAAATCAGATAAACCGAAAAGTTGAAACCTTATATTAGTTACAAGTGCTTTCAGTTATTTAACAAGCAAAATAAGTGTTGCCATCCAATGACAAAATTCCTTAGACTTCAAATACTTTCTGCCCAAGCCAAACAATGAGCATTCATTGTATCATTCTTCTCAACATGATGTTACAGCGCTTACATCAATAATGTGTTTGACAGTGTTTCTGTGGCATCTGTCTGCCTTGTTGTTTATATTAAAATTCTGGGGAAGGAGCCTAATCCAAAAGAAGTAAAGAAAATGGTTCTTATTTTAGCACTGCAAAATTTGGCTTGATCGCTCACCTGGAGCATATGTGTGTTTTTGTTTTGCTTTGCTTTGCTTCTCCCATTGCTAACTCTGTTGAAGTGCGGATTTGGGTTAATACATCTTGTATCTGGGTAGCCAGTACTCTTGGCAGATCTGCAAGGCTGCAGTGCTTATGGCTGTGCCAAGAGGGATTTACAGAGCTCAGTTGAGGTAGAGGATTGCGACGAGGGTAGGGGACTGCGAATGAGACATCTGAGACACATAGAAGAGTGAGGTGAGGAAGGGCTGCTACTGTCATTGAGGAGTCCTGGGTCAAATTAAAGGTCGGGTGAGGGAGAGGGCAGGGCAGGGCACCTCTCTCACTATGCTTGGCTAAACCGTATGTGCTCTACCTGGCAACGTGGCACAGTGGCCTTTTATTTCTCATTTTTCTTCTGTGTATGTGCGCATCTCTGTCATGTGGTCTGTGCATGGAGACCCACACCAGACAGTTTTAAATCTCATACTGTTGGTAATTTTTACTCCTGTGAGTAGATATAATGCTTTTGTGTTTGTACCTGTCCCAGTACATTTCCTGCTCTTTGCTGGACTGTGAATGTTTTTGTATTTAACTTTTGTTTTTTAAAATGTGTCACGCTTTTTCATGAGGCTTGGAAGAAGTGATGTTCTTGCAGTGGCTTTGTGAGGCAAGGAGAAAGCATACATTGATGAAACTGCAAAAGCTTCTTCTCTCTTCTCTGCTCTCTTTCTGGGGAAATCATTCAGGATATGCCACAAGCAAGTGACTTTTATTTGCCTCTGTGTCATAGCCCGTTGTATGTCTGTGATTTCGTTTACTTTTTTAAACGAAATTGCTCTTCCCGTACCCCAAATCTGTACTGCAATCACACTTAGTCGTTTAATGTTGTCATTGTTTGGTGGCTCACACTTTGCTCCAGGTGACACTTGAACTGAAATCAATAGGAACAGGACACATCCCTCTTAAGGAAGAAATTAGCCTTATGGATTTAGGCTTCCGTTTTGATGATATTGATAAACTGGATTACTCTTATTGATGTAACAGAGTTTTTTTTTTAACTATTCTGATACCTTTAACATTACTGTTTGTTGAAAATGTTAATGACAGATAGAAGCTGTCATGTTTTCCACTTAGCTGTGTAAAAGTCATTCCAGAGTATCCTGTGCTTGTAAAGGTGAGCATCTGCTTTCCATCTACCTTGAAATAGGATGTACAGAATAAGTTTAAAGACTTGTTTTGGGTTCGTTTTTTTTTTATCATATACCAAATGAAAGACAGCCAGTGTCTTTACAATATAGCAGCATTTTAGAAAATAAAATTAACGCTTTTAGTTTGATTCACTAGGTGTTGTGATATTTTACTCTACAGAAATTATTTTCAGCCAAGCTCCCTGATCTGTATCCATGACGTTTGTGAGCGTCTCCATTAGCACACAGCACTCTGCGTGTGTGTGCTGCCGGACAGTTGTTTATATCAAACAGATGGCAGCTTCCAAAACCGAGTATTCATCTCCATGCATAGACAGTTGTCCAGGCCACCAAATGTTTACTCCTACAAACCGTGATGGAGTGGGATGAATGGGCCTGGGACCCTTGCCGTGGGGTGCCTGGTGGAGATGATGATGTCCCTGATCTTTCTCTGCCTCCCTTGCCTTAACAGATCCTGACAAAGAACAGGTGACAAGGCTGGAAGCAGAAGCCACCATCCCTTCAGCAGCCTCTCCTTCTCAGCCTCTTCTCATCATGTCCTTACAAGAAGAGCAGGATAAGTGTAAAGGTATGTTGGAGGTGTAAACTGCAGATGCAGATGCAGATGAGTGAGGAATGTTTAGAGAGCCAGAATAAAATTCCACACATCCCTTCACCAATCTTATTTCAACGTACATCCTTAATTTGTTACCTCTGGCATAAGGCTGAGGAATTGTCAGGGGAAACCTGAGGAAGTAATTTGAGGCTATACTCTGATTTCAGAGTTGTTACACACCTGCTATTTAGTTTAAGGTAAGCAGTGCGGCTGTGCAGCATATTGTGAACAATACAGGTAGGAGTGGCACAGGTGTGTTTCTGTGTAATAGGAGGGTTGTAAACAGTGATTAGGGCTGCCCGGACAGATTGTTTACAAACTGCATTCCCCATTGCCTAAACTGGGATTATATTTGGATGACCTGGAGGTTTGTAACTGTGTTGTGAATGCTAATGTATTTTGCAATTTTGCTTTGTATAGATAATGGCCCCTGCAAGCACATCTGCAATATTGTGGAAGGAAATGTTGTATGCTCTTGCTTGTCTGGATATACTATCATGGCTGATGGAATTTCTTGTGAAGGTAAGTGGTTCAGGTTCACCACAGAGACATGGTTAAAACACTTCTATATAGATCTCATTGATATCATACCCCTAGGTGTTTCTCTAAGGGTTCCTTATTTTCAGTATTGTGAATTGCAAGTGGCATTACAGAGACCGTTTGGCAGGAGGAATACCAGATCTGCTTCACAGATAACTCCTGAAGCACGTCTATCCAGTGTGCCTATTACCTGGGGACTTCAGGTGAAGGCAAGCCTGGATTTGTGCTCTTTTCCTCTGACATTCCAGGCTTTTTTTCAGCCCTCTTGATTTCTCTTCCCACTACTCTTCCTCCCCAGGGTCTGTCTACACAGCTGTGGACACGCAGCTTTCCTTCCTGAGAATGGGAGCAGCTATAGCAGGATGTGGGCATGTTTGCTGTTCTGAGGAACCCCCTCAGAGCTACAGCTCTGCCCTGTCACCTGTTTTGTTTGTTTTTATTTCTGCTTGCCTTGAAAACCTGAATTCAATGAGGCTTCAGTCCTACGAAGAATGTGCTATTGTGAGCTGGTCCAGCTCCATGAGTTTCACTTGACACTGAAGCTCAGGCCTGCACAATGATGAACAGTGAATTCCAAAGCTGCATCATGATTGTTCACATTACATAAATTTTGGATGGACATGTTTGGGTAGTGACAAAGGATATATTTGCCCAGGAAAGACTGGGGGGTCAGAAGCAATGCCCTGTGACATGCCTTAATTATAAATCTGTAAGTATGGGAGCAATAACAGCCAGCAGTGAAATGCAAGTAGAAGCTTCTGATGCTCAGAATTGCTCACAAGTGATCCACATTGCTCTTAATCTCAGATGTTATTGAATAACAAATCATTTTAATGAAATTCCAGATAGTCTGTGAAGAAAATGGGAATTTAATATCACCAGATAAAATACTCACTGTGCATTGCTTACTCAAGTGTGGTGGAAGCTGATTTGATTAATTAATGTCAGAATCAAAAGGGGCATTTCAAGGCAATCGTATTCCTACAGGAGGTGAAAAAATTTGGAAATGTCAGTGGAAGTAGTGAGTTTAAATTGTAGCAAGGGACATTTATAATCTGTATTAAAGTAAGTATTTGATGGTAAGGGTGGTGGTGCACTGGAACAGGTTTCCTGCAAAGAGTGTGTGTTGCATCTGTGTGACTGCCTGTTTTTAAGAATGGCTCTTGATCTGGAATGACGAAAGTGTAGGGATGCAAGCAAGGACTAGATGATCTCTGTGGGTTTATTCCAGCCCTATTTTCAATGTAACACTGTATATATTATAGCATGGTGCCGATGTGGTAGCTCCAACACACTTCATTTAGGCATCTCCAGCGTGAAAGAAGTGTTGTTTCATTTCAGAAATTGTTCTAATAGAATTCTGTTTTTCCCTTTTGGTTGCAACTTGTTGATATAGATTTGGATGAGTGCCTCACAGGTGCTCACGCTTGTTCCAGAGGACAATTATGTGTGAACACATTGGGATCATTCTACTGTGTCAACCACAGAGTGATCTGTGCAGAGGGCTTTATACTCAACAGGCATAGAAAATGTGTTGGTAAGATGATAGGTATAAGCCGTTCACCACAGCATCATAATTCTTCATGCTCTGCAATGCATTTAAACCATTTGTGCTAAAAGACTCTCTGGCCATCTTTGCATATGACATTTCAATGTGAGTTAGTAAAAACACATGTGCACCATTTGCTCAGCCACTTAACATCATGAGTTGTATGCTACTTGGCTTTTTCCCTAGCAATACATTCTCAGGATACATATAACTTCGCTCAAAAGTCATAAAAGTTCATAGGTATGGTGACCACAGCAGTACTGATGACTATTAAACTGGACTAAGAAAACATAGCGGTTGATCTCTCTGGACAGTGTCAATACTGCCAAATCCCCAGACATCATGAAACAACAAAACTTCATAAATACAGCTCAAGAAATCTGCCTAAGTCTGGGCAGTGGAAAAGATCCATTCCAAAGTGATGGAATTATAAAATTCAGATTAGTCCTTTGTTGATTCTGGCACAAATTTCTTTGTGTAAAAGTCGAAGATGCGTCATAATTCTGCTGTATCATCCCTGCTATTTAAGTTCATATAAGAAACCAATCTATTCTTACAAGTGTATTTATAAGGATTTAATTTGCTTCAAAAAGCCAAGGCCTGAGCTTATGAAACAGTTTCTATTTGGGGTACTTTTCTAGAGGCTGGGTTAGGAGGCACCTGAGCTGCAGCAGTGTTGTGTGGTAACACCTGGAAAAACGGAGCACCTGGAGACCTCTAGTCATTAATGAAGGCAGCAATGCCTGTGAATATAATGTCATGTGTGAATACATTCGCCTTCTTCCACCCCTGTTCTTCTCCCTACATTTGTAATGTAGATTTTCTGACCATCACAGCTTTGGTTTTGTTCCTACCTTTTAAAGCTCTATGATCTCATCTTATTAATGAGTGTCATATGGCATGAGGGCATGAGCAGGAAAGTTTATACAGTGTCATAGTTTAGAGCAGAGATGTGGTTTACTATCTTCTGGGTTTTCCTTAAATTGTTGAAATTTGATTTTTTTTTTAATTATTATTATTTATTTTGAAATCAGAGATACTGGTAAGCATGGAAAACTAATGAAATTATTTAGTTTAAATTAAATGGCTGAGAGAACACCACTGGAAGGAAGGGTGCCTTTACAGAGAAAGTATCAGATTATGAGATGGAAGATGGTATTTGTAGTTGGCCACAGTCTGCATGGTGTGTTTCATGGCTTTCACAGAGCCTGCTGCATGTACCACACTTCTCAATAGAAGGTCCAGTAAGCGAGCAGCTGAAGGAACCGCCTCACCTTGCTTTCTGCTTCTGAAAATCTTGCCGCTTAATCCCTTGATGTTTTTCCTGGACTATGCAGTAGGGATGTATGTGTCCTTTTCTACATCTCGCAGGAGAGTTTTGAAACGAAATTAATGCATGTTTGTCAGCAACTTTGGCAGAAGGTGCTATAGAAGATGCCAAGTGCTTCCTTTTATTCACTTTCTTCCTCCACCCCATGACATTATAACAGGTTTTATTGTGACTGATAGAAGATAAACCTCAGGCATTGCTAATAAAATGAAAGATACAGCTCTCATTTGTAAAGCTAAAAGATCCCCTTCTCCCTCACTAAATAACAAACCTCTATTTCTCTAATGCAAGTCAGGTTTTTACAGGTAAACTTGTAAATAATATAGAAAACTTGGAAGTTTCTCTATCTTTTTGGATAGATATGCCCTGTGTTCTCCCTACTCATATACAGCTCTGCTCTGTGTGTGGTGCCTGGAGAACATTTGCCCTATTTAACATTTTTCCTACTTTTCTAGTCAAAGGGGAAAGCCACAAGCATACTGTGGTTTCTGTTTTGTTCAATTGCCTCATTGCAGCCATATTCGCCTAAGGTATTCTTTTCCAGCTTAACTGCTTTTGTGCTCCATCTTGAGCTATCTGAAACACCGTGAGGAAAGCTTTGGTAATTTGTTCACAAATTATTGTTGTTTTAATGATGTTACTCTTTGCATATTTTAGGGACGGGAGGAACAATCTTTGCACAGCAACAAAACAGCTGATAAGCTTTTATCTGTTGAATTTCCTTTAGTCAAACTGTGGAAGATTATAATTCCAGGTGCATTCAAGAGCAGATATCCAGAATTCCTGAAAGCCAAGCGTGCACAATGAAGAGTCACCAGCTGTTTAAATAGCTTGCACACACCAGCTTTGTGTAACTGTGTGAACAGATATTAAAATGTCTTTAGGCTTGAAAGCTCCATGTTCTCCAGAGATAAGAGCCAGGTTGGATGTTTTTAATGTGGATTGCTTTTCCTGGTGACTTTCAGGCAAAGTCATTACCACCACCCACATGCACACTGACGGGAGACTAGTTTGCTACTTTCTTTGCTACTCCCATCTAAATTTTCCCTCCTGCCAGAGTGAGCAGTAAGTGGTCATTTTATTGCTGAACCATAGAGACTGTGCATGAGCACAGGATGGGTGGTTGCAAAATAACAACAGGACTACATTAAACAGATGTGTTCCATAAAACAAATTGAGCTGAAGTAATTTGAAGAGGAAAAAAAAATCATGAGAAACTACAGATGCAGAACAAAAAAAGTCTGCATTTCACATTTTTATAAAACATGCATAAAAATTAATTTTTAATGTCAAAGTACATATTGAAAAAAATAGCCCTGGGTAAATGTTGATATTGCTTTGCAAAAATGTCAGCTTCTTAGATGCAACAGATATGCTCAGGGATCATCTATATGTTGCTGTTTTCAACAACAATTCTAGGGAAGAAAAGACATATTACACAATTACATTTCATTCTGTTTTTTACTGACATAAAGTGAGGAATGTTGTTGCCACACACATAGACCTAGTAGATTTCTCAAAAATTAACTGTGTGACTTGTTTTTAATATATTACTGAATTATTTTTCCTCTTATTCCTGGTTTTTTTTTATAAATAGAATCTTGCCCTATGTCACAGTCTTAATTGTGTTGGATGAAGACTATAGCTGGTCCAATGTTGGGAATTAACTTTGTTTCAAACTGAAAACATAACTCATATTTTTCCTAGCGCTCTGTCAAGCATCTTACTGACTTGTTGAGTTGGTTTCCAGTACTGAAGAGAGACAGGTTATGGGCACTCTTGATTTTATGGATAATCAACAGGGAGGAAAAAAGGAGAGAGAGATTGTCCTGTTTTATAAAAATGTATTCAGTCCTCACTCCCCTCTACCTCGTGCCATAATGGTAGAGCAAAATGATACTAGGTACAGCCTGGGCTGAACAGAGCTAGTGCAGGAGCTCATGTGCTGCCGCAGCACAAACTGGGACCATATTCCCAAAGATGCCTTTTCCCGCTCATGCTGAGGGACATTGTGTTGCGATAGGCATCGGTGGTGAGAGTAACGACGTGGACAGACGGGAACTCATGAGAAAGGTGCCAGTCTTCTGAGATGTCATTTTGTGGCATGACCATTTAGGGATATGTCTAGAAAAATGAACAAAAAAGGGCATGTCTGTTTAATAAAATGAAAAGGGAGTTTTGGTGGGCTGGCAACTGGCCTGCTATCAGAGGTGGAGATTCATGCCCTAACATTGGATAGGACAGAGCAGAGCTTTGCATACTGCATGGCTCATAGTTTAAGCCTTGCATCTCAGCCCAGGTCACAATCATTAGGCTTTAGAGATCGTCAGTGTATCACTTGTGCACAAAACTTTCATTGAAATAAAAAATTCTGCATGTAATCTTCCGGTTTCCATAATTTTAATTTCCTCAAATGCGTTCTGGCCAGTTTTACTTATTTTCTCAAGTACTCAGAAATTTGAAAATAGAACCAAAAAATACAGACAAAACATGGAATTATATTAGCTCTTTTTTCCTCTGTGACATCTTAACCTTCTTTTTACCTCTTTACACCTGCTAATCAGGTGGAATGCTTCCTACCTTATTTGGGTAGTATTTCAGACAAACATGCTTTCCTCCTAGTGGCTCTTTTGACATCGTGCTGAACTAACTTATGTTCATATGATGCAATGTAGTGCTGACAATTTGTTTATTTGAGAAGGCTTCTTGTGATTTGCAAGAAAAGATCATCTGAGATCTGTTGTATAGCCAGTACCAGTAGAAAGTCTTGCACTGGTTTGGATGCTGCTAAGTGACTATCCATAGCCATTTTTCTCTAAAACTAAAAAAAAAAAAAAATCAAATTTATTTAAGAACTAAGTCCGGTTAGGTGGGCGAGGTCTACCACAGCAGCTCATATTCTTCTCCCAGCACGTGAGGGGTTTTTTTTTCAGTTTTGAGTGTGTGGGTTTTTTTTCCCCCAAGACCACTTAGGAGAATGTTGCTGCTTGCTCTTCATTCTAACGTGTAGAAACTGGGAAACTGTACAAGCATTAGGAGGACATAACCCTGTAAAAACTTTGGGGTAGGCAAGTACCTGCCACTCAGTGGAAGTACTCAAACATCATGTAGGACAGGCAGAAAGATATCCAGCTGGATGACCTTGCTGTGGATTAATCAGCTGGCTTTGGAAAGCAAGTACACAGCATGTGAAGAATAGCAATGGTAAACAGAAAGAAAACACAAATAAATGAGAAGTGAAATGGCACCAAGCTAACGTACTGGTCTTGCAAAACTCAGTGCACATCACCAGTTAGCTGACTTCAGCAGGAACTGAAATTTCTTGGTGCTCCTCTTCATCTATTTGGTAGAAAACAAGCTGACACATTTTCTAAGACAAAAAGCTTTTAAAATGGCTTTTCCCTTTTTCATGCTCCACAAGGGGAAGTAATGTATCTGATGTTGTACTTATCTGAGAATGAGGTTCTACAGCCAAAATGAAAATCTAATTTACTTGCTTTATTGTGTAGTATGTAAACAGCTTCATGTGCAGAGAAACTAGATGATCGGTAATGGTTTTGGTCACATTTGGCTTTTGTTAGTTCTAGAAATACTTCTTAGCTTTATATAGAACTATGAACATGTAAGATTTTGCGGAGAATGGCAAGAAAGTTTCTCTTCCCAGTCTCTACCCCTTTTTATTGCTTCTAAGCATTTGTTCATCATGCTATTCCTAGCTTTCATTATTAAAATAAGCAAAACCTCAAACTGACATTATCTCATCCAAGCCTATCGAAACTTATCATTTTAAAGGTGTGGCATATTCCTTTCTAAATTGTCCTACATTCTGCAATCTTGTATTTAAGTGATTTTTTTAAAAAGAACTTTTCTACTACTCCACCTGCTGAAATCAGATCTCTTTAAAGATTTAAATACAAATTTACAAACTTGATTGAGCCTTCAGGATTCCTCTCTCTGTATTTTCTTGTGTATCTGGTTCTAATGATGCGTTCCTTAGGAAATAAGTATGTTACATGACTCCACTTTCAGCGAGGCAGGCAGTTTCAGGACCTATCTCTTGCAGCAGTTCCACACTAGCAGCTCCTGTTTATCTGGCATGAAGCAGCAGGACTGATACATAGCCTAACCTATGAAAACCTGGTAACGAGCAATAAGCATTAATCACTTTCTCATTCAGTTGTCCAGGAGGTTTTTATCCAGTAAACCAGAAGCTGATTATCAATCCTCCGCCCACACTGCATGTAATCAGTTCTGTCCATCCCTTGTCCTCAACGCCTGCACCATCCACCGCACATTTGGGAAGAGGGGAGGAGAAGGAAATCTCCCTGTGATTTGTGTCTCTTGAGTTACTCTGTGCTAACAAAAGATTCTGGAATAAAAAATCTTTTGTCAGAACACTGTGGCAAAGTCTATATTGACTATCTTTTGGAAGAAATGGTTTCACTTGAGCTTTTGACTCCTTCCAAAAGAGCAGGAAGAGGCCGATCACTTGATAAATATGAGGCACTGAATTGTTTAACTATTTCTTGTAGACATCAATGAATGCGTAACAGATACGCACACCTGCCAGCGGAGAGAGCACTGCGTCAACACGATGGGATCATTCAAATGTCTCCAGGAATTGAGCTGTCAGCCAGGTTATGAACTTAAGGATGGAGAATGTGTTGGTAAGACAAGTGTTTTTCAGCTGATGCAATTGCTGTTACCAAAAAGGAAAGGAAAGGGGTTGCAAAGCATTTTATTGCTGCTGGTCTGTGATATCAGGGTTGTAACTAAAAAAGGCTGATCATCATGGAAATGTTTGGCTTCATAGGCCCCTTCTGTACATTCACTTATTTAAAATAGTTTCCAGCGATAACTATAAATTATTTCTTAAATGGGTGAAACCGTATGAATTAGGATTTACTCTGTTTTTAAGGCATTAGAGAGAGAGATCACTGATGGAGGAATTCCTATTACGCTCCTCTGCCTAGCTGTGCTTTTCTCTGAAGGGGCTGATACTGTTTGCTGTTGAACACTGAATCACAGCCTGAATGGATCATGGGGCTGACTCAGTCCGGTCCTTCCTGTGTTTAGGAGGTCTGTCTGCATTTATTTACATTTGGAGTGGTCATGGGGTTAAGAAGTTATTCTTCATCTCCCCCTTCTTGGTCTATATAGAGGTCTAATGGCGAAGCTAACCTCAGTAGTCACAGCATAGCAGAAGTTGCTCTGCAGCGCAGGAGTATGCAAGAGACACGTGCTCTGCCTTCCAGGGCAAAAGTCAGTGTTATTTACTCCTGAATTTTTCACACAGTTTCCTGACAGCTGGAGTAAGATATGCATAAGGAAAGAACTTAGCTCTTGACATATAACTTAAGGTTATAAAATAGAAATGATCAGAAATGTCGCTTTGTATACAGCTGTCCTAAGTAAACCTTCATTTACTTGAAGAGGCTGTTTGTGAATATCTTGTTCTGTTGTCTGATTCTATAGCATTTCTAACATTCATTGCTGATCTAAATTGCTTTCTAGTCTGAAAGTTAGATTATAACAGATTATAAAATTTACAAATTGTTTTAAAGTAGCCTTTAAATTAATGACTTATAAGAAAGACTATAATTTCAGAACTACTCTGTTTAAAATTGCCTACAGATAACTATTGAATTTGCAGAGGTTTATGAAATACTCAATTCCACATTTTTCTTTGTCTCAGTCTATAAATACAGTAGGAAGACTTACTTATTAATATATTACCTTCTGGGAGACTGGTGATGCTGCCCCGTGACTTTAACACTTAACTGAGGAGTTAGAATAGAAAGAGAAGTGCCAGCAGTTCTCCCCTTGTCTGCCTGGAGGAGTGAGGACTCCTCAGTTGTGGAGTTTCCTCCGTTTGTCTTTATTGTCTAGTAAAGATGTTCATCACAGGGAGTGTTCTCAGGAACCAGCGTATGTTAAAGCAGCATTTGAAAATATTCACAGGAACTGAATTTTGAATGTATTTATAGCTGAAATCTGTTCCTAGGTGGGGTTTCTTCAACTGGAAAATGGAAGCGATGCCACTATACCAACTGATCCTTGCAGTTACTCAACACAGATCAGTTGGGTGTAAATGTATAAGTTTGAAACTTGCAGGAAGTGTTTTCAATGTGCCTAGAAAGCGAGCATTAAACATAATTTGAGAAATAATTTCATATATATAATAAAAAATGAGAAAGCTGTGTTGAGCTCTGGCTGCAGAGAAAGGAAAAAAAAGCAAAATTTGTTACTGATATTACTACCTCTCATTCAGTTTTTTTTCAGAATAGTTTTCAGAGATGGATAAGTGTTTTTTCTGTGTACGTAAGTACATGTATATATACACCCATGCCTGTGTACACAGTGAAATCCCAGCCCTGTTCAAATGAAGTTAGTATCAAATTCAGTAGAGGTAGGTTTCTACCTAGAATTCCTGAGGTATACAAGGAATAAGAGACCATTTTGCTTTTGAAAGAGCGTGGTACACATTTTATTATGTGTACCTTATTCCTAGTTTTAATTTGGGTCTTTAGGATTTTAAAACTGCAGATGTTTCAGTATTTGTGGTTTACAAGAGGTGCTGTGAACAAGGCAGTAGGGACCTGAATCAAATTTGCTGCAGGACCTGACAAATTCTGAAGCCTATGCTGAAGTGGATGTCCAAGAGCAAACACACCTAAACCTCAGATTTCCCATAGGCAGTGTTGGGTGTTTGGTTTAAATAATGCTTCCTAACTTCCTTTCTGAGAAGTTAACTAGTCATGAAGGCTACTGAAAATTACAGCTTAACTAGTCACAATTTGGTGTTTTGATCTGATTAACAGATATTGATGAATGCGAGAGGGGAACTCATAGTTGTAAAGTAAACTTCGTTTGTCAGAATACAGAAGGATCATTCTACTGTGAGTCAAAGCAACGCTGCATGGATGGATTTTTACAAGACCCTGAGGGAAACTGTGTTGGTAAGTGTGACCAGCAATATGTTTGTAATACGTGCAGCAGCACTGGCCAACTCCTGTTCCTTTTAGCCTGTCCAAGGGGTGTGTATTGACCATATGTAGTTTTCCTCAAATCCTGCTGTGAATTTAATTTAAACATTGCTGTCCTTTTAAAGATATGCATATTTGCATATTGAATTTGAAAGTGTTACCACAGCAGACCTTCATCAGCCTTGTCTTTGTAGTGTAATAAATTGAAATGAAGGAAAAGAAGTGACAGCTGGAAGAAAACAGACCAGAAAGGTTAAATAGCTTCTCTCACTATTCTAATTCATTTTCTTCACCAGATATTAATGAATGCACATCTCTCCCTGAGCCATGTAAACCAGGATTCAACTGCATCAATACTGTTGGGTCTTACACCTGCCAAAGGAACATGCTGACATGCAGCAGAGGCTACCACTCCAATGAGGAGGGAACCCGATGCATCGGTAAGGTCAGACTCCTGTGTCTGGTCAGGTGCCCTCACGGAGGAAAAAGTACATTTCAGTTCTAAAAAGAGGTTTTGAGTTACCTCCAGATTCCTAAATGTATTTGAGGAATGGGAATTTGCTGTATGCATTTGCTGTCCAAGTAGCTCCGTGATTTGTTTGCACTACAGGATGCTGCACTGATGTCTGACTGCTGCATGGAGTTCCTCTTGGTATGCCGGGTGACATTGGTTTTGACTGGATATGGGATTTGCTGGCTTCCGTTCTGGAGTGAATGTGATGTGGTTACTTTTTAAACTCATGCTGTCAGTCAAAACCACGATCTTTTGCTATTTTTTACAGTATCTCACTATAAGTGATATGAACTGAAGCCATGGGATGCAGCAAACAAGAAACACTGAGTTTGTGGACTCACAAGAGTAGTACTAAGTGGATGTTCTTTGTAGTGCTATGAATGGTGTTCCCCATTTACATCCAGTTGTGTGTACGTTTAGGGTAAATTATTACTTTCTTTGTGAAAAGAATGTTGAAATATTCATATAGGCTGTCAGGCATCTTGATACTGATTTGTATTTGTTCCAGTGTGTTTACAGAGTTACTGACTCAGAATAGCAAATTTCATCTCTTATTAGCATTTGTGCTGTAAATGAGCACACTAGGCACAAAGGAATTGAAAGCTTGGTCCTTGGTGCCCAAGGCAAGGCTGGCTATGTATTCTTTAATTCCCTGTGTTCTCTGTTACACGAAGTAGGAAATCATAAAACAACAGCAGGGGAAAAAAAAAAGAATTAACGAATCAGCATTTGGGTTAGTGATGATATCCTAATGATTTCTACTTACGTTCCCTCTGAATAAAAGGAAGGATGAAAAATAAACAAAATATGCTTTGTGATGCTACAGGTGGGTGGAAGCCGTGTTGGCAGCTATTAATTTGGTCATGAGTAGCAACTTGTAGTGAAAAATAGTGGTATAGATAGACCCCATCTCCGCATAAATTTCTGCATTCTCCTTTTTTGCTCTTCATTATGCTCTATCTCCCTTCATGATTTTACCCCCAGGACTATCCAGACAGTGCTTGGCCAGTGAGAAGGTGGGGAAGATTTGGAAGTAGCAGAAGATGGGGACAGTTTATGTGTGTAACTGAGGAAATTGAGAAAGCTTCCTAATAGAGCTCTAGAGGCTTGTGTTCCGTAAATTCGGGGCAAAGTAGTGCAGTCTCGTTTGCTGTCCTATTATATAGCAGCCTGAAATATTTCAATTGTTACAAAGGGAAGGTCCCAAAGTCCTGTCTCTCTCTCAGTTGCTGGAAAGACACAGTTCTTCAGCTGGTTTCGGTCAGTCCTGCTTCAGGAAAGTCAACTGGGCTAGGTGCGTTTGCACCACCTGAAGTGTGGTGACCCTGAAATTGTTTTTAGGGTTACCCCCATGCCAACGTCTCCATGGATGCCACTTTTTTCGCAAGTCGGCAGTCATCAGTGAGCAGCTCAGGAGTCCTGGCTGTAGTGCTAACAGCCTTCGTTTTCAAGCTCTGCTAATGGCTGGGGCAAATTATGTTCCCAAATTTCAAACTGATGATTTATAGGAAGAATCCAACTTTTTTTCCCCAGTTGTTCCTAAAAGAGAGTGACTGTGTGTAAATATGTGACGGAGGAGGAAATTGCCATTATTCATACAGCATTTATCTCTTTAAAGCATGATGAGATAACACAATGCATCGTAATTACCGATGATACTTTGTCTCTACTTTACATGATTGACAATGCTTTTAAGGAGCAGGTATAAGGAAGCTTCTCTAGTTTGATTTTGGGAAAACAAATGTTTAATGTTAATTGGTGATTTCTCTGTCTTTGTTGTGTGCACTGTCTCTGCAGTCTGTATTTTTGGGGTTTTTTTTTGGTATGGCTTTCTTTAAGTAGGCAGAGAGCATAGAGAAGAAAAAAGAAAAGCATATGGTCCTAATTTCCCCTCTCTATGATAAAAACGAGTTTCTTTAAGGCATTACAATAGCTAATTAGATTCCTGATTCAGATTTATTCACAGTAGTAAATACATCATCTGCACATGTTTCTCCAGCAGAACTACACTTGTATGGTCATCTTCTCTGTTTAGAGGATTCATCTCACTTTAAAATGTTCATGTTTTCTGATTTAGTAAATGAGTTATTAAAAACTACCTCTTAAACTGAAAACTACTGTAACTATTGTGAAATACAGCACACTTCTGATGGTATAATGCCCTAGAACTAACTAAAGTCTGAACGCAATGGAATATATAATTTTGGACAAACTAATGAAATGGTTGCACACATGAATTCATTACAAACAAAACTGCTACTTTACAAATTTGTATCTCCATTAGAAACTTCCTTGTTTTGATGCTACCTCTGATCTTAAAATAAAATGAGGAGACACTGTTTCAGCAGAAATCTATGAGCCTGTCAGGAATTCCTTGCTTGGCGAGTGGCATTCCCTGCCATCCCTAACCCCGATGCCAGCAGGGACTGTGTAGGTGGGAATCTGTGCTGAAATATTGAACAAAGTATTTGTTAGTGCCTCTCATCAGGGTTGATATAATCTCCGCTTTTCCAAATCCAAGTTTCTGTGATAAGTAACTTGCTCTCACTTCCCTATCATTTTCTTAGCAAGTGACTGCTTTCTGGAGCACTCTCCAAGGCTGTTGTTTGATGGAGAACTGCCCAGGAACCCTTTGAAATGAAATAGTGCTCAAATTTAAGACTTCAGATAGGGCAGTATGGAGAACCTCCAGCCTTAGACTACCATTCTAATTAATATTACATGAACAGGGATTTGGGTTGTAAAAGTAGTTGAAGACGTGAATAACAGGAAGGAAGCAGGATCTGATGGCTTAGGAAATGACAGAACTCAGAATACTTGAAGAAATACAAGTTTCTGAGGGTTAATCAGACTTTTTGATGCTTCTTGTCACAGATGGTAACGGGGATTTGTTAGATACTGATGAGCTATTTAGTCATGTTGCAAGTCTTGAAAATCAGCGTACATTGAAAACTCTCATCTTCATCTGAGGGTTTTTAAAATCAGATTGGAAGTGATGCATGTGAGTGGAGAAGCAACTAATTTGTTGGTACTGGACTTTGGATGAGAGGCCATGAGGAATATCAAAATGTGAGTTGATTGAGAAAAGAAAAAAGATCAACATTGGGAAAGAGCAAAAGGTAGACAGCAGAAGCAAGATTGAAAGGGCAACTGGAGATGAAAATAGCAATTGCTTTAATTGAAGGGATGAGCAGAATTTCTGGCTAGTTCTTGTTTTGCTTTAAATGGCTTGCCGTGACTCACGTAATGGCAGAACATCAGAATAGGGTGTTTAAATGTCATGGTTTGATCAGAATCAAAATCTGTTTACACTGAAATGCAGAATATGCTGGGAAAGCTCCATTGCAGTTACAGTTACCATTTTCACTTTTAAGATAATGTATTGCTTTTCAAAAGTTTGACTTAGAGATATGTAAATCTGATGCTGAGAAGAGCACAGTGGGAAAAGCTGATATTCTTTGTTCTGTCCAGGGGACAACCCTAACAGTTTCTATTCCTGTTGTTTAACTAATTTTTTTTTTCTCTTCGTAAACATTGATTTTCAGCAAACTATATTTAAACTAATTGCTTTCTCTGGTTCTGCAGATGTGGATGAATGTCAAACTGGTGTACACCGTTGTGGCGAAGGGCAGATTTGTCATAATCTTCCTGGGGCTTATCGCTGTGACTGCAAGATGGGATATCAGTATGATGCGTTCAGCAGAAGCTGCATTGGTATGTAAGGCGCAAGATGAGATGAAACGACTGATTGATTGAGCCTTGGACCTCAAGGCAGTATTTAGCTCCATTGTAGTGTGCAGTTATTAGTTCTGCAATGCAGTGCCTCAAAAGATAATGGAATCACCTCCAAAGCAGCCGTCGTTCAGTCTGACCGGCCATTTAGAGCTCTGCCACTTCCATGCTGTGATTTCGGACCAGGTGCCCTTGGTTTGGTTTAGCTGCAGGTTATCAAACAAAGTCATCTGCAAAGTACTTTCCTATGGGTTATGCTTCTGCTGCTGTAGAAATTTATCTTTCTGAAGATTTCACAACTTTCTTCATAAGAGACTATGATGCAGCATTTTGTATTTTATCGGTACTGTACACCAATTAGAGCACAAAGTCAGACAGCATAAAACCTGAGGTTGCAGCATTTAATGCTCTGCAAATCAATCTCTGACACTTTTAAAAATATCCTCCTGTATGTTGTTTGATGGTTTTGTTTCTACGTTGATTGTATATTTGCTTGTTATGCTGGCAGATATAAATGAGTGCTGGAATTACCCCGGACGCCTGTGTCAGCATACGTGTGAGAACACCCCTGGGTCCTACCATTGCACTTGTTCTTCTGGTTTCCGCTTGTCCTATGATGGGAAGCATTGTGAAGGTACCAGACATTTTTTCCATGAAGAAGAAATTGCAGTGTGAATTAAGGGACTGTAGAGAAGGAGTTGAGGTGAAATATAAATACAGCAAACCCACAATTTGTGTGTGCTCAAATTTGCAGGTATTCAATTGAACACTCAAACTGTCAGATGAGAGCCAGCAAGTTTCTCCTCTTTCTTCCTTTCCCTCACATACTTTTTCCTTTCCTTCCAGATGAGAGAAAAGGAGAACATAACAAAGTTAGAATAGGAGACTTTTTATACAAATTTTAATAATTGGTAAACTTGGTAATGACAAAACTTGAAAAAATTGATTTTGAATTGAATGGAAATTTTTTATGTTCTCCATGATTTTTTTAAGGCGATGATTACATATTTTTAATCAACCATAACATATAAGGTCTGAAACATGTGTTTGCATGCATATGTGTTTTCATTGGCATATAGAGAAATGAAATTCAGGTGCAACAGACATCTTCATGCTTCTTGGCATTCTGCCCAGGGAGCAGAAACATCTTCTTGGGACAAATTAGTCCATCCTTATTCGCTTTGACCGGAAGGATTTGGTAGCTGTTCTCAGAGGCAAGAAATGGTGGAAGATACTGTTCCGAACCATTGTGGCAATGTCTGTGGCTTTGTTTTTGGATGCAGATGTGAATGAATGCGAAACTAGTCCCTGCAGCCAGGAGTGTGCCAATGTTTATGGTTCCTATCAGTGTTACTGCAGGCAAGGTTTCCAGCTAGCAGAAGATGGCCATTCTTGTAAAGGTAAGGCTGCTGCTTTGTCAGGTCAAGTTAAGTATGTGTATACTCTTTAAAAGTCAGGGCTGTCTAACTCTTTAACAGTAAGTGCTGTCTAACTCTCAGCAGCGCCTAATGCTGCAGGTGATGCCTAAGGATGATCGTGAGTTACACCCTGCTGCAGAAGCTGCAAAAGGTAACTCCAGCTATTGGAAAATGCAGTTTGTTTTCATGCCTCCTACCTGGGGCTGGAATACACTTGTGTGACCGTAGAACCTGTGAGGTTATTGTTTCATGGGGCTAGAGCTTACGATTGAAAAAATTAGAGGGGAAGATCTGTTTACCTATATTGCATCAATTAAAGCCTCCACTCAGCCACAGTTGAGTGAAAGCTTGCTCTTACTTCAGCTCGTGGTGGGTGAATGAGGAGTAGAGTGATCAGAATGGAGAAAGGAAGGGTTTTACCTATTTTCTTGAAGTTACCAATACTGGCACGTTGGAGAGTCTCTATTTAAAAAATGGTGAAGAAACCCGCGTTCTTCCTAGCACAAGGAAGCCCCCAAAGCAATTATAGAAGAATTACAGAGGTACCAGAGAGAGTTTTTCAAACTCAGATGTGCCCTAGACTTGTTGTTGTTTTCCATGAGTCCATACTACTTACAACCAGTATTTTTAGGAGCAGTCTTGTGTTCAGCATTTTGGAAAGCACCATCAACAGTCCTAGAGCAATGTCAAACTTTCATGGCTGCATTCTTGTTTAAGAATATATAATAAATGTGTCAGATAAGAATTTCCTTGTGTTCTACAGCCTCCCTTTCCAGATTTCTGTTTTTCTTTTTTTCATATGTTTGTAATTGTGTTTTTTTTCCCAGATATCGATGAGTGCACACAGAGTGCAGGCATTCTTTGTACTTTCCGCTGCGTGAATGTTCCTGGTAGTTATCAGTGTGCTTGTCCTGAGCAGGGATATACCATGGCAGCAAATGGAAGAACCTGTCGAGGTAATGAGGAGTTTAGGAACTGAAAGGATTATATCATGAAGCTTTAATCCTTGGAATGATCTAAGCCATTATGGTTATTCAATCAAGTCTCCATGTTTTATATTAGTCACTGTTAAAAAGCCAGTATTTGACAAAGTTGCCAGATACTGGTATCTGCAATGTCAGCTTTTTCCTGTGTTAGAAGAAAGTACTGTGGCAGCTCAGCTGTCAATGTGAGCTAATTGTTCAAATGAATTCCTAAGGGAGCCCACTTCATCATTCAAATTGGGGCGCTTGATTGCTTGCATGAGCTGTATGTGCACCTTGGCACAGCAGTATGTGATCTGGTTTTTTAGAGGTGCCAGATGTAGAAGTCTGTGGCTTCATTACAAGTTGCAGTTTCCTGCCCCAGAAAACTGGGAGAGTGAATGTAGGAGCTGTAATGGGGACTTGGACATCCAGAAGTCTGCCACCTAAGCTTAATTACGTTGGTGTTAGTAATTGTTAGTATAAATGACATATATCCTCCCCACACACACCTCTTTTCTCCAGAATCATAGAAATGTCTTCTGGGTGTCTGGTGGTTTTCATCTGGTGTGCAGCTGTCTGTTTTTGAAGTAAAAATCCCCCATTTCCAAAGGATGCACTGACTGTGTAATGATGATTGAAGATCTGATTACCTTTACGTACTTGACATGCATTCCTGCAGTCAGTTACACTAACTACCAGGCATTTCCTGCTCTTAGTTTTTCGGGAACACTTCACATAACTTTTGCTTATGTATCTCCTATGCTTAAATTCTCTTCTCTGTGGTAACGGCAGTGAATTTACACTGCGTAAATCATGAACAGCATGAGCATAATTGATCCTGACTTTGGAGCAGAGAAACAGACTAAATGACAATTAAAATCTTTTTAGAAGATTTTAAAAGATTTATTTTTTTAGGTGTGTTTTTAAGTATGAATGCAGTTACATCCATCTGCATTTAAATTCTTATGTAAAAGTCACCTTCAGAAAATCGCAGTTATACCCCTCCTCAGGCTTTGTTTGTTTGTGTGTTTTTTTCCTGCTAACTTTGAGTGCTTGCATGTTAGTTGCCACCTCTGCCAGCAGTGAGATTTGAGCTGAGGACGCCTTCCAGAGTTAATAGTGTGAGTCACTGCATTAATCGGCCAGCACAGCTCTCCCGAGCCGGAGGCACCCAGCGTGCTCCAAGCGCTGGAGGTGGAGGAAAAAGGTTTGCCACGCGGACCTATGGATCGCACTTGCATTGTTTGTGTGGTGTGAAATCCTCCCTGCACGCTCACCCTGCGTGGAGAGGGTTCCTATTGTATAGACTAGCCCTGCTAAGTCAGCTATGCAGTAACAGTTGGAAAAACTTTTTGAAGTACCTATGCCATCTGGTACATGCACCCTCCTTAGAGGTTGAAGTTGGTCTACTCGCAAAACTTACCGCGTGTGCGGCAGCTCTGTGCATGGCTGGGTAAGCTGGCATTTAGTCAGGTGCTGGAAGTAGCCCCTGGGTACATGCCCTTTTTTTGAGCTCTGCAAGTGTGTAGTTACACGTTTGGGCGGGCTAATATATTGAGGTCTCTCTGAAGACATGGTCACAGAAACAGTCTGAATTGATGTCAGCTGGACTAAACTCAAGATGATACTGGTTTCCACCAGCTGAAGATCTGGCCCCAGTTGCTCATCATCTGAACAGTTCTTAAGAGTTACTGGTGGTACATTCTGTGTACCCTTTTTTTCAAACAGATGAGTTGTATCTCATGTAATAGCATCTCAACATATGTATCTCGGAGAAACTGCCTATGGTATTTTGCAGCACAGCCAAACTGGTGAAGTGAGTGCTTTCATGACAGTGATTGCAATATGGAAGAAATTTTCTTTCTACCTACGGGCACTTCTGAGAATCATCAAGGGATTTAATTTACTTTGATTCTCTCCTACTTCCTATTGTATACTTTTCTTTGTAAGACTTTTAAACCAGTCAGTTCAGTGTATGAGATCAGCTCTCATCCCAGGGGAGTGGAGGGAGTGGGAGGTTACAGTTTTCCTCTAAGAGTCTGTCTCCTCTGTGACAATTGGCAGAACTGCAGAGCCCTACACAGTCCACGTGGTTTGTCTGTTAGCATTTATTTCATTTTAAAGCCTCCGTGCGTTGTCTAGACATTTGGGAGTACACAATGTGACTGTGAGACCTTTGCCAATATTTTCTGTTCAAGCCGGATCCTTGTTATTGCATCTGGTTTTCAGCATTTTAAGGTCCATGGCTTGGGCTTGTGCATATGTATTATTTAGGTAACCACCTTTATGCTCTAGGCCATAAAGTGTCTCTGAACTTTAAATGTTCCTTTTTGTCTTCTGCGACATTACTTCTCATTACGGGGAGATAGTTATATTTAACTTAAATTTTCAAAAATGTGTGTCCTGTTCTAAAGTGTTGTTCTTAAGTTCCAGTATTTCATAATAGTCAGTCTGGTGAAGCTTACATCTCCCGGATCATGCAGCTGTACAGCAGTGGATACTTTGCTTTGTATTTGCCCCCTGCTTTAATCCAGACAAACTTTCATGCGTAGATAAATTCTTCTCCTGGCATAGCCCAGCTTTCTCATTTCTCAAAAGGTCAGTGAGAAGGCCCTGTTGGCTTTTAACATGAGCTGATTATATTCTGATGGGATTTGTTTATTCCTGAGGGATAGCTTCTGAGGGATATTCCTGAGGGATAGTAGGCTGTCAATGGCTAACGTGTAGGCAGACATAGGACATCCCTCCATCCATTATGTGTGTTTGCTCTGGGGAGGGGAAGGCCTCTCTGCAGACTAGGTAATGGAGGAATGTTTGTTTGCTTGGGCTATGTGGACATTTTACAGCCTTGTCCATGAAGAAGGAGCCATTGCGATCACACACGTTATGCAGTGTATGAGGGTTTTATAGCAGTGGCCACCTTTCATCAAGGACTGTCCCTTGTATTCCAGTGCTTGCACACGGTGTCTACGCCACGCACAAGTCTGTGCACATGCTCTGCTGTTTGAAACCAGATAGATGCTTCCCCCAGCTATTGAGCTTATCACATGTGCACTGTGCTCACGTGCTGAACAGCTTGTTTACAAACACCACACATGACATAGGCTAGCTCTAAGCATGAAACTGTGGTTCAGGGAGTATCAGTGACCTGTGAAGCTGTAAAAACTGGCCCATCACTTTCAGGAAACTATTTTAAAACTATCTTCAATCAGAACAGCTGTGGAAAGCTTAAACAGCGTCTGCGGGGATGGACAGGTTGGCTGGTCTGAGAAGTTTAAGGTTCCACTGCCTTAGACTACCGCTATCTGGTTATTTTATTCTGTTTCCTTTCAGCCTAGTTTATAATATTACTTACAACACATCTCTGACACCTCAGGAGCAAGGGAGAATATGACAACACAGGCGATTCTGTCTAGATGTTCATGTTTGTTTTGAACCTTGAATGTTTTGTTTCATTGCAGTGGCAAGTGTCAAGACAGGAGGATCTTGGGTTTTGACAAGTTTTTTTCCTTCTCGCGTTTATTGTCCACTGGAAGTTAAACCCTGTGTTGCATCAGATGTGTTTGGAATGAGAATAGCTAGGTTCACAGGAGTGTGCAAATGTTTGCAAAGTACAGAAGGAAACAAACTTCCCCTGCGGTAGAAGGCCAGCCCTGGCTCTGCGCTGGGTGGCTGCAACTGGCCACAGTCTCTGCCAAGCAGGGGAAAGACTGTCAAACAGCAGGAAAAGGATCATAAGCTGCTTGTAGGGAAGAGTGGGCTCCCTTGTTTATTGCACACACTGTGGAGTGGCACTGTCATCTCTTATTAACTGATAATGTCAAGGAAGGAAATTTTTTTCTGCAGAAGACATGAATTTTAGCAAATTGGAATCAACATGATTTACCCTGTCACTTCAAATGCCAGCAAGTGTCTGTGCACAGAGGTGAACCTGACACACCTCACCTGAATGTGTGTTTCATACCCCAGGTGTTTTCTCCGAGGTTCTCGCAGTCCTGGTCTGCAGGCAGCAGGCACAGGTACTGAAGAGGTAACGCACAGCAACTGAGTGGTGGAGACAAGAGCCCTCAGCTTGCAGAGCCAAACTCACAGACTCCTCTTGCTTCTCATGCACAGAGTCTCGTAAGCATATTACAGCCCATAAATGGTGATTACTTCTTATTTTTGAACTTAGCATGTCTTTTTCCTTGTGTTTCTTCTTGTTAGATGTCGATGAATGTGCAATAGGAACCCATAACTGTTCAGCTGCAGAGACTTGCTATAACATCCAGGGCAGCTTCCGCTGCCTGTCCTTTGAGTGCCCTTCCAACTACAGAAAAGTATCTGACATGTAAGTATCGCCGTTGCAACAAAGCGAGCAGCCCAGTCCAGTGGCTGTGGATGTTACGTAGTGCTTTAGTTTGTGGGCGGGTGTAAGTGCTCAGAGCTCTAAGAAGATGCTTCAGTACCTAGAACACATAGACTTTCCCCATATAGAGCTTCTGTCCGTTTTTGCCTCTTCCTTCTTCCAAGCCCTAGAGCCCCCATTTACCTTCCAACTGCTGCTACAACAGCAGTCATCAGGGCTTGCAGCTCTACTTGCTGTAGCTCTAAAAGGGCTCTGTTTATAATTAAGTTCTAAAAAAATAAGATCTTCTATGCTGCTTATATCATTGCAGTAGCTGCCAGGCTGCTCAGTGCACCACTTTTACAGTGGTTTTGGGTCTCCCTGTTTAATACTCAGATGGCAGTTCCTCAGGGAGTGTTGAAACGTTGAAGGGGAGTGGATAATGAGCTTGCCAGGCTACAGGGTTCTGGAATGGCACACCCCCACAGCTCCCAGCTCCTCAGCAGCTGAGGCTCGGGACCCCCAAAATCTCCCTACCCATCTCCTGCCTCAATGGTTGCCAGTGCTTTGGGAAGCCATATTTAGTTGCTTATGACTTAAAACATACTTTTCCTGCCTTATAGAATTGAGCAGGTTTGCAAGTTGAGGAGCTTGTTTCCCATTCCCATGTTTTATCTACCTTTTTAAGTGTTTTTGTTCTTATTTTCTTGGAGCACCTCTGCGCTCCAACCTCTGTGCTGCTTGCAGCATGACTCTGGCTCTTTCCTTGTGGAGCTTCCCAACACAGCTCCCCCTGGCCATGATCTTTTTCTTACACTGTTGTACTCTGACAATTCTATCATTTACAAATGCTTTATGGGCACTGTAAAAGCAGAAAAAGCAGCTGGTAATTACACAGCCGAAGTTTGGGACTCCTGTTTGTCTAATACTTTTGCAATACTCTGAAATACATATATTCTTACCTGCTATTACATGGACACTGAATGTGCTTCATTTCTCATCTCTTAGGAGGTGTGAACGAATCAGTTGTTTTAATTATCTGGACTGCCAAAATACCCCGGTGCGCATTACCTATTACCAGCTGAACTTCCAAACCAATATCGTGGTCCCAGCTCATATTTTCCGTATTGGACCATCACCTGCCTATGCTGGAGACAACATAATCCTTACTATCAACAAGGGAAATGAAGAAAACTACTTCAGCACTCGAAGGCTGAACTCGTACACGGGCATTGTCTATCTTCAGCGACAAGTGAAAGAGCCTAAAGACTTTTTGTTAGATGTTGAAATGAAACTGTGGCGTCAGGGAACATACACTACTTTTCTTGCCAAAATTTACATTTTCATCACAGCTCATGCGTACTGAAGCATGTATTGACATTGGATTTTATTGGTGCTATGCTCTTTAACTGTTCTACCAAAGCTTAATACTGTTGAACTGGCATTTAGTGTATCTAGCCTTTATATTATTTTTCTATCATTGCTTTAAACTTTTTTATTGGTTGTGTAAATTAAGTTAATTTTTATCTTTTTTTTTTTTGTTTTCTTACGCAATTCTTTACATCATCATTTGACAATGAACGAAGGAAGGGTTAGAAAGGCAGTACAAGCATTATGTTAAATGCTGGAACCTTTTCTTAGAAATTATTTTTAGGTTTAGTCACATCTGCAGGGTATTGCACTAGAGAGGAAAGATGTTCACTTGGGAGTATTGGTTTTTGCCACTATGGGAAAAAAACCTTGAGCAATTTCTCTTTATTACACAAACTTATGGTTTGGCTTAGCCACTGACTTTACTGAGGTTTCTCTGTGTTGAGATGCTGTGTTGAAGGCCGTATGTGTACACTGACGGTTAGCTCACCTCATATTACCGGTTTATTTTCCTCCTTCCAACTTTCGTAATATGTTGCCTAAAAATATATATAAATAAAAGAAAACTCCACCAGTGAAAAAGCCTATGAATGAGTCTTGCTTTAGTAGGACTACTCATATGCTAACTATTTACAAGACCAAGGCCTTAAGAGAATGTCATGCGTTAGGGTAAAGGCTCACGTTGCCATTTTTAATAGTTGTCTTTATAGGTGTTGGGATTCCTCTCTATACAGACTCATTCCATTTAGGTAACTATAAGTGCAGATTAGATGCTTTATAATTCTTAAAGGAATGTCCAAGAGAAAGATGGAAATAATGAAATAATCAATTACTGCTCCTTATTTTAAAGCTTGGGTGTGCCACTGAGGAATCACTTGCAATTTTAAATATCAAAAAGGGGAATTGCTTCTCTTCTTCAGGAAGATTACTTCAGTTGTGTTACTAAATGACGCAGAGGAAAATGCTAGTTAAATTGGCAGTTTGTATTATGCCATTTAGAAAATAGCACAACCAAAGTTTTGAGCTAGATTTCCTCTAGTTCTACAGGAAACTGGATGAGGTCCAAAGTTGAAGGCCAGATGTGGCAAAGCATAGTATAATCGAAGTATTTGTTAGAGTTTAGACATGAGTATCAGAACTTCTTTATGGCTGTTTTCTTTTTTTTTCCTCCTAAAAAGGCAAAAAAGCTCCAGTGTTGAAATTTTCTGAGCGTCCTTTGTTCCAGCTATAATTATTCTGCAAAATGTCTTAAAGGAAAAACATAGCTACAATATATTGATGTTTACTACACTGCAGTGTAATAATCATAGAGTCACAGAATACCAGGTTGGAAGGGACCTCAAGGATCATCTGGTCCACCCTTTCTTGGCAAAATAATAATCTGTTCTTTTCTACAGTCGATCTTATTTTGACCAGTGTGTACACACAAAAAAAAAAGGAGAAATCAAATCTTACGGCTTTTTGTGCCATAATCAACAATTTTATTATCCTGTAAAATAGCTGTTTGAACTGCATCTTGAAATCTTGTAAACACCACCTATATGGTGAGAGGAGAGATGTTCTGTATTCACTATATCCCAAGGCCAATTTCTACCACTTCAAGTCACTTCTTTAATTCGGACTCTTTCTGTATATGCTAACATAAAGACCCATTACCAGGGAAAAATTATTGCTGTTCCCCAGCTGTAAAATATGGGATATCTGTGAGCTTGCATACATCAAGCTTTTATTTGTTTTTTTCTATGAAAATCATTTCGTAAAAGTGATCTTCCATCCATCTTTTGTTTTCCATAGTTAACAGTTTCATAAGCGTTCAGCAGGGAAGTGCCAACTGTGAAACACATGTTTATGCAATTTGTCATGTCAATTAATGTGTATCTTACAGCTACAGGCCTGGCAAGATGAAGAGGCAGCCGCAGCAATGAGTAGGAGAGCCTTTCAGGTCCATTATGCAGCATACGTGTTAAGTGGCGATACATTTCTCCATGCCCCAGTGGGGCACATCAAGAGTCCCAAAACCCAGAGTTTTCCATCAGCATTAGTATTTGATTGAGCGTAAATGATATTCAAGCCTCGACAGTCTTTCTTGTCAGAGAACAAATGGACAAGCCATTTGTTACTTGGAGACCTTTTGCTGACTAAAACCAGCCATAGTCAATCATATCAAGGGTCTGGCAGTTTGTAACACCAATTTTTCATTTTCCAGACAGGTAATTGATGAAGAAAGTTTTAGGAAAGGCTTTGCATACTATTATAAGAAAAATGCTATGTTATAACAAAACATGTCTTCATCAGCACTGTGTCCAGTAGGCATTCAAAAAGGTCAGAAATAGTTGCTCGGTGCAACTGGTCAAAGCAAAGGAAAGGCTTATGGTAGATAATTTCACATCCTTCTGTTCCCAAAATAACCAGAGGAATCTTTTACCTCTTACCAACCCAAAGCGTACGCCCTGTCAGTTTTAGTAGGAGCTGCAATGCAGGGACAGTTAGCGCTGCATGCTTTGCTTTTTCTTAGGACAGTGCTCATGATTGAACTTGAACAGACACATCCACCAAAGACCCCCTGACTGGCGAGGATGTGCTTTCACTGGGTCGCAATGGCTTTGGACTGGAATTTCAGTTGCCTTCAACCGGTCTAGCTCCTAGAAGGCCCAGTTCCCATCTTCAGTAATGCTCCTTCTGATTTATTTGGCTGGGTAACCTAGACAGAGAATGAGAGTGTGTGTATCCACGTACACAGAAGAGGTCTCGGTGAAAAGAGTTCAGGCCTGGACTGTGCCTTTATGGCCTCTTACACTTTCTTAAAACAGCAATAGCTTTCCTGAATTCTCTCTTGAACAGCCATATTTTTCTTTCTTTTTTTTTCCTTTCTCCATTTCTAACAAGTGAGTTAAGTAGCTTTTATTTATTCCCTTAGTTTCACTATGCAAGCTGATAAATTCATGAGGAAGACAACAGCTGCAAACCTAATAAATAATTATAGCAGACTTGGGGCGTATGATTATGTATGTGTAATACTTTAGATTATTAGTATGTTCCCAAAATTGGAAATGGCCTTTGTGTGACCTGTCTGAACAATGCGTGTTCTGCTTAGCTTTGCAGGTTACTTACTCCTGCCTTTATGAAATCTGACCTCTCGGTACTTGGCTGTTGTATTCCTTGGGAGATCCAGTGATCCCAGACACTGAGGAAGATCTAATGTGTCACTGGAAGGAAGAAGAAATGAAAGTCTGCGTGTTTGCTGAAAATTTGTATGGGTCTATTACAGACTGAAACATCAGGTTTTCTTTTGACTGGAATTTATATAACATATAGTTGAAATAGCAGTAAATGGGTGAGAAAGATGTTTTTACCTAATATTTTTAATTGTTTCCTTTCTGCACCAGGGAGGAAGTATTTTACAATCTCTTTGTATGTAAAAAAATACACGTATGTGGATTACTGCAGGTGCTGACTAGTCTGTGCTAGCATTCCTCTGTGAGCCTGATGTAGAGAAAAGGCAAGGGATTGCTCAGCTTGGGCCTTGCTTCATCTCCTCGCACTGGAGGACCAGAGCACGGCTCACCCGTCACAGAAGAGTAAGCTGTTAACTGTAACGGGCCAAAATTCTTATATTAGCTCCAAGATCCCACAAACAGAACTTCATTCACTTTTCTTTTTCTTCTCTTTTATATCAGTTATTCCTCAGTCTAGTGATTTAGGACAGAAGCAGATTTCAAACTTAATGGATTTTATGGTTTGGATCATCCTTTGATGTTAAGGCTGTACTAAGGGACATACTACAATAATGACTTCAACATCAGAGCATAAGACAGTCTCTTCTGCAAAGGTCCCATTCAAAATGCCTCTATCAGCACAGGTATTGGTATTTCAGAGAGTAGGGGAAAAGCTGAGCCGCCTCCTCCTCACCCCTCTTCCCTTAGGAGGGTTTGCTCGAGGGGGCTGCTCCCCTGCAGACATGCGTGACCAGAGAAGGCTGGCCAGAAGTGCACCTGCCTCCCAGTGACGGGGAGCACACAGTGCGCTGCCCTCCTGCAGACTCTGCCTCAGCCCTGGGGAGCAGGGGGGGCATTATGAAGCTAAGAGGCTGCCTCCATGTCTCCCAGCTGGTGGGGCTTCGCAGATGCTCAGCACCTGGCAGCACTCAGCTTTTGGGTGCAGCTGGGCCCCTGGTGAGGGGCCATTTCTCCTCTGTACCTGCTGGTTGACTGCTTGTGCTTGCACCTTTGCTCGTTCACCCAGCCTTGGGGGCTGTAGTGCTCTGAAAAATGCTGCTCTTCACAGTCCAGCCAGGAGCAAGAGTGCTGAAAACTGCGTGCACAAGAGGGAAAGCAAAGGAGAAGAACAATAAAATGAAACAACAAAAATGAAGTACGATTTTGCAGTTCTCTGGTGCTGTGATAGGCGGTTATGGTGCTGAATGGGTTTTTGTGTGGTCCGGGGGTAGAGTCTTGAGTATGTGATTAAGATTGATGTCCTTGCGGGTGGGTAAGTTTTGTACTTACCCTCAGACCTTTGCAGGGTGAGGAGTTGCTTTCATCTGGTTTGCAGGATACAGGGAATCTGCTGCATATTCTTTGTCTCTCTCCTTATTCTCTATAGCTCGTGAGAGGCCCTGGCTGTTCTTCCCCATTCATTTTTCTTTTTTTTTCCTTCATCTTTCCAATGCTCCCACCCATGCCAGGAGGAACAGAAAGTTCCAGCCGGGGAGAATTAGGATTCTGGAGTAAAAATAGATTTTGAGGTTAAATAAAAAGTATCTTCCCACTTTCAGTGTTCTCTGCATCACAGAGACATTCATTTTGAAGTGGCTATTGAAAACCAGGATTTAATTATATCCCGTTTCAGTGATGTGAAACTGAAGTGACAAACTTGAGCCTTTTGTCTTCTAAACCACCATTCTTTATCTTGCATGTTCTCTATAAATAGCAGTCAATGTGTAGGACTATTCCAGAGCTTTGGAGCCCTTTAGATAAGCTTCACCCTTCAAGGGCTCCTGCCTGATGTCCCCTGGCACGTGCTGCTGGAGGAGCTGGCTGGCAGCAGCAGGCCAGCTTGGTGTCACGCCTTGCCCTGAGGCTGCCCCATGGGCTCTTCTCTTCGCTGCTGGCAGTGTTGGGAAGAATGGATTCTTTGAGCTGCACCCCCGTGCAGAGGCTTGCTCAGCCCAGGGGGCTTTTTCAGGGAAGACGGTGACATTGACTTCCCGTGAGCTGCGGCTCCTGTTATGGTGGGGTTAAAAATTATAACATCTGCTGTGGATTGTTCTTTTTTTTTAGCTGGGGTTGGAGAGGAAGAGGATGCCATTGTGGTGCCCTACATACTGTGAAGGGAGGGATAGGAGGAGATCCTTTGTATGTTAGTGAGTCTTCTGCGTGGTAGCCAAGAATTGTGCTAACTGCATAAATTCACAGCAGGATGTTTTAATTGCTTGGAGCTTTGGTCTAATGGTAATGGTGGGCTGGAAGAACTGAACTGGTGATGCAGGGCTTGGGGGAGCTGCTGCAACTGATCTAACAGACTGAGACCAGCCCAATGTGAAAGTAACCCCGGTTTCACTCCAGGTAAAGAATTGGTTTCAGGTGAGATACTTTGTACTTGCAAGTGATCCAGGGCTAGGTTAGTCGACATACAACGTATGAGAAGGCAGATGGAAATTAGTTCTGTCCAGGGTTCACGGAGATTTGTTTCATCAGTAATAGTCTATAATTAAAGCATTAAATCAAACCTCACAGAGAAATACCAAGTTTCTGAAGAGAAACACTGATTATGGAAAGGGCCATCTGAAGGAGTTGGAGTTTAACAAATTGTTCCCAATAGAACAAGTGATGAATTCTATCCTGGGGGGGGGAGATCTAAAATCCAATTTTATTTTGGAATAATAGCCAAACATGCAGAGTACTAAACTCTCCTCTGTGCCACCATTTCTAAAAGTAATTATGAAGCATTTTAGTAACACCAGTTGATCCAGTTTAAGGAAAATGCATCCAAAATGGAGACATAAATGCCTTGAGAGAATGGGAGGGTGGCGATGCCTTTCTCTGTGTCGATGAGGGTGCCTTACGGCAACACGGACTCCACTGGGCTACACTCCAGAGAGGGTTTTTTGACTCTCTGTGATTACAGAATTACTGGTTGCAGCCAGATGCACCACAGAAGAGTATAGATCCTCCCCAGCATTGATAGCCAGGAGAAAAATGTATGTGGAATACTTTCAGCATGGGAAAAAGACTGATCATCTTCAATGAAGTACATCTGAAGTGGAGCACTGCCATTTTTGGAGCTTGAATAAACTATGTGAACTAGTGATACAGGACTGATAAACACAAAGTGATCTTTTGAAGGTAACACACCATGATGAAAAGTTTGGGTTTTGTTGGCGATAACGAAGCAAATGCTCTGACCAACGGATAAAGATCACAGCAGTGAGAAGACGCTGGTGTGGCTGGGAGACTGAACAGGCCATTTCCCACATCTAACTGTGGCTGGAATATCAGATGGACACAGCTCACACAACCTTGAAAGTGGAGGAGGTGCCCACTGACCTCCTAGTGTTGGGATGGTAAAGTTCAACTCCCAAACTCATTTCAGGGTAGATGAGAATATGCCTTCCTATGCTGTCATTGGAAATTTTTAGAATGTCCTGTAGCTAAGATGGAGCAGCTTCTACCACACTGGTGCTGCAGCCATTGAAATGTAAAATTATAATTTTCTTCTCTTACGGACGTTCTTCACAGTAGTTTTATAAGTGTAATCCCAGTTAATCTTAGCTGTTACAGAGGTCTGTACAGTTAATCCTGTTGTCTTTCAGTTGCACCTTGGAGAAACAGCTTTCACATTCACCAGGAATATTTCAGAGTTTCAGGTTGACTAATGTAAAAGTGTAATTCTGGAGTAATATATATATGATACAATATAGTGTAGAATTGCTACTATGAGTAGGGGAAGGACTGTGCCTAGCCGTTAGTGTAATCACCAGCTACATGTCGTAATAACTGAACACTACATTGTAGGTATTTGTCTAACCTAGATTTAGGGCAAGTGTGCAATATTATACCAACGTACTGTAATGCTTAGCCCACTGTAAATGGATATGAAGGTGCTATGGTAGTGATGAGGGCAAAAGATAGTCCTGTAATGACTCATGCTAGATTATCACTGGAGTTGGGAGGGCACAAGTGTGGAGTTTAGTCACAAAGTTTTGGGATTCCCAAAGTCAGCATAACACTTATCACATCTGCAGACCAGGGGAGTCTGTAACAGGAGATGCAGATATTCATAAACTTTTCCAGAGCAGAAAAAGTATTTTCTGTATTTTCCTGTATATTAGACAACGCTGCTCTGAACTACGATTCACGTAGGCAAGAGTTGGCGCTTTCCATTTATACAAAAGTAGCAGTTATTGATGCAAGTAATCCCATTAACTGGGAAGGCTTGAGTACTCGACTGGGATTTGGAAGAGCTGGAGTCTGTTCTGGTCTCTGTCCAAACGGATAACTGGGCGCAAAGCAATTGTGGTGCACATGGTTACAACCTCTGCGTCCTTGCATCCAGTAGAAAAGTTATAAAATAAACCCTCTACTTCACCCTGTAAGAGTATTTGTGGTCATATATCTATTGTTACCACATTAGAGGCTGGAATAAATCCTACTGATTGACTGTTCCCTATCACCTGAGGATCTCCCATGCCAGACACTGGAGATGGTGCCGGTGGCTGGAGGGTGTGAGGCTAAGGCTGAGTGTGCTCTCAGGTGTCACAAACACACGGCTGTTGTGGGCTGTGCCGTGTACCACTAGGAACCTTCTGCTTACTCAGGTAGCACTAAAAACAAACAAAAAAACCCCCAAAACAACCAACCAACAAAAAAACCAGCCTCAATAACCTTGAAAATAATGATTTCCTAAAAAAATACTTAATTTTCTTAAGAAAGAGTTTTCTACAGTTTCCCAACAGCTGTTGACGCAGAGCCCCATTGAAGTGAACGGGCTAGGTGAAACGAAGACACAGCTTCACATAGCTTAATTTTCCTCTGTGGAGAGGAACAAAGATACATGTGCCAGATGCTTGTAATGTCTGAATCACATCTGGAAGACTGACATATATAATGATGAAGACCATTTAAGAATATGATTACTCCATAGAGGTACCTGTACTATTGTTCAAAAATGTACCTTTCAGCTTGTAAATCAAGTGATCAGAAGAGGGTGAAGGCCAGGCCTCCAGTTCGGAAGGACACTCAAAAGCCAGCAGACAGTATTAGAGCTGCCAGACTGCACTGTGAGACTCCCCCCATCCTTCCATCAGTCTTGCACCCCGTATGAAGATGGTGTGTGGGGAGTTTGGTTGGTGGCAGTTGAGCTTTGGGGAGTTGTGTCTGTGTGTTTAGTGTTTGGATTGGTGAGCGTCCAGAGGAGGAGGTAGTGGGCGTTCACATCTCTGCCATGAGTACGTTGTGCAGGTGATCTGCACGTCATTTGGGTAGAGTCCAAGTCCTTTGGCATGTGGTGCAGAGTTGCTTTTTACATGTAGTATTTACCTGCTCAGGACTGGGAAAGCCCCCATCTGCCCTGCTTCACAACTTTCCCATCCTTAGAAATCCCTGGACTTCACAGTGTATTTGGTAACTTCGGTACCTTTAGCCCAGCAACAATCTTCATCTCTTCCTTTTATGAATTCGTCCTGTGGCCTCTCCTCTTCTGTAGTTGCCTCCTGTAGGTTGCCTTGCCTTCACCCCGTTGCCAGGAGGTTTTCGTTCCATCACTTCTCTCCCTTTTAAAAGTGCACAGGTCAAAACCAGAAACATCCAAAAATTGATCAAGCCTTTTTCATTGATGCCTTAGAGACTGCACCAGTGTTAGCAGCTCACTAATCCGCTGGCAGTACCGCTGAGCTGCCAGTCCAGAATCTGAAGAATAATATTATTCTAAATTACACTATGGCTTTAAACTGTGCAGTGTTGCAGGTTGGGAAGGCAGCTGTTCTGTGCACTTCTGGGACTTCACAGAGTGCGCTGTTGAATGAGCGCCCTGGGAAATCACTAATAAAAGGTGATTTATATTTTCCCAAATTCCACTGGGGCGTTTTTTGTTTGTTTTTTAAGGCATTATGTTTCATTCTTTCTTGGAGTGCTTTTGTAGAAGAAATCAAATGTAGAGTTTAATGTTAAATATTTGTTCCCACACGTCCTCCATGTAAATTTTTTTGAGAGGGTATTGGATTTTTCAGTTTATGTCCTTGAGCATCATCTTCACTATGGGCCAAGGTAAGAAACAGCTTGGGGCAGAGTGGTAGGCATTGCC
The DNA here is from genome assembly GCF_000699145.1 of Aptenodytes forsteri. Taxonomy (NCBI): domain Eukaryota; kingdom Metazoa; phylum Chordata; class Aves; order Sphenisciformes; family Spheniscidae; genus Aptenodytes; species Aptenodytes forsteri. The sequence goes on from NW_008794550.1 coordinate 166,083, forward strand.
GTGGCAGTGCCCGGCCCGACCCACAGGTGGTGTTCAAGTAGTTGAGTCGATTTTGGCCCTGTTGTGACTGCAGACCTGCTTGGTTTTATTCTGGGGTTTTTTGAGGTTTTTTTTTTAGTGGTGGTATAGCTGACTGTCTAGAACGGTGGAGGTGGGGATGTTCATGGGAAGCAGTAGTATAGTAATAGTTGGTTCATAAGCTGGTCACAAAAACTAAAGGAATGGCAGGGGGATTTCTTCTTTTCTTTGATGTGCTGGCACTGGAAGACTTTGAAAAACAGAGTCCAAGACCCGTTGTTACCTGCAGTCAGTATTTTCCCAAACCTGCCAGTTGGCAGTGATTTCCCTCTCCCCCCCATTACAATAACTAGATTACTTTGTAGATCGCTATATTCCCCTGTCCAGGCAGGGCTAGCCATTTTCAAATGCAAATCAAGGTATTTCATTATCTCCATTGTATACTACAGCTTCTTCTTCAGAATCAATAATGTAGAGGTTTGCAGACAGGCTCATTTTCTTTCAACTCTGATCTAATTGGTTAATAAAATAAGTTTCTCCCCTACCTCTTCCTACCTTTTTTCCCCTCATTTCTCATCTTAGCCACTGAAGAAATATTTCCTCTGTTCTCATAGAAAGTAATGCATTTACGCTTGCCACAGCAGTTCAAAGATAGCAGGAATATATTTTTCTTATGCTGGTAATCGCTTTTCTTGGCCATTAGTTGATCAAAGTGGAGGAAATAGAATGGGGGCAGTCAGACTAAATAATAGATGTTTGGAGTAGAACCAGGACTAGAGCTTTCTTGGGGTTTTTGTTTTGTTTTCAAAGTGCTAAATTATTCATCCTCTGCATACGGGTGTCTTGCTGGTGAATACATGTGTAGTAACTGTGAAGGTAGTAGGGTAGTTCCTCCATGGTGTAAAACAAGGCCTGTGCAGCTGTGCTGGCGTCTACCAGCTGCTCCGCTGGGACCATGTTGTTTCTCCAAACTCTAAATCGAGGTTTTGGCCACACTGCGATCTGAAGGAGCGTGTAGCTCTAACGCAGGTTTGTCTCACAAGCAAGCTGAAGCATTTTTTTCCAACTATGAAAGCCTTTTTTTACCTGTCCTGCAAACTGCACAGGCTGTAATGAAAAATTGGGGAGCAGGGGTTTTGGTGTTTGGGTTTTTTTGGTTTTGTTTTTTTTTTAAAAAGGTACAGCTTAAGATCATTCTTCCATGTTTTTTGGCACTGTTCTTGTTTGAAAAGCTTGTATGGAATGTGAAACTGAAACTTCGTATTAGCATAAGCATTTCAAGGTCTTTCATCTAATCTGTTACACTTCCTGTCATTGTATTTCATCATCGTTGCTCTACAATGAGATTTTGCTGGTACTGGCTAGACAGACAGTCATAAGTTCACTCTGTTGCTTCATTTGGGCTTTTTGTCGGCTTTTTCCCCCCTCCTGTGTCCGGCTCCATGAGTTTTGGCGGATTTGCTTGGCTCCGAGAGTGCCGAGGCAAACCAGTTTCTAGATTTCTCCTTATTTGGAACAAGTGCCCTTATCACTGTTGCCAAGAATATCCTGCGCTGAGTGGCAAAGGGCCAGGAGCTCACCGCAATCACTTGGAGGGCTGAAGTTCCCAGAGAAAGTTTGGGCTGGGATGGCTAGTACAGCAGCACAGCCTCTGACTGAAGGTGTTGGATAGCCTGTGTGCAGTGCAGGCTTTTTCCTTGTCATGTCATAAACACCATTTTCACAGAAATGCTGGCATCGTTGATAATCCTCACGTTTTAATTTGATGCTGAGATGAAAGGTAACTTTTTATTCCAAACGAAGCTTGGCTTTTCTGGTAGAAGCCTCCCTGTTTACTTGGGTAGCATTTAATCATCTCAAGATCCGTAATACACGTAAAGACTCCGAGAAATGTGGGAGATGCTCTGATTTGCTCTTTATTTCTTGGAATAGTATTCTGGAATAGACTAAAAGAGGATTTTTATGAGCTTCCTAGGGAAATTACTGCTGTCCTTCATTCTTGTACTGAAGGGCCATCTTAGAAACAATGAGCAACTACTTGACTCAGAACAAAAGGGGAAAAGTGTCTGAAAGTATTAATATGTACTTACTGGAAGAGAAGAAGGCATTAAAATAGTCGTAATGATTCAAGATGGCACAATGTTTTTCTTTGAGTATGGAGGAAGTTAGTTTTGATGATCTGACGCAATTTCAGTTGGGATTACTATAACTCTCTATATCTGCCCTGTCCCACACTTACGTTGGCTCCTGTGTTCTTTGGGGTGTTGTGGTACAGTTTTGCTGTGGCCTGAACAACAGTTATACCTTCCCCTGCAAGCGGCAGCAGGGGTTCAGAGGCTGACAGTCATCCCTGCATACATGTCTGTGATCTGCATTTGCATGTATGAACAAGAATATTCCTTTGTGGGTATCCTGGGAAAGCACAGGGCCAAACTCGCGTCTGATACGATACTGCTGAAGTCAACAAACTCGTGACAGGGATGAAATCAATGCAGTATTTCTACCTTAAAAAGAGGAAAAGCAGAAACACCTGAGAATAGGTTGGGTCTCTGAGCACTCTTGATCCTGGCTTTCCTTGGCACCTGGAAGAATGGCAGAAGAAGAAAAATTGCTCCCTGGGATGGTTGATCTGAACATGATCAGTTTGCCAGAGAGGACCATCTTAAAGGAGTAAATGGAAGAACCACATAAAAAGGAAAACAAATAGGGCGTGTCACCCATGGAAAAAAATGCCAGTTCCACAAAATTAAGACTTTCTTTTAAGTGCAATTGGTAAAAGCAATGACTGAACTAGTCACAGTTATCCCAGCCATGCTGTCAGCTAATGATCAGCTAGCAGGCATAATAAATGTTTAAAACTACCCTTAACAGTGTAAAATTTTAAGGACCCTAAAACAATAAATTGGATGGTTCATAATCTGCTTTTAATTAGTACCAGTCGGGGAAGTAGCACACCGCCAGGCATTTCCATTCATTCTGCTGTGCCCACATTTTCTCAGACATAGAGAGGAGAAATGCACATCAATAAAGTCATGGACAGAAGGGATGAGCTGTTCACCACGCAATGAGCACCAGCTCCTTGCGCGGTGCCGTATACATCGGAGACTGAACGTTGGGACAGACATGCTTTTGGAGGCTTTCCACTGTGAAGAGTTGGAAAGCACCGTTTTAGGACATCACTGCCAGGAATTACATCCCTCAAACCATAAGTGCTGAGGTTTACCATGCTTCACTGGATGCAGTTTAGTTCTGGGTTCTTGGCAAGATTAGTCTATAGACTTGCATGAAGTCATCGCAGTATGGCATGTGGCTGGCTTAAAAAATGGAGCAAAGCAAAACTCCCCCTTGCTGAAAGCTGGCAGGAACAGAAGGGAGGAATATTTTTGACTATATGAGTGCAGGGCTTTGACGGGGGAGCTAGCTGGCTTCACTGGTTTATAACAAACTGACATAATGTTGAAGAAAGGAGCCAGAAGAGTGGGTGGATTTCTTGCTGGCGCTCCTGAGTACGTGAGCGTGGCTGGCATTTGTAATATGAGCGCACAGTGTGAGTGGGCTGCTAAAGACTGGGTTGCCCCAGGTAGCAGCTGTGGCCAGGAGACTGCATCTTTTCCATCTGTGCCTGGCAGAAAGATCGTGATCTTTCATGGGAACGCAGGTGTCACTGCATTTGTCTGTGACCTCGTCCCCTTATGTTTGGATGGTGGCCCTGCCTGTATGCTGCTGAGATGGAGGCCAGCCCAGAACATAGCAACTGAGTTCTTGGGCCTCATTTTCATTGATGCTGAGGCCACCATGCACCGCCTTAGCAGTGTATAAATGAATTTCAGTGGATATAAGTTGTACCTATATTCACCATAAGGCCACCTTACCCTGGCGGAATGATGCAAAATGTTTTGAGTGTAAAAGATTCAGTTTTGGGCCCCTCACTACAAGAAGGATGTCGAGGTGCTGGAGCGTGTCCAGAGAAGGGCAACAAGGCTGGTGAGGGGTCTGGAGAACAAGTCTGATGAGGAGCGGCTGAGGGAACTGGGGTTGTTTAGCCTGGAGAAAAGGAGGTTGAGGGGAGACCTCATCGCTCTCTACAACTCCCTGAAAGGAGGTTGTAGCGAGGTGGGGGTCGGTCTCTTCTCCCAAGTAACAAGCGATAGGACAAGAGGAAACGGCCTCAAGTTGCACCAGGGGAGGTTTAGATTGGACATGAGGAAAAATGTCTTTACTGAAAGAGTGGTTAAACATTGGAACAGGCTGCCCAGGGAAGTATTTAAAAGACGTGTAGATGAGGCGCTTAGGGACATGGTTTAGTGGGCATGGTGGTGTTGGGTCAACGGTTGGACTCGATGATCTTAGAGGTCTTTTCCAACCTTAATGATTCTAAGATGCCTTGTTGGCCGAAAGGCCTCTCCTCCCTTCTGCCCTCTGTGAAAACAGGGTGGGACTTTGCCCAAGAGAGCTGTTTTGGCTTTGGCCCTTCATGGGGATGCTCTGTCCAAAGGACAGAGACCAGCTGTGGCATGGGCACCTCCTTGGGAAGAGACCAAGGTTTAATTCCCTGTGCTGCTACGGACTTGATGTGACTGGGCAAATCAGCTAAACTCCCTCTACCTTGCTTTCCCCTCCAAAATGAGAAATATACCGTCCCTTAACCTACATTGCAAGAACACGAAAGACTGATTTTTTTTTTTTTTCAGTTCCAATAAAAATAAATGCTACCTAAGCTTCTAAAATATGAATTTAGGGTATTTCCTGTTTGCTTTCGTTTTTCTTATTTCTTTTGGGAAGAACTGAAACTAATTTTGCTACACCCGCCAACTCTTACCTCTTAACTTTTTTTTTCCCTAGTAAAAGATTTTTCTTAAGGATTTTAGACTGATTTTACTGTACACATATTGCACTGAAAGAACGGGTAACTTTTTCTCGTGCTTACTCTGAGAGCTGGGTACTATAAATAGAATTTCATATGGCAAGCATATAATACCCATGCTCTGTGGTCTCTGCCACTAGTTTTAGGTATGGAAATGAGGTTAATGTTAATCTAAAAGCCATAACTTATTTGGAAACTCTTATCTACAAAAGTGTACCTTTTCCCACGTTGCTGTGGGAAGGGTGAGAAGCAGTGATGGGCAGCAGCTTCATCTCTGGGAACAGATGGAAGGTGCAAAGCAGACATCTTCAAGAACAGTTGACGTTTTAAGCACTATAAAGTCTGCACGGAGAGATAACGTTGTTTCTGAGATATAATGATATACTTGGAAAAAACAGACAAGCTTTAGAGCATGCAAGCTGAAAAAGCGTTTTGAGCCTGAATGCTTATTTCTTTTTACCAGTTTATCCTTATGTGCAATAAAGATGTTATGTCTTCCCTCAAACCTTGTCCTACTTGTAACCCAAGACCTTCATGTCCAAAATTATACCAGTAGGATTTGACTTTCTAACTTGCTTTCCCATACTTGATATCGATGTCTGCATTTACCTACCTTTAAGGCATGCTGTATGTCCCGGACGCTTGGCAGAAGATGGGAGAGAAAGGGTCTATTTTGCTGTCCTCGTTGTTGTTACTGCTGAATGTTTATTTATCCATCAAGTCAGAATAAGCAGTCATTTGTTCTGGATCTTAATTTAGATTATGGATATCCTAAGTACCTGACTAATAATGTCATCATTTGTTATTAGGTTTTAAGTAACAGGCATGAGTAAATAAATAAGATAATATAAATATTTAAATCTACTTAATTATCTGAGCCTTAAATACAAGAAAATAAAACCAAACTTTAAAAAAAGAAAACCATTTGAGTTACTAACATCGGAAAGACTTCAGAAAGAATTTGTCTCTATTATTAAATTTAAGTGGGCCAAATCCTGCAGCTCCTCACTGCCGAGGAGAGGTTTGTCCAAGGATTATAATGGACTACGCCATGATAAACGATGGCAGAAGGTGGTGATAAATGCAATGTGTTCCTTATTAGGACAGGCAGAGGTAGGATGGTAAATGATGGATACCGATCTAATGATTTATTTGCAGAAGAATTGAAAAACATTCAAGCTCTAACTTAAATAGATGCATTTAATGTAAGTTGTATGTTGGGATGTTACTAAATAAGATTGTGCAGAAATGGAGTTTTAAGAGTACGGTTAGGCTTGCTGAAGCAGCTGTGATCCTTGCAGGAGCTCTCTGTTCAACCTTTCTCCCACCACTTTGTTTTTGACTTTACATCCTACCAAAGCTGTCGGTGGAACAGGGATAGGGCTGCACTGGGTAATGTCAAGCTGCAAATGGACAAACTGGCATTATTATCACTCCTTTAACATCATGTAGAGTAACATCATATATCCGAAGAACAAGAATGCTTAGTTTTTTCCTTCATCGGTTTTCTGATGGAAGACATGAGTCTCATTAGAAGAGGAATGGGCCAGGCTATCCTTTTCTGCTACTCTAGGATCATTGCCCCTCGCCTCTCTCCAGTTTCTCCTGAATCCTGGGCTTTATCCTGATGGCCTCCCCAGGCACCGGCACTGAGGAATGCAGAAAGTGTACATATTTTCTTGGAGACAATGTTGGCCGTTTCCACTTCTGGCATAGCTTGTCTTTCCTGTGACAAACATACAGAATCTTCAGAAAGAATTTGTTATAAAGTAAAAACATAAATACAAACAGTAAACACTACTGTCTTCATATGTTTACACAGACCACTGCCGTTGCCGTGAAGTTTGCTGCTCCTGGTTAGGTGCAACATCCAGACTAACAAAGTTAGAGCAGTCACTGATCTCGTTGTGTAAGCTATGGAGTAGTGTAAGCTGAAACCAAAAATAAACTCATATGCTATCAATGACAATTAGCAGCTTTCGTGGGGGCTTTCAAAACAGATGGGCAAAAAGACAGTGAAAGAGATGCCGCTTTTTTCCTTTCAAGGAATAAGTAAGGAAAGAACACAATTACCATGCTCACAAGGTTTGGGAGACCTGGGTTTAAGTCCTTCTTGCAGAAGACATCCTATATAACCTTAAGCAACTAGTTTATTTTCAAGATAGATTCCTTCTCCCCCCACCCCCCCAAATTAGATAAAACATTCAGACTGAAAAGTGTTCATTGCCTGTCAGGCCCATCAGTCTCGCTATTTCAGACATACAGTGAAATATAATAATGTTCTTCTGTTTTGTACAAGTGCTGTAAAAATACATTCAGTCTGTATGTTAAGCTAGAGAATTATATAATCATAATAGAGTCGAATCTTATTCTGTGGAGCAGAAGCGGAATTAATAGTAATAAGGAACAAAAATGTATACCCAAACTGATTGAAATGACAGCTTTAGGGATTCTCTGTCAGATATGTTTCAAAAACTCATAGGAAAAATTTGGTGCTTGCTAGATGTTTTGCATTAACTTCTCAAAAGTCCCACTTTGTGTGAAGCATTGGTAGGTAGTAAAGTGGAAAACTGACAAAAGTCTTCTGCGTTTTCTGGGTTTCAGCACTTTAAGTTTATTCTGTAGTAACTCTGAGCCCAGCCCACTGGTACTGTAAAGCACGGGTGGTGAGCTTCACTCGGGAGCTCCTGACTAGCCCCAGGCTGCAACTCCGCTTTCCTGGAGCGCATCACTGCACTGGGGTTTCCTCCCTTTCTATTTGGAATGGAAGGAATAACAATTATGCCAGAGTTGAACACTTTTAAAACATTGCCTGTACTTCTCCAGTAACATGGGGAAAGAAGAGTTGAATTGGGAAGAAATCCCTTTTTTTGTTTTGTTTAAGCTCTTGAAGGGGTGATGGGTGCAGCTATGTCTACCCAGTGTTTTCCAGGACAAAACTGGATGGTAACTGGAAAGAAAGAAATGGCAGCCATAGCTGGGAGGGAGACGGGACCGCTCTGCCAGCAGAGGAGGGAAAGCAGACTGGGTGGGAAGGAAGGAAGGACCAGGGTAGGAGGAGAAGGAGACCGACCTGCCTAAGGAAACAAGCCTTCAGGGAAAACAGGACTCTGCCCTTGAGATGTCAGAGGCAACTAAGACCTGTTATATAAAATAAATGCAACTGCTCCAAGGCTTTGAGCATGCCAATGTATGCCAACGCTCCTCAAATTATTTTACTTTCCTAGGGGCTTGCCATCAACCAGTGTCAATGATATGCTCTTTACCCCATAGATGTGTGAAGGGAGACTAATGTTTTCTGCTCCCTTCGGAGTGGGAATCAGGAGGGGCTCTCCTGAATGAGGCGGAGGGGGGAGATGGGTAGCAGGACAGTTTCTAAAGATAAGCCATGAGGACAGGAGCGGGAGCTCTGCTGCGTGGGCCGAACAGGGGTACCACCACATATGGCTGAGAGGAGAGGTGATTTGCAGTTATCTCGCTCCTTTGCTAAGATTAAAATCTTGGAGTCTTTCAGCAAAGTACTGCAAACCTCAGAGCAATGTCGAAGCTGCAATTTGTCTGTTTCAATCCGCATGGATTACAGAAGCGGCCTTCTACCTAAGCAAGTATTTTGGTATTGAATTAATTAGCAGTTCTCTTACCGCAGCACTTTCACAGGAACTGCATCCCACACCTGCATCTCTTCACCTTTTTTGGCTGCAGCCCCAGTCACTTAGTCAGCCAGGCTTGGAGCGTGCCAATACCACGTACACTGGCCCCAAGTCATTCCTGATGTAATCCACTGTCTTTACAGAGTTTTACCCACAATGACCTTGCTTAATTATCTCACTGCGTTGCATAAATTGGTGCTAAATCAGACTCTGCAAACTGACTGATGCTGCACTAACACTCAAGGTAGACTTTGGTTTTAGTGGGCAGTCAGTGACATTCTCACAGTGTGCTCCTGTACCGCACAATAAAATGAGAAGGCAACATTACAGCTGTCGTTCCCCTTTTGGTCTCATCATTCCCTCAGGCTGTGCAAATGTCTTTGGGTTTGCAAGTCAAAATAAAAGTATGGCTAATGGCCACTGCCTTCAGTTATGGCATAAATTTATGTAACCAGTGTAGCCTGGCTGCAAAAGAAGGCATGACACTGCTGAGGAGGAGCAACATGCGAGTTACGGTATGTGCTGAGCCAATATTATTTCGGGAACCAAGTAGGCTAAAATCACAGAATGCACAAGGGGCAACAAATAGCTTTCAAAGACGATGGGCAGTGCAAATCGTAAGTTTTCATTTAACTCTAGTGTTATTGGTAGCCTCTCGTTTCCATACACTTCCTTCATTCCTAAAGTTCTGCCTTCTGGACCTTTGTCCCTTCCCTGCGCCGATCTCATGGCCTTAGAGGCAGGATCAGGCTGCCTGCAGGCAGCAGACAGGCTGTGAGGCTCGGCTTCTATATTTGCGTTTGCAGCACTGCAATCAAACAATTCTGCAATTCCTCAGATAACATTGTTCTGAGTGGAAACAACATCTCAGTATTATAGATAGGCCAGAATGAGAAAGGTATTGTTAAAGATTTTGTCATTCATGATAAGTTGTTGCAAGAACTGTTTCTCAGCTTCAGAGGATGAAGGCCTCTTTATAAAGAGGAGCATCAGCTGATCTAAAACTAGATAAAATTCACAGCACTACATTACACTCATAAGCAGAAATAGTCAGAAAGATGATGGGTACCACCATCGCACCCAGGAAGAGAAGTACAACCAATACCAAATCCCACGCCTCAAGGGTTTCTTTCAGAACTAAACGGACTTCCAGAAATTATCCGACCAGAGATTCATTTCTGCTGTGATCCTGCTTTCCTGACACTACAGAGTTACTCACAGGGCTTTCAGATAGGGGTACTTCAGATCCTGGGGGCTATGTAAGCCATGCAACCCTTTCTTCAGGAGCAGCGGGGTTACAAGGGTGGTCTATTTTGTGTAAGCCTGGACGCTCTCGAGAGGTGCAATCCAAACAAGAAACCAATTTGTTGGAATTCTTCCATCCAAACTGGTGTTCTAGAACTCATTTATTCATGTGAGTAATCTAATTAAGGTCAGTGGAAATGCATAATGACATCTCCTCAAACAGAGTTAATTTTTAGCATCTTTTAGAATTGTGCAGCTTTGCAGTACAACAAAAGGTAGGAGAGAAAAGGAACATCCTGTAGTGAGTAATGGTAATTGTGATGAATGTATTTCAGCTGCTATAAATATACAATTTACTTTAAAAGGTCTGTGAGGGAAGGTAATAAACAGCCGATCTGAGGAATTATTATTTTTTTTAACATCTTCCGGAGTGGTTCTTTGTGAAAGATGTACTCATTGTGTTCAACTTTTATAAACTCTGTATAGGGCAGCTTGCTGAGCCTCACGTACTCCACAGTAGTTTGTACTGAGGCCATGTATTTAGGTTTGGCGCTGGGGGCTTTGGCAGGGGTATGAAGAGTGTGTTTGGGTTTATTTTAAATTTTATTAGTTTATTTCTTCGTTTTTTTCTAAATACTGTCCTATGAAATGGTGTTGGAAGCAGGAGAAATATAGCCTTTCCCTGATGCCATGGAAGGCAATTGCAATGTCTG
>NW_008794551.1:0-543 GCF_000699145.1 Aptenodytes forsteri
CCCCCCCCCCCCCGCCCCCACAACCCCCCGCACCCTGACACCTGACAACACCCGCACCCTGACACCCGACACCCAACACACACCCACACCTGACAACACCCGCACCCCAGCACCCGACACCCAACAAACACCCACACCCAGCACCGAACACCCGCACCCAAACAGCCCGACGCGCAACACCCAACCCCGCCCCGGGCGAAGGCCGCCTGTGCGACAGCCCCACAGCCGAGGGACAGCGCGGGACCCCCGTGTGACACGGACACGGACCCCGCGACACTGTGCGCGGCGCTGACGCAGCTGTGGGACACTGGGACACCGCCTGTGACACCGTCACGACCCGCATGACACCATCACAACCCACGTGACACTGTCACGACCTCAGTGACACCGCATGTGACATCACCGTGACCCGTGTGACATCACCACAACCCCCATGACACCGCCTGTGACATCACCACAACCCCTGGCATCACCACAACCCCTGTGGCACTGCCTGTGACATCACCACGACCCATGTGACATCACCACAACCCCCATGACACC
>NW_008794552.1:0-539 GCF_000699145.1 Aptenodytes forsteri
GGAAATTAGTTTTTTGGTGGTTTGTTTTGGTTTTTTTTAGTTTGAAAATGCTGCATTTTATTGTGCGAAGCTGTAGTTCTTTCTGAAAGAAAATTAAAATTATGACCTTATTTAAATAGAAGGAGGGGAAAAACAAAAAGAAATCCACTGAAAAAAAAAGAAATCCACTGCAGCTGCTTTGACCGTTAAATACAGTTACTGGCTGAAATAACCAGAATCTGAAATCCAGCAGCTCTAAGCATGACTACTCTCATACCTAGCAAATTCTATAAACTGATGAAGTGGTTGAAATTGTGACTGGCAGTTTCATAGTGCGAGAAAATAGCTACACCATTACATAGAAAAGTTTCAAGTCTTTGCAAAAAGTAGAAAATAAGTTAAACCATGAAGTTTGAATCCAAATTTGAATTTTCCCAAAGTTGGGGGGGATGAAGAAAAGAAGAGAAGAAGATTTTGCTCACTCCAAAAAGGAAAATCACCCACAAAGTTTGAGTTGTCCCTACTCACAGGAAAGCTTCAGTTTCCCTCTTTCTGGTCAG
>NW_008794553.1:0-360 GCF_000699145.1 Aptenodytes forsteri
AGAAAGGGCGAAATAGCGATGGGCGACAGGGCAGAGGGAGGACTTCAAAACGAGGGGCAGGGAGCGGGATAAAGAGAGATGGAGGCAGAAACAGACCCGCGACGTGCTGCAGGGCCGGGAAGGGAGACCTGGAACAACGGGGACAAGGAGCCGGGCAGAGAGCCGGGGGCAGCAAAAACACCGAGGGGCTACGGGCGGAGGGGGAGGAATGCACAGGTAAGGGGCGGGGGGCGGGCGGAGGGGGACGGGGAAGGGAAAGACACCGAGGGGCTACGGGCGGAGGGGGAGGACCCGAAAGATGGGGACAGGGAGCCGGCGGGCCGGTCTCCAGGGGCGGAGCCTGTCGCTAGGGGCGGTGCC
>NW_008794554.1:0-261 GCF_000699145.1 Aptenodytes forsteri
GTGGGGTCGGGGTCCTCCCGTGGGTCAGGGTGTCCCCTGGGCCAGGCTTTCCCTTGTAGGACGGGGTCTCGGTGCGGGTCAGGGTCTCTCTGGGGGGTCGGGGTCCCCCCCACGGGGTCAGGGTCCCCTCCGTGGGTTGGGGTCGGGGTCCCCCCCCATGGGGTTGGGGTCCCCTCCGTGGGTTGGGGTCCCCCCAGAACTGGATTCTCCCTGTGGATTGGGGTCTCAGTGTGGGTCAGGGTCTCTCTGGGGGGTCGGGGT
>NW_008794555.1:0-630 GCF_000699145.1 Aptenodytes forsteri
CTGCTCCACAGCTGGCCCAGTCTCGGAAAATGCCCATGGGGCCACGCTGGTTGGAGTCATCGGCACTGGGAGGGGACAGTCCCCTGGGTGCGCCCCCCCATATGCCCCAGCCCAGCACCGAGCCCAGCACCAAGCCCGGCGGCCGGGCTTGCCCGTGCCCTCGCCGGTGACTCACGGCTTGATGCACGCAGTGCCGGCGCTGCCCAGGCAGGACACGGCACGAGAAGCCCGGTGCTGCCAAGCCCTGGCCTTTACCCCCTCCCCAGCCAAGGGGAAACTGAGGCATGGCAGGGGACATGCCCGAGGCCACGCAGCCACGCCGTGGAGGGGCAGCCTCCGAAATGGCAGCAAGCCCTGGCACAGGGATGGGGGTCCGGGCATCCCAGCACAGCCCAGCCCCATGGGGGGGCCCCGGCCCCCGGGCAGTGCAGAGCGGTGGGGTCCCCGGTTGCCCCAGCCTGGCCCCTGGGATGGGGCACTGCGGGCGTTGGGTGGCACGGGGACAGACCGACGGCAGGACACACCGACGGGCACCCTGTCTGCAGGGCCGACCCGGGATGGGGACAGGGATGGGGAGGGGATGGGGACGGGGATGGGGAGGGGGACGGGAATGAGGAGGGGGTAGAGATG
>NW_008794555.1:1703-3554 GCF_000699145.1 Aptenodytes forsteri
GCCGCAGCACCCCGATGCACCGCAGCACCCCCAAACTGAGCATGTGGCCCCCTAGAGTGCCCGGGAGGGGTGTCAGGGTGCCCGGCTGGCTGCCGCAGAGGCTCTCCAGGCTCCGGTCCCTCGGTGGGGCCGTCACCGTGCCGGACGGGAAGGTGCCGGCGGCCGGAGCGTGAGTTGCCCAAGCGGGCCGGACTCTGCAAACATTGACACAGCCCTTCCAGGAAAGGGCGGCGGCGTCACCGGCTGCCGGGCAGCTGCTGGCAGGGCCCCGAGCGGCCGCCCTGGGGACGCCGATGCCAAACGGGGTCCCCCGCAGCGAGCACGGCTGTCACCATGCCCTGTCCCTCCCTGCAGCCAGCATCACTCACGTCCCCAGTCCCTGTCCCCCCGCAGCCAGCATCACTCCTGCTCATGTCCCCAAGCCCTGTCCCCAAGCCCTGTCCCCCTGCAGCCAGCATCACTCATGTCCCCAAGCCTTGTCCCCCCGCAGCCAGCATCACTCATGTCCTCAGTCCCTGTCCCCTTCCTGGCCAGCATCACTCCTGCTCATGTCCCCAAGCCCTGTCCCCCCGCAGCCAGCATCGCTCCCACTCATGTCCCCATGCCTGTCCCCAAGCCCTGTCCCCCTGCAGCTAGCATGACTCATGTCCCCAAGCCCTGTCCCTCCGCAGCCAGCATCGCTCCCACCCTGTCCCCAAGCCCTGTCCCCCTGCAGCCAGCATCGCTCATGTCCCCAGTCCCTGTCCCCCCGCAGCCAGCATCACTCATGTCCTCAGTCCCTGTCCCCTTCCTGGCCAGCATCACTCCTGCTCATGTCCCCAAGCCCTGTCCCCCCGCAGCCAGCATCGCTCCCGCTCATGTCCCCATGCCTGTCCCCAAGCCCTGTCCCCCTGCAGCTAGCATGACTCATGTCCCCAAGCCCTGTCCCTCCGCAGCCAGCATCGCTCCCACCCTGTCCCCAAGCCCTGTCCCCCCAGCCAGCATTGCTCATGTCCCCAGTCCTTGTCCCCCCGCAGCCAGCATCGCTCCCACCCTGTCCCCAAGCCCTGTCCCCCTGCAGCCAGCATCACTCATGTCCCCAAGCCCTGTCCCTCTGCAGCCAGCATTGCTCATGTCCTCAGTCCTTGTCCCCCCGCAGCCAGCATCGCTCCCGCTCATGTCCCCATGCCTGTCCCCAAGCCCTGTCCCCCTGCAGCTAGCATGACTCATGTCCCCAAGCCCTGTCCCTCCGCAGCCAGCATCGCTCCCACCCTGTCCCCAAGCCCTGTCCCCCTGCAGCCAGCATCACTCATGTCCCCAAGCCTCGTCCCCCCGCAAAACCCTAACCAGCGGGTTACAGACCCGGCATGTGATGGGCACCCGAACTGGGAGCACTGGGAACTTGCTGTGCCCCCCCCCCTTGGGTGCCGGGCAGCCTCCCCTGCCCGCTGCCGGGGGCTCTGCCAGACCCCAGGCACGCTGTGCTGCCGGCCAGAACCCGGCAATGAATATGGCAATTAGAGGGTGTCACTGGGGCGAGTCCCATCCCCGAGCAGGGGACAGGGTGATCGATCCCCGTGACATCGCCGCATTAACCGTGAAGCAGCGATCTCTGTGCAGCGCCTCCGTCCGTGATTTGGTAATTAAGCCGTCATCAGCCGTGCAGCGGGGCCTGAAGGTCACGGCCGATGCTGCTGTGGGACGAGGACGGTCTGGCTCAGCTTGGGGACGTGGATGTGAACGGCAGGAGGTGCCCCAGGGCCACGCGCTGGCGTGGGGACGAGGGGACAAGCGACCTGGTGGCACTGTGGGTCTGCTCCCAGCACGGCCCCTTGGGATGTGCTGCAGCGGGTTGTGCACCCCAGGGGGGGT
>NW_008794555.1:3674-4037 GCF_000699145.1 Aptenodytes forsteri
TGTGTGGGGGCCGGGGTGGGGTTGGTGCGCCCGGGGGGGCCGCCGGCGGGGCTGTGCACCCCTTTGTGCACGTTCTGGGGTTGTGCATCCCCACGCGCACACGCCGGGGCTGTGCATCCCTGCGCACGCAGTGGGATCGTGCAGGCACCCCTGCATGCACGGAGCGGGGTTGTGCATCCCCGCGCGCTCACAGTGGGGCTGTGCGACCCTGCACACGCAGCGGGCTCGTGCGCGGTCTGGGGTTCTCCATCCTTGTGCGTGCAGTGGGGCTGTGCACCCCCCACGTGCACCCCACGGGGCTGCGCATCCTTGTGCACGCTCCGGGGCTGTGCACCCTGCCACGCGTGCGCAGGGAGGCCGAAG
>NW_008794555.1:4122-4347 GCF_000699145.1 Aptenodytes forsteri
GGGGGGGGGGGGGTGCCAGGTCCTGCCCCACAGGTCCGTGCTGCGCAGCGTGGCCGGGGCACAGACCCCTCGGGTGCCAGGGTCCCCGCACACCCCCCCAGCCTGCCAGCGTGATGGGGTGCTGGGGTCCCCTCTGGAAAAGGGGGCAGGAGGAAGGGCCCCCCCCCATCGATAGGTCTGAGCTGGTCGTCCCTATCCAGATGAGACCTGTCACCCCCGCGTGCA
>NW_008794555.1:18334-20388 GCF_000699145.1 Aptenodytes forsteri
CAGGGGAGAGCACAAATACGTATTATTATCTTTTTATATATCTCCCTCAGTAGCTGGTAGAAATTTTACTAAAGTTAAAAATGTGACATCAAACAAGCAAAATACATTTTTTAAATGAGAAATTATCTATCATCAGGTTCATTTTCTTTTGCCCTGTTTGCCATTAGAATGCCATTCAGATTGTGGGATATATATACCATGCACACATTAGAGCCATTCATATGGCCATCAAGATAATCTGTGTAAAAAGGAAAGTTACATATTGTATCTGCCAGTGAAATAACTTCCTACGACCCTAATTAAAATAAATAAATAAATAAAGTAAATCCACAACTCAGTTACCTCCGAGTAAGTCATAGGCTGATATTTGTTCTCAAAC
Organism: Aptenodytes forsteri; assembly: GCF_000699145.1. Lineage (NCBI taxonomy): Eukaryota > Metazoa > Chordata > Aves > Sphenisciformes > Spheniscidae > Aptenodytes > Aptenodytes forsteri. Next base: position 18,714 of record NW_008794555.1, read on the forward strand.
AAGATGATCATTAAGGCAATTTATGTTATTTAAGAAAACATATATATTTCTGAGTTGAAATAACAGGAAAACAAACTGATCAAGTAAAATGTGTGGGAGTGAAAGCGAATATTGTAAATTGGGACACCAGACTGGGCACAGAAAGGCAGCTATCTGGAGAAACTGTGGATACACCAGGTATACTCCTTGGAGCTACCTTAGGAAGAGTATTTCTAGGAGGGACGCCTGAGTCCTCGGGTGATGTTGGTACCGCCGGAGCTGCACAGAGCAAGGGGACACAGCCCTGACCGAGGCGGGGGGGGGCATGTGGCACAGAGTGATGGGGACATGGCACAGCCCGCCGGGGATGTGGCACAGCCCGCTGGGGACACACACCACCCAGCCCAATGTGGCCGTGGCACAGACGGGAGGAGCCAGCCCGGCCGAACCCCAGGCAGGAGCAGCCCCTGCCCGCGCAGGGTCCCTGCCTGCGGGCAGGGAAGCGCAGGATCACACCGGCTGCGGGCAGGGACGGGCAGGGTCACGTCGGCTGCAGGCAAGGAAGTGCAGGATCCCGTCAGCTGCAGGCAGGGAAGCGCAGGATCGTATCGGTTGCAGGCAGGGAAGCGCAGGATCACGTCTTGGACGGGGTTTCGCTGGTGGAAGATGCTTGCCGGCTGCTGCAAGCCCAGGACAAACCATGATCCACGGCGACCCGCACCACCGCTTCCCATCGGCAACAAGCAGGGTGCTCCCCAAATCCCTGCCGTTGCCCCACGAGCCGCACCAGGCATCGCCGACGCCGCTGGCAAATCCCAGCTCCTTTTCCTCAGCTCCTGGAAAACCCAGCCAGGCCCAGGGAGAACCGCAGGAGCCGGCAGGCATAGCCGTACCGCAGGCTGCCGGGTTTAACCATCCTCCAGCTCTGTAAGGATGCTGCTGCTGAACAATCCCATCCTCGGTGGTGGCGGCGGGGCGAGGGCCGGCAAGGGCTGCCCGAATTTCTGCACCTCCAACCTGTATCCCCGGGGCTGGTGGCAGGACGAGGCCGTGGCTCCGTGGCCGGGTGGTGTCGGTCCCTCCGGGCTCGGCTCGGCTCTCGGGAGAGACGTCGGAGGTTTTGAGGGTCCCAGCTGCTTCCGCCGGTCCTGGTGGAGGGGTGCACCCGGCGGTGGCAGGGCAGGAACCCCGCCTGCTTGGGAGACCCCCTGCGGCAGCACCGTCACCGCCACCCACAGCACGGGGCTGCTGCAGAGGTGCAAACCCCGGGGGACAGCCGGGGAAAAACAGGTCCTGGAGCCACGGCAAGGCAGCCCGGCTCCTCACCGGGTGTCACACTGAACCCGAGCTAAGATGTCACCATCCCCTGCCAGCGGCGTACGCGCCCCTTCTCCATCCCACGGTCACTTCCATCCCATGGGCCGCCTCCATCCTGCAGCCGCATCTCCATCCCGCAGCCGCAGCTCCATCCCACCCTCACCTCCATCCCACCGTCATCTCCATCCCATGGCCCCTTCTCCATCCCGCGGGCTGTCTCCGTCCCACGGCCCCATCTCCGTCCCGCAGCCCCATCCCGCAGCCCCGACGAGCAGGGTGACGGGGAAGGTGACGCTTCGCAGGGAAGGTGACACTGTGCAGGCTGCAGCGCCCTGTCCTTGGCGTCCCCCCCTGCACGGTGGGGCCGGGGCGGGCGATG
>NW_008794555.1:20408-20829 GCF_000699145.1 Aptenodytes forsteri
CCCGGCGGGGGGGGCCGGGGGGGGGCAATGCACCCGAGCCGTGGCATCGCCTGATTTATTTGCGAGCCGCAAGCCGCACGCGCAGCGGGAGGTGGAGAAGCCACCGCTCCCCGGTCACCCCTCGCTCCTGGCTCTCCCAGGCCACCCCCAGCAGCAGCGGCTCCCACGGGGAGACGCTTCCCACCCCGGTTTGGGGGGACGGAGGGGACGGAGGGGACGTCACTCTCTGTGGCGGTGGCAAACCGTGCCCGGCACCACGCCTGCTCCAGGGCCGTGCCGAGCCATGCAGGGAGGGCGAGGGGATGGCTCACGCTCACCTGCACCCGTGGGCACCCCGGGGCTCAGTGGGGACGTGAGGGTGTCCTTGTTGGGTGCCAGTGGCCACGCGGGGATGCAGCCTCGGCGCACCGGGCACCCCCTG
>NW_008794555.1:23116-23952 GCF_000699145.1 Aptenodytes forsteri
GGGGGAAGGGGCACACACGGGACAGACACACGGAGGGACGGACAGACGGAGGGGCGGGGTCGGTCACACGCGGGGGAGCGCGGGGACGCGGGGACGCGGGGACACGGGGACACGGGGACACGGGGACACGGGGACAGGCGCACGGCAGGACCGGGGGTGCTTGTGTGCACACAGCGGCGCTGCACACACCCACTGCGCGCGCGCACACACACACGCACTGCACACTGCGCGCGCGCGCACACTGCGCACACACACACCGTGCACACACAGACCGTGCACACACTGTGCACACCCCCACGCTGCACACACACACACCGCACACACACACCGTGCACACACTGTGCACACACACACACTGTGCACACACACATACTGTGCACACACACAGACCGTGCACACACACACTACACACACACCGTGCACACACTGCATGCACCCACACTGTGCACACACTGTGCATGCACCCCCCCCGTGCGTGCGCACACACTGCACACACGCTGTGCACACCCACACACCGTGCACACATACTGCACGCACACACACACTGTGCACACACACACACACACCGTGCGCGCACACACTGCACACATGCACACACTGCACGCACACTGCACACTGCACACACACTGCGCATGCACACACACCCCATGCTTGCACGCGCACACACACCATGCACGCACTCACATTGTGCACACCCCCATCACATGCACACGCACCCTCCAGGACCCGGGCATGTGCATGGCCACCCATAGCATATTGTGCGTGCGTGCACACGTGTGCGCGCACACACACAGCGTGCACGCGCACACCCCGCCACACTGCACGCATACCCTCCC
>NW_008794555.1:26771-27063 GCF_000699145.1 Aptenodytes forsteri
TGGGGGGGGCTGTGGTCAGGGTTGGGGTGAGGGTTGAAGTCAGAGCTGGGGGCCAGGATTGGCACCCGGGGTCGAGGTTCAGGGTCGGGGTCCAGGATTGGGAGGTGGGGTTGAGGTCCACGGGACTTGGGGTTCAGGTTCAGGGCCAGGGGCCACATTTGGGACCCGGGGTTGAGGTCCAGGTTTGGGACCTGGGGTTGGGGTGCACAGCTGGGGCTCGGGGTTGGGGTCCAGGGTTAATGACCACGTTTGGGACCCAGGGTGGAGGTCCACAATTAAAACCCAGGACTGG
>NW_008794555.1:31497-36361 GCF_000699145.1 Aptenodytes forsteri
GGGGGGACCCAGGCAGGTAGCGCGGTGGCAAGGGCACGGGTGGGAGGTGGGGGGGGGGAATTCGGAGCCGGTGCCGTGCCAGGCCGGGGGTCCAGGGATGAGCCCCCCCCATCCCCATCCGTGTCCCTTAAAGCAGCCAAATGACATTGCAGGGCTGTGGGGGGGTGGTGGTGGTGGGGAGAAGAGAGCGGTGGGACCCCAGCCACGTCCCCTTACCCGTCTCCACGTCCTGCACGTAGAAGTGGAGATCGTCCGTGATCTCCGTCACGAAGACGGGCTTGTAGTTGGCCGTGCGCTCCTTCTCCTCCAGCACCGGCACCACCTCCTCCACCGGGGTCTCCTCGTAGTGGGACCACACCTGGGATCGAGGTGGGGACACATTGGCCAGAGGACCCCGTGGCCATGTTTGATGCCACTGGCAAGCGGCCAGGACCGGAGCGGGGATGACGGCTGTGCCGGTACTCAGCAGCCAGAGCATCCCTGGTCCCCGGCACCCTGGATCCCACGCGCCTTGGGGTGGGGACATCCCTCGGGGTGAGGACATCCCTCGGGGTGGGGACATCCCTCGGGGTGGGGGGACATCTCTTGGCATGGGGACATCCCTTGGGGTGAGGACATCCCTTGGGGTGGGGACATCCCTCGGGGTGGGGGGACTCTCTTGGCATGGGGACATCCCTCGGGGTGAGGACATCCCTCGGGGTGGGGACATCTCTTGGCATGGGGACATCTCTCAGGGTGGGAGGACATCTCTTGGCATGGGGACATCCCTCGGGGTGAGGACATCCCTCGGGGTGGGGACATCCCTCGGGGACGGTCCTGCCCCACGCTCACCTTCTCCTTCTTCTGCTTGGCGGCCTCCTCAGCAGCCAGCAGCGCCTTGTAGTAGGGGCTGCGCTCGGCGGTGAAGTGGACCTTGGAGAGGGCGTGCTCCACCAGAGCCACCGACAGGTTGAGGCCCTCGATGTGCAGCCAGCCGATGAAGTTCCCCGCCTTGTCCATGCTCTCCACCTCCACCTCCACCTGCGGGCGCCCGGCGGGGAGGGATGTCAGCCCTCTGCACCCTCAGCAGTGGGCAGGATCTGGCCATGCACCCTTCCCCACCCCACACCTGCCCGCCCAGCCACCGCCCTCGCCCCCAAATGCTCAGCTTCATCTCGGCTGCTCCAAGCTTCATCAAGCAATAAAATGAATGTCTGGATACGACGGAGTTTGACCGGGTGGGTGGACGTGTGCCAGGCATATGCCCGGCCAAAAGCCACCCCAGCCCGGGGTGTGGCAGGCAGGGTCCCCCCTGCTATCCTCCCTGGCACCCAGCTCTGCACCCTGGGCACCCAGCTCTGCTCCACGGCACCCAGGTCTGCTCCATGAGCCTCCAGCTCTGCTCCCTGGCACCCAGCTCTGCTCCATGGGCAACCCAGCTCTGCTCCACGAGCCCCCAGCTCTGCTCCATGGCACCCAGCTCTGCACCCTGGCACCCAGCTCTGTTCCATGGGCAACCCAGCTCTGCCCCCTGGCACCCAGCTCTACCCCCTGGTACCCAGCTCTGCTCCATGAGCCCCCAGCTCTGCTCCCTGGCACCCAGCTCTGCTCCATGGCACCCAGCTCTGCTCCCAGCAATGCCCAGGGAAGGGAACCAGCAAGGGACAAGGGCAGGGTGGTGCAAGGGATGAGGGCAGGAGCACGCCATCCTCTGGGTCTTGAGCTCCCTGCCTGCACCCAGGAGCAGCTGGGAGCACAGGCAGAGCCCGGAGCTGTGCAGGGCCAGGCCGGGGACTGAAATGGGGCTGCCGGGGCAGGAGGCAGCGAGCCCAGCTCCGAGGGACGGGACGCGGTGGGGCTGCACCTCCTGCCCCCGCGTTGCTTGTGCAGGCAGCTCCTGCCTGCTGCATCCATGGCTGGCAAATGTGGCCGGCCCTGACGCTCCCTGCACAGGACCAGCGCCCGGCTGCGGGGCAGGAGCATCCCCGGGGTGGGTGCCAGGAGCCCCGCGCCCCCAGCCCGGCTCTGCTGGAGCACCCGCCAGCCCGGCGGGGAGGCAGCTCTGCCTGCGCCCCGGCTCTGCCCGCGCCCCCGTCCTGCGGCGTCTGCCTGCCAAGGGAAGGGCCCGGCGCTCACGCGGCAGCCAGAGCAAACCGGAGTGTGCAAACCAGAGAGCAAACCTGACAGCAAAGCGGAGTGTGCAAACCAGTGGGAGCAAAGTGGAGTGTGCAAACCAGAGAGAGCAAAGCGGAGCGTGCAAAGCGGAGTGTGCAAAGCAGAGAGAGCAAAGCAGAGTGTGCAAAGCGGAGTGTGCAAACAGTGAGAGCAAAGCAGAGTGTGCAAAGCGGAGTGTGCAAACAGTGAGAGCAAAGCAGAGTGTGCAAAGCGGAGTGTGCAAAGCAGAGAGAGCAAAGCAGAGTGTGCAAAGCGGAGTGTGCAAAGCAGAGAGAGCCAACTGGAGTGTGCAAAGCGGAGTGTGCAAAGCAGAGAGAGAGCAAAGGAGTGTGCAAAGCGGAGTGTGCAAAACAGAGAGAGCAAAGCGGAGTGTGCAAGCCACTGAGAGCAAACTGGAGCGTGCAAACCAGTGACAGCAAGTTGCGGGGGGTGCAAACCAGCGAGAACAAACTGGAGTGTGCAAGCCGGCCGCCGCCGGCAGGCTGCAGCCCTGCCCTGGCGCAGAGCTGCCTGCCTGGCAGCGCAGGCAGGGCTGCAGGCAGTGCTGCCGCCTTGCACACTCGCAGTCCCGCCGCCCTGCCAGGCCGCTGGCAGCCCCGGGGTGACGCGCGCCCCGGAGACATTTCACCGGGACCTCTGAGGCCGGGGGATTATTTCCACCACCTGGCCCTCAGCTCTGCTGCTCCGGGCGGGAGCAGCGAGGCACAGCATGGAAACCCTCCGTCCCTCCCATCAGCAGCTGGGGGTGCTGCTGGGGGTGCTGCCGGCCGCACACTGCACCCACCCAGCCGGGGGGCCAGGGTGCCAGATGGGAGCAGGGGAAGAGCACCTCTGCTCCATCCCAGCTGCGCGGAGATTTATTGCAATGCTCCGCAGGCAGGGAGCATCCCCTGTGCACCCCGGGCACCCCCATGCACCTTGCACACCCCCCCCACCCTGTACCCCAAGCACCCTGCACACCCCCGTGTGCATCACCCCACAGCGTGCTGCCACAGCCACCACAACCTCTGGGGTCCCTCCCCTGCCTCCTCATTACCTGGGACAGTGTCTGTCCCCAAGTTCAGTGACAATGCCCAGGAGCTCTGCAGACTGCTCTGCTCTGAACTGGGGACGGGTGACGATCCCCAGAGACCCCCACATCTCCCTTCCCGGCGGCTCCGGAGGGGCTGAGCCGGGGCTGGCTCCAGACCACCGCGGCGGCATGGCAGGCGTCCCCACCCCCCTGTGACAAACCCACCAGCTCCCCTTTTCCAGCAGCACCCGTTACCGCCTCAGCAGCTCTGCCAGGGCCGGTAACCTCTGTTAATCCTGTAATGGGAGTTAAAAGCCCCCAAACAAGTGGATTTGCAAAATAATGCCCCTTGCAGAGCGTGTGGCATCAGCTGGTGTCTCACACGGCGCAGGGTGTGCGGGTAACGGGGTGCTGCACGGGGAGGGTGGGCATGGACACTGCCGAGCCCCCCATTACGGTCCCTGGGGCAGCGATCTCACCCTCCCGACGCCAAACCCAGGCGCCAGCAGCCGGCAAAGCTGGGAACCACTGGGGACATGTGTGTCACCCCTGCTGGGGACAAGCTTGGTGCCCCGGAGCTCTGTCCGGTCCCCAAGCCGGGGGCTTGCAGCCCCCTGGCGCTTTGGGGGTGGGCAGGCAGGAGACGCCAGGCAGGAGACGCCGTGCGGGCAGGAGATGTTGCAGATGGAGCCCATGGGACCAGCTGTGCCCAGCGCCCCGGGGCAGCGTCCGAACCCTGCCCGGGGTGAGGGTCCGCCTGCCTCCCACTCCAGGCCCACCCCGCTGCAAAGAGCTGAGCCCCGGCACGAGGAGCACCCCCAAAAGGGTCGCCCCCGGGGGATTCCAGCCACGGGGTGGGGGGGCCGGGCACCGGCCAAGCCCCGGAGCTTCTGCGCACATAAAGCCCCTTTGAGAGCATCCGTGGGGCGGCAGCGAGCCAAGGCTCCCCACACGTGCCCGGCATGCTGATCGCCTCCACTGCCCGCCTGCGTGCTGCTGCCAACAAGCAGGAGGAGGGAGCCCGGAGCCCCCGGAGCATCCTCCCTCTGGGAGGGCCGGACCCCTCCGGGTGTGCCGCGCTGTGCACGAGGGGCTGTGCCCGACCCCCCGACCGCGGCGGGTCCCGCCTGGGCTCCCGGGCCAGCAGGGCTGTTTCCAGCAGCCCAGAAATTTGTTTGCCTGGTGCCATGGGCCGGTGATGGGTCCCACCCCGGGCAGGGCATCCCCACCCCGGGGCAGAGCATCCCAGCCCGGGCAGGGTAAGTGCCGTGACCCCAGGCTGCGGCGTGCCTGGGGCCGTAGCGCCCGGTCCGTAACACCCGGAGCAAGGCTCTGTCGCGGCCTCTGGCACGAAGCTGCGTTTCCATCTAGCGGCAGCCGGACCGAACGGCAGCGGGACGCTGCGGCACTGCACACCTCGGCCCCGGCCAACAACCCCCCCCGCCTCCAGCAGCCCCTTCCCAAACCTCCCCTGCGCCAGGCCAGCATGGCCTTAAGTGCAGCCGCCCACGGTGCACCAGGTGCTGGAAGAGCCGGAGCACCCACGGGTGCGTGCAGCGCGTGCCCCAGCTCCCACACACAGGCTGAACACGTGTGCGCGAACGCACACGCTCGAGCAAAGCACAAGCGACCGCGTGCCCTGCACGCGGAGCATCTCCTGCCAGGACGCGGGGGAGCTGTGCCCCGCTGCCCGCACGT
>NW_008794555.1:36393-36617 GCF_000699145.1 Aptenodytes forsteri
CCCCAGGTGCGGGAAGAGCCGGAGCACCCGCGGGTGCGTGCAGCGCCGTGCCCCCCACCCACACACAGGCTGAACACGTGTGCGCGAACGCACACGCTCGAGCAAAAGCGGTGCCCTGCACGCGGAGCATCTCCTGCCAGGACGCGGGGGGGGGGTGCCCCGCTGCCCGCACGTGCCGGCCTGGCCAAGCAGCAGGGGCAGCCTGCCCTCCTGCCCCTCGCACC
>NW_008794555.1:36678-37676 GCF_000699145.1 Aptenodytes forsteri
CGTGCGGCTCGGCACCGCGGCGCTGCCGGGGACGGGCAGAGGGTCGTTGTCTTCCCGCAGTCCCTTCCAGTCGCCGGAGCTGCAGCCCAGGACGGCGTTTGGCTTGTGGCCGGTGCGGCCACCGGGACGGCACACACCGGCGCCGGGTGCGTGGCAGAGGCACTGGCCGCGCCGCTCCCCGCCGGGGACGGAGGGAGAAGCGAGGTTTGGGCCGAGAGGGAGACGGATGGGCCGTTGCGCTGCTTTACAGGTGCCAAGTTGCGATCATTTAATTACCCCGCCGTAGCCTTCCGCGTGGTTAATTGTGTTTGGCTCTGCTGGCGCTGCCGGACACGGAGCTGTTTTCCCATCCCGAAGCTCATCAATCCTGTCCTAACCTTTCCCCGTTGCTTAAAAAAGCCTCGCGTCCCTCTTCCCTTCCACCACACCAGCTGCTGGCACGGCGCCTGCCAAGGCACGTGCGTGGCACAGCCCGGTGCTGCTGGCATGCCACGGGGCAGGATGAGGCCCCGGGTCGCCCGCTCACCCCAGGGATGCTCGTGCTGCCTCCGGCCGGGCTGGTCCCCAAGGAGCAGCACCCCATGGACGCGTGGCGGGACCCCCACAACACGGCGGGGTGATGCTCCGGTGGCAAAGGTGTCCCTGTCCCCTGTGCCACCCCCCTGCAGCAGGGTCACTGGCGAGGGGACGAGCAGGACATTAATGGACTCGCGGTAAGATCTTTCCTTCGGCAGGGACGGGTCACAACAGCCGCTCTCTGCCGCGGGGCACGGGGGACGTGTGGGACCCACCCGTGGGGTAGACGAGGCCATCAGGTCCTGCAGCACCCGGGGGACATCGCTGCCACGCGTGGCAGTGGGGGGCACTGGAGGGGGCTGCAGAGCGGCCCCCCGGGGATGTGCCACCGACATGGGGACGGTGACGGCAGCTGGGGCCTGGCACCCTGCAGGGAGCAAGGACAGGAGAGCGTCCTGGGGTGCCACAGGGTGCTGTCGTTC
>NW_008794555.1:40892-42914 GCF_000699145.1 Aptenodytes forsteri
TGTCGGAGCCGGGAGAGGGGGGGGGCCCTGAGCCAGTTCTCCTTTTCACGCCGACATCCCCAGACGATGGTGAATGATGAACGTGCCACATCATGAAGCTCTTGTGGCAGGTAACTGTGCACCACCACCGCCGCCGCCGCGCCTGGAGAGCTGCCCTGGTCTCCTACCTGACGGTACACGCGTGGATCCTATACGTTGCCGCCGCCTCCCCCGGACCCCAGAGCTGCCCCTCCGTCTGCTCCTGCAGTAACCAGTTCAGCAAGGTGGTCTGCACCCGTCGCGGCCTCGCCGAGGTCCCCCCCGGGATCCCCTCCAACACCCGGTATCTCAACCTCATGGAGAACAACATCCAGATGATCCAGGCGGACACTTTCCGCCACCTGCATCACCTGGAGGTCCTGCAGTTGGGCAGGAACGCCATCCGGCAGATCGAGGTGGGGGCTTTCAACGGGCTGGCCAGCCTCAACACCCTGGAGCTCTTTGACAACTGGTTGACCGTCATCCCCAGCGGGGCCTTCGAGTACCTCTCCAAGCTGCGGGAGCTGTGGTTGAGGAACAACCCCATCGAGAGCATCCCCTCGTACGCCTTCAACCGGGTGCCCTCCCTCATGCGCCTGGACCTGGGCGAGCTGAAGAAGCTGGAGTACATCTCCGAGGGGGCTTTCGAGGGGTTGTACAACCTCAAGTACCTGAACCTGGGGATGTGCAACATTAAGGACATGCCCAACCTGACGCCCTTGGTGGGACTGGAGGAGCTGGAGATGTCGGGCAATAACTTCCCCGAGATCAAACCGGGCTCCTTCCACGGGCTCAAGTCCCTCAAAAAGCTCTGGATTATGAACTCGCAGATCAACCTGATCGAGCGGAACGCCTTCGACGACCTGACGGCGCTGGTGGAGCTCAACCTGGCCCACAACAACCTCTCCTCCCTGCCCCACGACCTCTTCGCCCCGCTGCGGTACCTGGTGGAGCTCCACCTGCACCACAACCCCTGGGATTGCGACTGCGACATCCTCTGGCTGTCGTGGTGGTTGAGGGAGTACATCCCCACCAACTCCACCTGCTGCGGGCGCTGCCATGCCCCCCTGCACATGCGGGGCAGGTTCCTGGTGGAGGTGGACCAGACCTCCTTCCAGTGCTCGGCGCCCTTCATCATGGACGCCCCCATGGACCTCAACATCTCTGAGGGGCGGGTGGCCGAGCTCAAGTGTCGAACTCCTTCCATGTCCTCCGTTAGGTGGTTGCTGCCTAACGGGACGGTCCTGAGCCACGCGTCCAGCCACCCGCGCATCTCCGTCCTCAACGATGGCACCCTGAACTTCTCCCACGTCTTGTTGACGGACACCGGGGTTTACACCTGCATGGTGACCAACGTGGCGGGGAACTCCAACGCCTCGGCCTACCTCAACGTGAGCACGGCCGAGCTCAACACCTCCAACTACAGCTTCTTCACCACCGTCACGGTGGAGACCACCGAGATCTCCCCGGAGGACATCTCCCCCAAGTTCACCAAGCCCGTGCCCACCACGTCGACGGGCTACCAGCCGGCGTACACCACCACCACCACCGTCCTGGTCCAGACCACGCGGACGCCCAAGCAGGTGGCGGTACCCACCGCCGAGCGACAAGATGCAGTGCAGACCAGCTTGGACGAGGTGATGAAGACCACCAAGATCATCATCGGTTGCTTCGTGGCGGTGACGCTCCTGGCCGCGGCCATGCTCATCGTCTTCTACAAACTCCGCAAGCGACACCAGCAACGCAGCACCGTGACGGCCGCCCGGACGGTCGAGATCATCCAGGTGGACGAGGACATCTCGCCGGCGGCGACGGCGGCGACGACCGCGGCGGCTCCCGCCGGCGTATCAGGTGAGGGGGCAGTCGTGCTGCCCGCCATTCATGACCACATTAACTACAACACCTACAAACCGGCACACGGGGCCCACTGGACAGAGAACAGCTTGGGGAACTCTCTGCACCCCCCCGGGACCACCCTCTCTGAACCCTATATAATTCAGACCC
>NW_008794555.1:45452-45808 GCF_000699145.1 Aptenodytes forsteri
AATCACCCGGCAGCGGGTCCTGGCTGCCCCCGCTCCAAGATGGTCGGGCAGAGGAATGGGGATGGAGGCTGTCCCCGGCACCGCGGCGGGGACACCGAGACCCCCGGCTGTGTGGGGATACAGGGACCCCCAAGCGTGCGGGGACACCGGGACCCCCGGCTGTGCGGGGACATGGGGACCCCCGGGTGCCGGTGGCAGGGACACGGGGTGCCCTGGGTGCTTGGTGGTGGGGACATGGGGACCCCCGGGGGCAGCGTGGTCCCCGAGGTGCCACCCCCGTCCCGGCCCTTGTGGTAGTGCTGGGGTGACGGTGCCCGCTGGCAGGCCCCGGGCCACCCTTGGGCCGTCCCCGCGAC
>NW_008794555.1:45961-46465 GCF_000699145.1 Aptenodytes forsteri
AGCAGAGGTGTCGCGGTTATCGCGTCGGGAGCTTAACGTTGGGATTTTAGGGGTGGGGTTTTTTTTTTTAGGCTTTTTCGCTTTTTTTTGGTGAAATCGGGGAAGGTTTCTATCAAAACATATGTCTGGTTTTCTCTTTATTACCGGCTTTTATCACTCTGGCTGATCTGCTAATGCAAACACCGCTCCCCTTCTTCCTCATATCGGGCTGAGCTCCCCCACCCACCCCCGGCTTTGCGGGGGGGCCTCCCCCCCCGCCGGCACCCCCGCACTCCTCCCCCCCACGCCAGCCTCTGCCGGGGCCCGGCCGGGCAAACGTCCCATTCAAACCTTTAATTCATCGGCAAGGCAGGAGGGGATGGGGTTGAAGTGACATGTTGATTTTATTTAGAGCTCCTAGCTTTAATTTTAGCCTTAAATTAGAGCACCCGAATAAATCATCTTCCCGCCGCTATAAAACAGGGCTGGAGGGGAGCGCGGGGCGCGCGGGGGGGCTGCGGCGCG
>NW_008794555.1:47584-48073 GCF_000699145.1 Aptenodytes forsteri
GGGGCTGCGGTGTGACGGGGGGCTGCGGTGTGACGGGGCTGTGGTGTCATCAGTGCAAGGGGCTGTGGTGTGATGCGATGGAGAGGTTGCAGTGTGAGCAGCGTAAAGGGGCTGCAGCGTGATCAGGGGCTGCAGAGTGATCGGGGTGTTGCAGTGTGATCAGTGCAAGGGGCTGCAGCGTGATGCGACGGAGGGTTGCAGTGTGAGCAGCGTAAGGGGCTGCAGCGTGAGCGGGGGCTGCAGCGTGAGCAGAGGGGTTGCGATCTGATCAGCGTGAGGGGTTGCAATGCAGTCGGGGGCTGCAGCGTTATCAAGGGGTTGCAGTGCAATTGGGGGGCTGCAGCGTGCTCGGGGGAGGCCGGGGCACTGCTGGAAGTGCCACAGCACTGGAGCTGGCCGGTCCCCGCTCCCAGGGCTCGGAAACTTTCCTGCCTGAATCTCTCACCGTATCTGCGGGCAGGGGGGCTGGCGGTGGAGGCAGGGGGCTGG
>NW_008794555.1:49338-49564 GCF_000699145.1 Aptenodytes forsteri
GCTGGGGCTGGCGGGGGCGGTGGGATGTGGTGGGACACTGTGGGAGGGTCGGCGGAGGCTCCCGCCAGCGCTGCAAGCGGGGCACCCAGCCCCTTGCCATTGCACGGGGGTCCGTGGTGGCACCCCCGGGGGTCCCCTTGCCCCAGTGACACCGGGCAGCCGTCCCAGGGCCATGCCCGCCGCGGCAGGCAGCCGTTACAGCGGCTGGTTGGGGGTGGGGGGGGTG
>NW_008794555.1:49709-49958 GCF_000699145.1 Aptenodytes forsteri
CGGCCTGGGGCCGGCGCTGCCGGTTGGGCCCGGTGGGGTTTGGATGCTCTCAGAGGAGGGAGGCGGGAGCAGGGTGATACGCTGGCGTGCAGGAGATTTAACGACCAGTAATTTAAGGCTCGATTCATCAGAGCACGACAAGAGGCGCGTTGGATTTTGGGCCCGAGAAATTCTGCAGACGGGGCAATTTTCTGGTAGTCCCGGAGGACTGGGCAGCTCCTGCCGGGATCGGTGCGGCGGGCACCACCG
>NW_008794555.1:50708-51482 GCF_000699145.1 Aptenodytes forsteri
CCCAAGTCCCCGGGGAGGTGGCCGGGAGAGGGTCCTCCTCCCCAGACCGGGGCTTGGGGACCCCTGCCCTGCCCTGCCCGGGCTGCCTTCCCCGGGGGCTCTGCCCTCCGGATGCTCGGCATGAGGGGTCCTGCCTGCACGTGGCATCGGCCCCCTCCACCAAATTCCTGGTAATGGCTTTCATTTCTGTAATATCCCACCCGGTCTCTCTCCCGGCTCACGAGGAAGAGGAGCCTGCAGCCTCACAGTCCCGCAGCCCCCAGCCCTGCAGCTCCGTGGGGTCCCTGGAGGCGTCCGCCCTCCCCATGGGGCAGAAGGCAGCAGGAGGAGGCGGTGGCGCCCCGGGGGGCCCCGCACTCCCCCCCCCTCCGTCCCCCGCGGGAAGCCGAATTCGCAGAGGTAGGGCAGTGCCTGGCAGCTTGTCCCCGTCCCCGTCCCCGTGCAACCCTGGGGACGTCGCTGCAACGGCTCCCTACACAGCAAAGCCCCCGTAAGATCCCAGCTCCGGGGGTGACGGGGACCCGGCACGGGCTCCCCACGGCCGACACGGGGACCCCCCACGCACAGCACGGGGAGCTCGGCCTCCTCCTCCTCCTCGGATGAACAATGGTGGTGGAGGAAAGCGGGTGGGTGAGTTGGCCAAGGGCTGCGCCGGCAGCACAGCAGCCCCGGGTAGGCGGACGGACAGACGGACGGACGTCCTTGTCAAGATTAAAAACACCCAGAAGCAAGAAGCCGAGCGACGTCCGAGCGGCAGGTGTCAGCTCTCCGACA
>NW_008794555.1:51796-52311 GCF_000699145.1 Aptenodytes forsteri
GGGCGTGCAGGGCACCGTCTGTGCTCCACCGAGGCAGGTGGGGAAACTGAGGCACGGCGAGCCGCGCTGCAGCCGCCGTGCTGTACTCCAGCTCCCACAGCAGCAGCACAGGCAGCAAGGGGTGGCTGAGCACCATCCTGCCTCTCCCCGCTCCTCCCCAGCAGCACCGTGGGGCTGTGCCGGCGCCGGCCGAGCTGCCGCCATGTGCCGGGCCGCTGTTCTGGTTGTTTTTTTTCCCCAAGCCTGAACTGCAGATTGCGGCAAGCGCTTTTTTTAAGGGGGAGAGGATTTTATTTGCCCTTCTCCCCCCACCCCAGGTAATTAGGATTGCAGCGCAGGCGGCTGCCGGGCCCATTTGCATAAACAGTTTAGCAACTGCCGGGGCTGCTTTGCATAACGCGCCGCTGCGCCGCACCCTGTCCCCGCCTAATTGGCCTTACGGGTTGGAACCCCCTAAATTGGGTTAACGCTGAAGCGGGTTTGAGGATGGCACGGTGCCGCTGGCAGCGGGGGGG
>NW_008794555.1:52766-53609 GCF_000699145.1 Aptenodytes forsteri
ACGGCTGGCGCCGTATAGATGCAAAATAGTCTGCACCTTGGGGAAAGCCGGCAGCCTGGCCGATGTAATTAAATCAGGCACCTTGTCAAAGCAGGGCTGCTCATTTGCACAACATGAGCACGAGGGGGTAAGGGGTGGGACGGGGCTCTGGCAACCTTCCCGTCACCGCCTTGGCGCAGGCGGCGGCGGCCGCTGAGCTCTCCCATCCAACGCCTGGCGCCCCGGAGCATCCCGGTCCTGTCCCGTGCCACGCTCCGCGCACCCTCTGTCCCCATCCCCAGGAGGTGACAGGGCTGGCCCGGCCGTGGGACGGCCACCCCTTGGGCCACGACAACCCGCCGGCGCCTGGCCGGGCTGTGCCAGGACGTGCCATTCAAAGGCAAGAGCCGCCGCAGTGGCTCCAGCATCACCAAGGGGGTTTTTCAATGGCTTCTGCCGCCCAGAACGGCTCCTTCCTATTACGGCAGGAGAGATGCCTTCGAGGGGGGAGCATTACGCCTTGGCAAGAGGCAGTTTTTGCCCACGATTCCATAACCGGTCCCGTCCGCGGGATGCCGACCCCGGGGAGCGTGGCAGCAGGCAGGGGGTGCTCGGGGGGATGCTCCCGGGGATGCTCCCGGGGATGCTCTCCCGCTCTTTGGTCCGTGGTCTCCAGCCTCGTTTGTTTTTTTTCTCGAAGGCTCCGGCAAGGAGTCGGGGCTGAGACCCGCTGGCAAGGGCTTGTTTAGTTTTTAACGAGCCCTGCCAGCGCTCGGGCCAGAGCTGCTTCTCCCGGAGGACTCCAGCTCCCTGCATCCCTGGGAGGGGCTCGGCAGCGCCCGAGGCGGGCAGGGACTGTCGCCG
>NW_008794555.1:53880-54398 GCF_000699145.1 Aptenodytes forsteri
GGGCTACAAGGCAGTCAATAAGGGAACAACCCTCCGCTCCTGCAGGTGTTGGGTTGCTCGGACCCCCCGTCCCAGGGGGATTTACGAAGCCGATATCGAGATGCTCGCAGTGGGATTAGCAATTCCCCGTGGGGCGAAGCCGGGTCCAGCCCCACGCGTTGGGGGGGACAGGGAGGGCACAACAAGCATCATAGAGAGGATTTCGTCATAGATGCCCGGGCGCTGCCCATCGCTTTTCCCTCCACCAGCGAGGGGAGGGCTGAAGTGCTACCCATGACCCCCAGGCTCCTGCTGGAGCCCTACAATTTGGGGGAAAATGGGGACCCCTCGCCCCGGGCAGGGATGCGGAGGAGAAGGGCTGGGGGGCCAGGCTTCTGGGTGCCAGCACCCGTGGGCAGGGGGGAGCCGGGGCATGCGCGGGAGGGGACCCCCATCCCGGGATGTTCGGGTGGCTGCGGCATCCCTGTGGGATGGGTGTCCTGCCCCAGGGGGTGCCGGGTGCCGGTGCTGGGGAGGGA
>NW_008794555.1:54439-55621 GCF_000699145.1 Aptenodytes forsteri
CACCGGCAGTGGTTAAGCCCCATCATCACCTGCTGATAACGAAGCGGGCTGCCCGCCGTGTTGGCGGCTGCGCGCCCAAATTGCCCCCGGGTGCCGTAAAGGAATAAATCCGCTATTCCACATAATGGATTGCATATAATGACTTGGAGAGGTCAGCAAAGGGAGCAGTATCGTTAACAGCATGGAATAATTCCCCTCCTCTTCTCAGCCAGGTCCTCTGAGCCAACCCCAGGAAGTCTCGGCTGAGCCGCATGCCGTGCCGGAGCAGCGTCGGCTCATCCGGCAGAACCGTCCCGGGCTGCTTTGCTGGCAGAGCTGAGCTTTGCACCCCGGGGTTTTCATGGGCATCGGTGCTTGGGGCATCCCCAATGTGCCTGCAAAGCACTGGCACTGCGGATGGCACGGCACGGCACGGCACGGCATGGCACGGTTCTGTGCCAGCGCAGTGCTGCTCTGTGCCGGCACGGCTTTCCAGCTCGCTCCCGCTGTTCCGCTTGGGTGAGCAGGGATGGAGGCGGCTGGTACCGTGCCATCACGCTGTCCCAGCTTGGGGAGTCCATGGAAACATGCCAGCGGTGACCGAGCGCCGTGCCGGCCCCGGCCCCGGGCGGTGACACGTCGCCTGCACACCCGCCACACATTTGGGGATGGGGTGTGAACACGCACACACGGGCAGAGCCGGGTGCCATCGTCTCCCAGCCCCGCAGGGCACACCGAGGAGCAAACCCCCTCCTTGGAGCTCGTCCCTTGCCAGGTCCGGGATGTCACCTCCTGTCCCTGTCCCCTGCTTCTTGCATTAAAACCTCGTGTTTGAAGTGCACAAGCGAAAGAGGTGAGGAAAAAAAGGGGAATAAAAAATAAAAGGCTCCTTTCTGCTCAGTTCCTGGAGGACTTGAGCATTTAGCCGAGGAGTTTAAAAGCCCGCTGACCCGGCACGCGCTGGCAGCTGGGATTATGGAGAGAAAACCTTCAAAGGGCCCAAGGGGCTGGGGGGACACGGGCAGGGGAGGAGGGTGAGCGGGCAGCGCCGGCAGCTGCTGGAAGATGAGGTCCTGCCGCCCTGGCCGGGCGCTGCCCACGCTGCCCGCGCCGGGCTGCGCGCAGGGAGGGCGAGCCAAACGCCAGCCCTGCTCTAAAAATATAGGCCTGACCCTGTTCTAAAATTACCGCTCGGCACCCGCC
>NW_008794555.1:55991-57889 GCF_000699145.1 Aptenodytes forsteri
CCCCCCCGACGCTGTTCTGCCCCGCTGCGTGGACACAGCCAGCGATGGATGGAAGAGGATGGGGGATGTCCCCATCAGCCGGTTGCCGTGGAAACCGAAGGGAATCACCCTCCAGAGAGCCTCCATGCAAAACCCCGGGACCCCCCCCCTGCTCCAGGAAAGCAGCAGGGATGCAGACAAGGATAGCACCCACCCCTGCGCCCCGGGAGGGGGCTGCCACCCCACTGCACCCCAGGAGGGAGCTGCCATGGTTTAAGAGACCCATCGTGCCTGGGGACAACTGGGAGCGTGGGTGGGCACCAAACCCCAAAGCCAAGCCAGGGTGGCAGCACCGATCGGGGCGAGGGGACACCGTGGCAGGAGCCACCCAGAGCAAATCCGAAATGAAGGTGCCCATCACCCTCTCTCCTCCCCGGCAGCTCCCTGGGATCGCAGCGCCTTAATCCTCCTTGGGGGATTTTTTTATTTATTCAAGCCACCCTACTTAGCCGCTGTCCTCAGAGGAGGGATTAAGCCGCTGCAGTCTCGGGGCACTTGGCTGCTGCGCCCTGTGGGGACCGTGGAATTTGGGGTTTCCTCCAGCCAGCAGCCCTGGGGCAGAGGGGTACAGGCAGACCCCTGCCCTGCTGCCAGCCGGGCACCGTGCGTACCTCACCCTGGCTCGGAGAGAAGGGTCCGGGGAATGTCCCCGAGGGCCATTTGGGTCCTGACCACCTGCAGAGGCTCCCCTGAAACAGCTGCACCCCGAAACGCGGAGCCAGCAGCGTGGGGCTCATCCTGCCCTTGCCCCAGCTGCGGGAGGGCAGCGCCGGCACCTCTCGGCCGTGCCGCGCCATCTTTGCACGCTGCTGATTAAGATGTGAGCCAAACCAGACCCCTCTGTCCCCCGGGAGCCCCGGCAGCACCTGCCCAGCCCGGATGAAAAGCAGCAGCAGCAGCAGCAGCGTGGCAGCGGGCGACCCACAGCCCTGCCCACCGCGAAAGGCAGGCTCACGCGCGCCCCTGCTGCCGGCATCGCCCTCCTCCTGGGCTGGTGATGTCTGGCATGGTGCTCTCGGCCATGCCCGGAGAGGATGAGACCCGCAGCAGCCACCGCGATGTGCCACATCCATCCCAGGCTGGGGGTCAAAGCTGGCACCCTTCTGGCGGCACCACGGGAGGGGACTGTCCCACCACTGCCACCCCGCCCTGGGGCTGCCCACTTGGGGGGACACAGGAGCCGGCCGGAGCACGGCCACCCCCCCGGTGCTTGCCAGCACCGAGACCCCGCTTGGCTCAGCCCAGGCAGCGGCAAGCCAGCAGCTGCGGCTTTGTTAGAGCCCCGATCAAAATTCCACATGCATCGAGGCCAGATGGGGCGAGACACTGAAGGGGTCGATGCAGGAAGGAGAAACGCAGCCGGGGAGGCAGCGAGGCCAAGGGGTTTGTGGGGGGGTGCAGGCGCCAGGGCTGTGCCGTCCCGGCTGCCCGCGGCACCCGTTGTGCCCCCCATGGCCGGCTCAGGACCCCAGGGCAGCCACTCTCCCTGCGGGGCTGAGAGGTCCTGGGGGGGGGCTGCAAAAGCCACGATGGCAGTTTGCCCCCGCCGACTGGTAGAGGTGGGCAGGACCCCCCGAGAGCGGGCAGGAGGTGGGCAGGCGGGCGAGCAAGCGTAATGGGATGTGACAGGCCCTGGCTGGTGTGGGGCGGTGAGCGCCGGCTGAGCCGGAGCCTCCAGGATGTGCTAAGGAAGCAGAGCGATGCCCCTGGGACGCGGGTCAGCAGTTTACAGCAGCTGACCGCACGCCGCAAGACGCCGAGGAGGGACGGAGACGCCTGCCGCGTCCCCGCACCCACCGGCCTGCGGCGTTTCAGATGGGTGCAGGCTCTCGCCGCTCCTGACCCCCCCGGCCGGCCCC
>NW_008794555.1:58168-61072 GCF_000699145.1 Aptenodytes forsteri
GGGGAGGCGCAGCGCGGGCAGAGCAGCGTGGCCCCGGCAGCCCTGTCCTCACGCTCGTGGGCTTGTCAAGGGGAGGCGAGGTGACGCGAGGCAGGAGGAGGAGGAGGAGGAGGAGGAGGCCGGGGGAAACCAGGCCACGACGCAGAGGCTAGGCGTGCACGAGTGGAGAAACCCCTCGCTGCATCGCCGCCGCCCACGCTCTGCCAGGGAGACGGCAGCTCACCTGCCCCAGCTCCCTGGGACGGGGCAAGAGGAAGGTGCTGCCTCTCGACGTGCAACCCCACACCGGCACCGCAGCGGGTCCGTACCCCGCGCCGGGAGCCCCCCGCTTGCCTGGCGGGGCTCATTTAGTCACGCTGGGATTTAAGAGGCAGCACATAAACCCCCCCGAAAGCGAAGGGCACCCCCCCACACCTCGGTGGCAGCTGTGTTTCCGCACGAGCCGGTGGAGGAACCCCTGTGCCGAGCAGCCGCCGGCACCGGAGCAGCAGCACCCACTCACTGCGCCGTGCCAGCAGCCAGCGCCGGGATGGATCACGCCATCCGCCGCTGCAAACGGATTCACCTCGACCGGGCAAGGGTCTGTGCAGTCAAGGGGGGCCGAGCTCCTGCGCCCCCCCGGCCACGGCGGGGAGGAGGCAAAGCCGCACCTGGTAACGACAGCTAATTTAAACGGAGCGAGGAATTACCGACAGCACCAATGCAAGGGTGTAAATATAGCCGGCGAAGGGAAGGGGTGAGAGCGGGCAAGAGCAAAGTCATCTGTGCATAAATTGCAGAGTTTTATCTTGACAGTCACTCGGGGAGATGGCTAAAGGCTGCGGAGGGCATTTTTTATCCTATATTGAAATTATGAATCACGGCGTAATTACACAAAATGGATCTCGCGCTCTGGTGACACAGAAGTTTCAATCAGAGAAGTTGCATGAGTTAGTGAATTTTAATATCAAGAGACCTTAATGAGAGCACATTAAAACCAGGGGGGGAGGCAGAGTCAGGAGGCAGGTTCGTGGCGAATCCCTGCGCACGCTCGGCAGCCCGGATCCGGCATCGTCCCCCCTGGACCCAGCCTTGCCTGCAGGATGCGGCCAGGGCACTCGCATTCCGCCGGGAGAATTGGCAGGAAAAGCACAAAGCAGCACCCAAACCTGCCGCCCTTGAGAGCAGCCAGGAGCTGCCTGCCGGGAGCGCCGGACAGCGATGCCCAGCACGCAGCTCGCGGGGCGCCTGGATACTTTCTCTTTCAGAAGATCAAAAGAAAGTAATTTACAGTTTTTCAGCTGAGAAGATAAAGCTGCTCCCCTGCAGGGCAATTTATGTAATTAGTATTAGCCGAGGCCGTGCAAGGCCGTGTGCCGCTCAAAAAAACCCTGCCGGTGCTGACAGAAGCCTGCCTGTGGACGGGCCTCGCGCCGGTGCCGTGAAGGTGCTGCATCGGCCCTGCTGCCCACGGCAGCTCCGGCATTTGCCACGCGTCTGCCGTGCGTCTACCGTGCATCCATCACACATCCGCCGTGCATCCACCGCGCATCCGCCATGTACCCGCTGTGCATCCGCCGCGCATCCCCTCTGCATCTGCCATATCCACCAGGCATCTGCTGGGCAGCTGCTGCACCTCCACCACGCGCCCGCTGTGCTTCTGCCATGCAACCCCACACAGCCGCTGCGCATCTGCTGTGCAGCCGCCCTGCATCCTCTGTGCATCCGCTGTGCTTCTGCTGTGCAACCGCCACACATCCGCCGTGGCTCCTGCTGTGCAGCCGCCCTGCATCCTCTGTGCATCCGCTGTGCTTCTGCTGTGCAACCGCCACACATCCGCCGTGCATCCGCCGTGCACCCGCCGTGCATCCGCTGTGCACCCGCCATGCATCTGCCATGCATCTGCCATGCATCCACTGTGCATCTGTTGTGCTTCTGCTGTGCAACCCTACACATCCACTGTGCATCTGCTGTGCGTCCGCCACACATCCACCGTGCATCCACCATGCATCCACCGTGTATCCACTGTGCATCCGCTGTGCATCCGCCACACATCCACCGTGCATCTGCTGTGCGTCCGCCACACATCCACCGTGCATCTGCTGTGCACCCGCCGTGCAACTGCCGTGCATCTGCCATGCATCCACTGTGCATCCGCTGTGCTTCTGCTGTGCAACCCTACACATCCACTGTGCATCTGTTGTGCTTCTGCTGTGCAACCGCCACACATCCGCTGCGCATCTGCCACACATCCACCTTGCATCTGCCCTGCGTCCGCCCTGCATCTGCCCTGCATCCGCCCTGCATCCGCCGCGCATCTGCCACACATCCACCTTGCATCTGCCCTGCGTCCGCCCTGCATCTGCCCTGCATCCGCCCTGCATCCGCCGCGCATCTGCCACACATCCACCTTGCATCTGCCCTGCGTCCGCCCTGCATCTGCCCTGCATCCGCCCTGCATCCGCCGCGCATCTGCCACACAATCCACCTTGCATCTGCCCTGCGTCCGCCCTGCATCTGCCCTGCATCTGTCACGCGTCGCAGCTCCACGGAGAGCAACGCAAAGCACTGCAGAGGACTTGGATCTGCTCTAACTCCCCTTCTTGGCACACCCCATCTGCTCGGAGGGGCCCCGATACGGCTCTACCCCAGCACACCCCCTTCGCATGGGGGGCACGGAGAAAGGCACCCCAAAGAGGAGAGGCAGCGTGAGGGACAGGCAGCGTGGCACTCGGCCGCTGCTCCCGGGACGGCTGCGGAGGAGGAGGCGCTGCCGGCCGAGGTGATGCTCCGGAGGAGCCCCACAGCCACGGCAGCCCGTTCCAGGCACCCTCCTGCTCTGCCAGCAGGCACCGGGGACGAACTCTGCTCCACCGCGGGGCTGCACCGGTGCAGGCAGGGGCTGAGCAGAGCTCTCCGGCTGGG
>NW_008794555.1:61256-63734 GCF_000699145.1 Aptenodytes forsteri
GAGGGGGACTGCGCTGGCAGCCCTTGCGATAATGAGTTCCTCACCCAATTTAAACCGGACGGCTGGGAATGGGCATAAAGGGAGCGATGCGCAGCGGATCCATCCGTATTCCTCAGCCCAATAGCGGGGATCCCCGCGCGGGGGGCGGCTGCGGGACCCGGCATCCTGGGCTGCCCCTTCCCACCGGAGCTATCCCCCGCTCCGGGAGGTCCCGGAGACGGACAAGCCCTCGCCGGCTGCTGGGCAGGGGGGGAGGGGGGGTTTGCCCCATTTGCACCCCAACCCGCCGCAGGGTGGGTCCCTCCTCATCCTCAAGGCAGCAGCAAACCTCCCTCCCCGTGTGATGGAGCCCCCCCGGCGCGGCCGCACGCTGCATCCTGCTTCCTCTGCACTTTCCTTTTCTGCAAGCATCATCTCTCCGCTCGCCTGGTTTTTGCAGGCGTCATTCGCCAGGTGCTTTTCGGGGTCATCGCTTTTGCAGCCTTGCTGGGACATGTGCAGCAGCCTTGCCCAGCACCCAGCAGGATGCGGCCCCCTCTGCCAAGCCGGAGCCCCCCCGCCCCGGCACCGTGCCGCTCCATCCCCAAGCCGCCAGGACCGCTCCAGGCGGCTGCGGCTGCAGGAGCAGGGACAGCAGGAGATGTCCAGCCCGCGCAGCACAGCCTGGCCTGGCTCCCACCGCAGAGGTGGGGGTTTGGGGGCTGGAGCTGGGTCCCCAGCCCTCCCCAGTCCTCCTTGGTGTGGGACTGGCGGCGTGGAGGAGTGCGAAGGCAGGGCCACGCCAGCCAAACACAGCGCACCAGCGCCACAGCCACCATCACGTTCAGAGCAGAGACCATGATTCAATATTGATTTCCACCAAAAATAATAAAATGCAATACAATAAAATATAATATAAAATAAAATAAAGCAAAACAAAACAAAATAAAATGGGAGCGCTGTCCCCACCTGTCCCCTGCCCGGCGCTGCTGCTGGGAGAAGCTGTCAATCACCTTCCCCATCGCTGCCTTCAGCGAGGGGAGATTTAGAGCCAGAGCAAACGTAATGCCTTGGCAATTTATGGACCGGCTGCAAATGCCCGGGGATGCTCTCCGTATCACCTGGTGTGTAACGGCTGGTGGCACGCAGCTCCCACCCGCCACGGGAACGGCACAGCCCCCGAGCAGTGCCGGAGCTGCAGGGACGGGGGTCTCACGGGCACAGCTCTGCCCTGGCAGCCCCCGGGCACAGCCAGCTGCACCACCCCAGCTCTGAGCCCTGCACACCAGGGCTTTGCCAGGGTCTGGCCCCAGCACTGCGGCGAAACCACGACGCACCAACACGAGAGCCTCGGAGAGGAGAGCGGGGCCAAACCTAGCCCCGGCATCGGCATCGTGGGAGGCTTTGCTGGTGCTGCGAGCCAGGTCCGCGCGGCTTTGCCCGGAGCACCAAACCACTTGCAGAGACCAGGGACGAGGCGGCTGCGGCTCAGCAGCGCGGTGCAGCCTGAGCACGGCATCCAGCACCGGGGGAAGCTCCCCTTGCCCCTTGCCTTCGCTCGTAGCCTTTCGGTGAGATCTGCGCCCCAGGGGCATCGCCAGCCCCTCCCGCACTGGCACCGAGCCGGTGTGCCGCAGCCCCCCCAGCCACCGCGCTGCCGAGCATCCCCTACCTCTCGCTGCAGCACCAGCTCCTTGGTGAAGTGCGTGGCCTCCTCGCTGAAGGGCTCACCCTCCTGAACCAGCCCAGGCAGGTTCCTGGCTCCCCGGGGACATTCGATGCCTGAGGGAGGAAGAGGAGGAAGAGGAGATTGAGGTGCTTGGAGGCGGCCAGCGGTCACCTGCGTGTCATTGCTGGGTACATCACCTGAAAGAAATGTTTCGGGGAGGAAAGGGGCTGCCGGAGCCCAGGCGGGATGTAACCAGCTCCTGAGACACAGGAGGGTCCCCAGCACTGGCAATTCCCTGGCACCGGGGGCAGGGAGAGCCTGGGACAGCCCTGGGGCCAGCAGGGATGGGGACATGGGGACGAGCAGGGGAAGAGCAGGCAGGGATGGGGACATGGGGACGAGCTCCCTGGGGCCAGGCAAGGGAAGAGCCAGCAGGGATGGGGACAGGGGGATGAGCAGGGGAAGAGCAGGCAGGGATGGGGACATGGGGACGAGCTCCCTGGGGAGGACTCCCCACTGTCCCGGGTTGGAGGCAGGGAGGATCCCCTGTCCCTGTCCCCAAACCACCCACCCTGCCAGAGGAGTCGCCTGGCCTGGGTCTCTCCCTGCTGCAGCCAGCCTCGCCAGGGGGGTTTGGGGACCCCAAGGTGCATCTGGGGTGCGACACCCCACCCACGCCGTGCCACGGGGAGCCCCAGGCTCCCCCGACCACGCAGAGACCATCAACCCCCCCCAGTGGCACAGACCCTGCAGCACCAGCACCAGCTGTGCAAGGTCCCCCCGTGCAAGGTCCCCCCGTGCAAGGGCCCCTGCAAGGTCGCCCTGTGCAA
>NW_008794555.1:63786-65470 GCF_000699145.1 Aptenodytes forsteri
GGGAGCCGGCAGGACCCCGATCTGCCTTAACAGCCGTGCCTGGTTCTGGCTAGCGCGGTTATGAACCGTACTAGCCGCCTATGCCGATAACTCTGGCCGAGAGCCCCTGATAAGCGGGTATTAATTCTGCCGTATCATTACAGCCAGGGAGGCGGGTCAAGCCCCAGCCCTCCCCCCAGCCCTGTAGGCCATCATTAAAAACCAAAATACTTAAAAAAACCAGGAGGGAAGGAGGCCGAGAGCTGTGGCGGGGGGGCCGGTCGCACCGGACCACGTCCGGACCCCCACGTCCAGACCCCCTCTCTCTCTGACTCAGTTTCCCCACCTGCAAACCGAGGTAACCACCCTGGGCTCCCCTTTGGCAAAGTGCTGCCAGTGCCGGCGGTGGCACAGATTATTAAACTGGGAAGTCTTGCATTATTAATTTTATTTTACATAATTCGTTATTAATGAAGTGCTGGGAATTACACTTAGCGGCTGTCTGAGCGCTCGGTCTGTGACGGAGCAGCGATTCTCACGTCTCAGCGAGGGAGGCGGGAGGGAAAACGCACCGCGAGGCTCAGCCCGGTGCTCGCGGCACAGCTGATGGCAAAGGGAATCGGGGACCTCGCCGGCCCTGCCATCGACTGGGGACACCGCAGCCCTGCTCCCCGCCGGCCACATGCTGATGAGGATGAGGAAAGGGAAAGCGGGCCAGCTGATTAATGATGTCCCCCCCCTCGCTTGTCACATCCCCAGAGCACTGCAGTAAACCACGCCGACCCGGCCAGCCCTGCGGTGACAAGGTGCTGCGTCCCCAGGGCGCCGGGTTTGCTGTGAGCACCGGCTGCAGCGATGCCGCTGTCACCCCCAGGGGCACAGGGGACATGAACCCCCTCCCCGGGAGCAGCCGGCGAGTGCCGGGAGCCCACCCTGCAGTTGCAAGGTCGCTGTGTCACCAGGTCCCCATGTCACTGGTGACGGCAGCCCTGACCTTGCCAGCGAGCCTGGGGGGACGGTGACTGCCGAGCACTTTGGGGGTGACTCCAGCGCACCCGTCACCGGTGGCTGAGGGGTTTCCAAGGTCTGGCAGTGTGCAGACCCCCGGCTGCGCCAGGGACTGGGCGGCTGCTTTGGGCACCGGGGTGGTTGGAGCGGTGGCACTCACTGGCTTGCCAGAACGGCAGCACAGCTCGGTGCCCACCGGCTCGGCAACCGCAGAGGTGGCAGGGATAAAATGCTGCCCTGCTCCAACCGGGAACACCCAGGGTCACGCCGGGAAAGCTTGCGGTGATGTCCGCACCGCTGGCACTGCACCGCCAGCATCGCACAGGGCTGCACCACCAAACCCGGGAGGGGAGACCGGCTTTCGCTTAAGCAGTTAATTAGTCATTTCCAAAGCCCTGGTTTCGTGCATTACTGAAGTGCTGAGTTGTCCTCCAGCAGCACCCGCCGCAGGTGGAGGGAACCCCGTGCCCCCCACCGGCTGCCAAGCCCCCCGAGGTGGGGAATCGGGGCAGGCTCACCACACGGCGCAGGCGTGGAGGATGGGAAGCACCCGGTGAAATCAAGGCTCCCTGCTCAACGATTTAGCTCACGATTAAAACGGGTGATTAGCATCACTCGAAATTAAACCCCCGTACCGGGGGCAATGGCAGGGGGTGGGGGGGCTATAGGGGAGGGAGGCGGGGGGGGCCCCGGCGCA
>NW_008794555.1:66139-67598 GCF_000699145.1 Aptenodytes forsteri
CCTTGGTGGCATTGACATCCCCCGCCCCGAAAAAACGGGGTGAGAAAGGAAGATTTTTGGAAACGCGGCAAAACGTGGGGTGGGGAGAGTGGGCAATCCCGTGTTCTTCGTCACTGAGCCTGGTAACGAAGCACGCCAGCGGCTGGAGGGCTGGGAGGCTCCCCCCACCCAGGACCAAGCCAGGAGCACCCGGACCCTCCCGTGGTGCAGCCAGGGGGACACCGGACAGGTCCCCGGGGAGAGGGGATCCCCCTCCAGCCCAGGGGCTGCAGGCAGGGGAGGGGGGGACGGGCTTTTGGTGGCAGCCCCCCAGCTCCCGGACCCTAAATGGGCCCAGCACCGGCTGCACCGTGCACAGAGCTGACAGACAGACCCCAGTTGTGAGCGGGAGGAAGGAGCGGAGATGCATCTCCTCCTCCTCCCAGCACGTTGGCACCGGGCGGCAGCAGGCGGGCACAGCTTCGGCACGGCTCCGGCACGGCACTGCTGGCAGGGCACAGCCAGCACTGCAGCGAGGCCATGGCACGCATCCTGGCCACGGCACGGATCCCGTGCAAACGCGCTGCCAGCGTCTCCGGCAAGGAGCATCCTCCAGCACCGCGGTGGGAGGGGGAAATGAGGAGCCAGAGCTGCCAAGAGCGTGTCTTCCCTTCCTCCTCCTCCTCCGCGGAGCGAGCAGGGGCTGGGGGGGGGGAGCCGCCGTGAGGGCTTATGCACCACGACGGCAATTTTCTTCTGAAGAAAATAATTTGAAGAAATAGCTGAGGAAGTGTCCGAGTCCTTAAATAAAATAAAAAAGCAAAGCGCAGTGCTTTTACAGTGCGGCGAAGGGCTGCCGGCCCCGCGGCGCCAGGGGATCCCGGCACACGGACCCGCTCCGGCCCCGGACAGACCGCGCAGCAGCTCAGGATGCCACCTCGGATCCTCTCTCTGCCTGTGATGCCTCCTAAACCCACACGAGCGAAGCCTGCTTTTGGAAAAGGAGAACCTAAAAAGGATGGGATGAGCGTGCTCAGCCCCAGAAACGTGCCGGCTGCCGTACGGCGAGGGCAGTGGGCTGCTCGGCACTCACCGGGAGCTAAGCAAGACCAGCAAAGTTTACCCAGCACTTTAAAAAAAATAACTAAACCCAAAGCCGCAGCTCGGCTGCTCTTCCCAGGAAAGTATTAATCTGCGCAGATGAGGGATGTGGTTTAAAATGCTGCAGCGTGCGGCTGCCACCGCTCTCCCCTGGGTTCTCAAAAGAACTCCGCTGCAAATCACTTCTGCTAAACGCTTTTGCCAGGCAGCGAACCCCGGCGTCGGCAGCGCGGTGGGGAGGGATGGGGCAGCTGCTGGGGCTGCGGAGGATGCTCCGACCCCAGCCCCGCTCCAGTGTGTGGGGATGGATGGAGGGGGAGGGCTGGGGGCATCCCACAGCATCCTGGGGCATCCCACATCATCCGCATCCCACAGCATC
>NW_008794555.1:67661-67924 GCF_000699145.1 Aptenodytes forsteri
CTCCAGGGTGTGGGGATGGATGGAGGGGGAGGGCTGGGGGCATCCCACAGCATCCTGGGGCATCCCACAGCATCCTGGGGTATCCCACAGCATCCTGGGGCATCCCACAGCATCCCGGGGTATCCCACAGCATCCCGGGGCATCCCAGGGTATCCTGCAGCATCCCGGAGCATCCTGGGGCATCCCACAGCATCCCAGAGCATCCCACAGCATCCCGGGGTATCCCGCAGCATCCCGGGGCATCCCACATCATCCTGCAGCCT
>NW_008794555.1:68047-68285 GCF_000699145.1 Aptenodytes forsteri
GGCCCCCCCCCCGCCGGCAGCCCGGAGTTCGGTTCAACCTTGCGCCGTCCCAAGCCGTCCCGGCACCTTTATATTTACGGGATGTATTCATACGGCTCTGCCCCTGTAACGCCAGCGCTCAGGCACCGTGGGGGGAGCGGGGAACCGTGCCGAGGCTTCTATAACGGGTAATAAAGGGGGTTTGGTGCTCCCACGCCACGCGGGGTCCGACGAAAGGGCTGATCCTGCACCGCCGGGG
>NW_008794555.1:68328-69141 GCF_000699145.1 Aptenodytes forsteri
TAAATTATATAATATATAATATATAAAATATAAAATAAATGATATATATTATTTTATATATAAAATATTTTATATATATACACACACACACAAGAGCACTGCTTGTCAATGGATAAACCACCGGGGGAGGGCAGGGGGGCCAGGCCTCCCTGGCACAGCCGCGAAGTCGCTAATAAACATCTAATCTCGCCGGTTTCGTGGCCTCACCGAGCACCCCCGGGAGCCGGGGGCAATCACCGCGCACGGCACGGCACAGCGCCGGCATGGCCTGCCTCTCCCCTCCCTCCAGGAGCTCATAAAAAAACTCTCTCAAATTCCTCCAGGGGAAATTTCCCTGATTTACCATTGAAGTCCCATCGCCGCTGGAGCGGGGGCTTTTCCAGCCCTAATTTCTGGGCTCTAAACGGCTTTTTTCCCCTCCTTGCTGTGCCATAACCATGACTGGCGCAGCAAGCTGGGGAGCAGGGATGGCACCACACGAGGTTTGCTTGTCCGAGAGTGCTTGTGCCGGTGCTGAGTGCCGGAGATTGATCTCCGGGAGGATTTATGGACTTTGGGAGAAATAGAGGAGGCGAGCAGAAGGGAGGAGAGGAGCCGCGCAGTAGCATCAGTCACCGGAACGAAGCCACCCGATAATCGCGGGCAGCACGTTCAATGAGAGCTGAACGCCGAGGCCCCGCACCAGAACCTGGCGGCTGTGCCGCGGCCGGCAGCGGGCGGGATGCGAGTCGCTGCCGCGGCACTGGACCCCGAGCAGGCAGCCCAAAGGCTTCGGGCCGGATCCTGCCCTTGCAATCAGCAGTGCCGGGCAGG
>NW_008794555.1:69162-69993 GCF_000699145.1 Aptenodytes forsteri
GCCGCCGGCAGGCAGCCGCTGCCTCTTCCCGCAGGCAGCTTCCCCGGCACTGGCAGGCGCGCGGCCGGCCTCCGAGTCGTGATGGCAACTTGGCTGCTGCCGCAGAGCCCGTGTGGGAGCGCGGTGTATTTTTAACACTAGTCCCTACCAAAATAGGGGCTGTTGGGAACAGGGAAACCGACGGCAGCGGGGAGGCGGGAGGTGGCCGGGCACTGCCGAACCGTGCTGGCTCCTGCTAACGCAGCCCAGAGTGGGGGCCTGCCTAGGGACCCCCTGCCCGGGACCCTGGCAGAGGGGTGCAGCAGCTATCAGCGATGCTCAGCTCATCGCTGCCCTGTGCACCCAGGGCCTGGGACAGAGGGACTTACGGACATGCCAGCCTGGCTTCAGCCCGCAGGGAGCTGCTGCTGCTCCGCTGCACCCCGACACTGCAGGGTTGCAGCCTTTGGGGTCACCGTGTCCCAACACTGCACATCCACAGCATTTGGGGTCCCCACATCCCTACACTGCACATCCGCATCCCCCGCTGGCGGGGATGCTCTGCCCCGTGGCCAAGCAGCAGCGCCCGGAGACCCAAGCAGACCCCCACATCCCTGGGACGTGCCCCCACGAGGGAGAAGGGGCTCCCCGATGGTGCCACCCTGGTGCCTCCTGCAGTGGGACAAGCCAGGCTGCTGTGACACTGTCCCCGCCGAGCTCAGCCGTGACGGCGGTGTGCCACTGTCCCCGCGCCGAGCTCCCGGTCCGGCGGGTACCCGGGCTGGGGACCGAGAGGCATCGCTGCCTGCACAGCATCCTCTCTGCAGCAGGCAGGGAGCAGCACCCAGCACC
>NW_008794555.1:70018-71463 GCF_000699145.1 Aptenodytes forsteri
GAGAGGCATCGCTGCCTGCCCAGCATCCTCTCTGCCATGAGCAGCAGGCAGGGAGCAGCACCCCCCAGCCCCGGCACACCCGGCTGCTCCCACGGGGACTGACCCCAGCTCCGGTGGCAGCCTGGGCAAGGCTGCAACCCTTCAGCCAGAAGCCGGGGTGAAAAAATGAGGCAAAACAAAAAAAAAAATCACCTCAAAAATACACCAGTTCCCAAAAGCTGAGGCACATAGGATAACTCAGGCTGGAAAGGGCCTTGGGAGGTCGCTCGTCCAACATGGGGTGGGCTGTGGGGTGGGGGCACGGACTGGAGCAGGCACAACCTCGGGGGGCTGCAGCCGTGCCCTGCAGCTTGGGCAGAAACCTCATTTTCACCTCCTTTTCCCCCAAAAGCAGATATACGCCCCGACTTGGCACCCTGGGGCTGCATGGCTTCTCATGGCATCCCCTCCTCATGGGCTGCCGGACACGGGCAGTCCCTTCCCACGGTGGCGGCCGGTCTCGCCTCCTCGCCCCCGGCTGCCGAGGCGGCGGTGAGTTACGGCCGGGCCCCGGGGAGATGCTCGATGCTCGCAGCCCGTATACGCCGATATACATCAGACTCCTCGCAGGCGCACACAGATAAATGCCATATCTCCAGCTCCACCTCATAAATACGCAGCTCCGCTGTCTCCTCTGCGAGATTTAGGGGCACCCAACCCCTGGGGCCATGCGTCGCCCACACCCCAGCAGTGCCAGGGGTGCAGCACGGCCCCCCCTCACCCCTCGGGGCACGTTCTCCCCCGGGGCTGGATCCTGCTAACGCTGCCACCGGCCCCCGCACCGAGAAGGCGTCAGGCTGCAGAGTCTCGCCGGGAAAGTGGAACCCGGGATTAAATTAGCGCCTCTCTATTTGCACATATTTATAGCACTCAAACGTATATATTTTAGCTGGAAAGACGGGATGAGGCTCCCTTGAGAGCATCCCTGAAGTCACATTTACAAGGGACCTGTCTTCCCTTTATGATGCTCATTTGCATTTGATATATAAAAAAAATGAAGGCATTGATAAAATGCAGATATTTATCGTATTCCTGGCTCTAAGCGATGGGTGATGGCACCGCGTGGAGCGGGCAGAGGAGGGGCCG
Source organism: Aptenodytes forsteri (assembly GCF_000699145.1). Lineage (NCBI taxonomy): Eukaryota > Metazoa > Chordata > Aves > Sphenisciformes > Spheniscidae > Aptenodytes > Aptenodytes forsteri. Next base: position 71,144 of record NW_008794555.1, read on the forward strand.
GTGAGCACCGGCCAAGCACCGCGCCAGCCCGCGGTGCTGCTCCGCTCAGGAGCCCCGAGAGCGGCTCCCAGCAACGGCACTGGCTGTAAAACCAAAAAAAAGTAAGAAAAATAAAAGAGCGTGTGTGAGTACAGAGGGTAAAATCTCTCCCAGCCCTGAAGCCCACGCCGGGCTCGCCGCCACCAGCCACCACTGCCCCGCAGCTCGCCGTGCCGTGGCCCCACCGCTGCCTCCCAGCATCCGCCCGCATTGTTTTATATGATGCAATTACTTCGGCAATTAATCAATTAGCTGAGGAGCAACCTCCCCGCGGGGTGCAG
>NW_008794555.1:71649-73209 GCF_000699145.1 Aptenodytes forsteri
AGTGCCATATCGGAGCTAATGACGGATGGGGAGCTGGGGGGGAGCCAAGAGGCCACCCCAAAATCCAGCTGCCAGGAGCGAGCAGAGGCTGGGAAGAGGGCTAGAGGCTCGGGGGATGCTCCGGAAGCCCCGTGGGGGATGACAGCCCTGGGGTGCCATGGAGCAGGACCAGGGAGCAGGGACATGGAGCAGGACCACGGAGCAGGGACCCCCACGGAGCAGGACTATGGAGCCGGACCACAGAGCAGGACCATGGAATGGGGCCACGGAGTAGGGACACAAAGCAGGACTGTGAAGCAGGACCAGGGAGCAGGGACCCCCACAGAGCAGGACCACGGAGCAGGGACCCCACGGAGCAGGGACCCCCGCAGAGCAAGGACCCGAACGGAGCAGGACCACGGAGCAGGGCTCAGCCAGACATACGCTCCGCCATCGCGAGGCTGGGGATCCCCCGGGGTGCCGATGCTTGGAGGCGGGGGACAACCCGGCTGCTCTGCTCGTAAGCTCAGCTTGGTGCACGCGGGGTCCCCCCCAGCAGGACGCCCCTCTTCTCCCCTCTCCTCTCGCCCCCGTTTTGCCCTCCTGGTGCAGCCAGCAGCTCACTGCAGCGACCCCTCCCGCCCCGAAAACCGAGGTCTGGGAAGCCACGGAGCCCCCCCAGCCACCTGACCTTTCATTAGCTGTTTCACTGAATAATTGATCAGGGCTGCGGGGGGCTCATTAGAGGTAGAGCTGCTTCAATAACCAAGTTTGTCTTACTCAGGGTAAAAGTTTAATTTTCCAGTGCCGTGAGCTGGGAGAGTGCCAGCCCCCCCGCCCCGCTCCCCGGCAGCTCCCGCGGGCACAGCCGCAGGCATGGCACACCGGTGCGTGCCGGCAGCTCCCCCGCAGCTTTCCGGAGAGCCACGGGGGTGGCTGGGGATGCAGGTAGGATCCCAAAACTGCCCGTCTCTGCCATCCACCGGGCTGGTGTGCCGCGGCGGGGGCCGGCATGCCGGCCCTGCCGCCAAAGGGCTTCGCCCAGCTGGGCACCTGCCATCCCTGCAGCGGTGGGCACGGCCGTCTGCCCGCACCACCCTGGCACGGGGTGCCAGGGGAGCCGGCGGGAAAGGAGCAGGGGCTGGGAGGCTGGGAAGTTATTCAGATTGCCAGCATGATCAACACTCCAATTAATAGATGACAGGGAAAGGGAAAACACAGCAGGCAAGGCGATAACATCAGGTGCTGGCTCCCAGCAAGGAGAGCCAGGGAATTCAGCACCATTCCCACCCCATCCGTCCCCTCGCCGGCTCCCACCGTGCCGCTGCCGCCAGGTTTCCACTCTGGCGAGGGAGGCAGGCAGCCCCCGGAGCGGCTGCAGGCAGGCAATGCCAGCCCTGCCCTGCCTGCCCTGCCTGCACAGCCCTCCTGGGCTCAGGGACACCCCAAAACCTCCATCCCCAGTGCTTGCACGCCCTGGGGGAAGGGGCCATCCCGACCCCCCCCCCCCCACTGCCGTCAGGAAGGAATCCAGCTAAAGCCCAGGAATACCCACACTGGCAGATGTGCAGTGTGCAGGGT
>NW_008794555.1:76033-77106 GCF_000699145.1 Aptenodytes forsteri
GCCATCCCGACCCCCCCCCCCCGGGGCTGCAGCTGCAGGACGCCGGGCTCTTGCTTCAGGGTTTGCCGCCGGCCAGAGCAACTGGGGGTGAATCACCCCGTGTGCCAGGCCGAGGACAGGACGGGGCTGATGCACCGAGCTCACCGGCATCGGCCGCGCCAGCTCCCGGCATTGCCGTCAGGATGAAGGAAGGAATCCAGCTAAAGCCCAGGAATACCCACACTGGCAGATGTGCAGGGTCTGCAGTGGGGGAAGACAGAAGGGGTGTGTCAATCTTCCATGCTAATTGGCATGTTACCTGCCTTTTTAGCCTGTAATTAATGTATACAGCTTGATTAGAGAGCCTCAGCTGGGGAAGGTCTCCCAGGAGAAGAGCCGGGGAGGGAGAGCAGGAGCTATGTACCCCCTCAGAGCTAAGGGGACCGGGAAGGGAGCGGGACAGTTTGCCCAGCACCCGAGAAGTGTCTCCAGCAGCACCATTAGCCCAGCTCAGCACGCCGCGGCTCTGGGACATGCAACGTGGGACAATCCGGTGCAAGACAGGATGCTCCCGTGCAACGCAGGATGATTTGGTGCAATGGAGGATGCTCCTGTGCAACACGGGATGATCCTGTGCAAGGCAGAATGCTCCTGTGCAATGCAGGACGATCCCGTGCAATGTGGAATGGTCCGGTGCAATGCAGGCTGAACCTGTGCAGCACGGGATGATCCTGTGCAATGCGGAATGGTCCTGTGCAATGCAGGATGCTCCTGTCCAACTCAGGATGGTCCTGTGCAGTGTGGGATTCTCCTGTGCAATGCAGGACAATCCTGTGCAATGTAGAATGGTCCTGCGCAATGCAGGATGCTCCTGCGCAATGCAGGACGATCCTGTGCAGCACGGGACGATCCTGTGCGATGTAGAATGATCCTATGCAACGCAGGATGATCCTGTGCAACTCAGGTGGTCCTGTGAATGCAGGATGCTCCTGTCCAACTCAGGATGGTCCTGTGCAGTGTGGGATTCTCCTGTGCAATGCAGCTCAGCAATGTAGAATGGTGCTGGGCCATGCGCAATGCAGCTGGCCCCTGCG
>NW_008794555.1:77284-77653 GCF_000699145.1 Aptenodytes forsteri
GCAGTGGGACCCCAATCGCACCAGGGACCCCCAACAGCTCCGGGGACCCCCGGGGCCACCCGAGGCAGCCGGGGCTGGGGGGTTATTCACCACTTTGGGAACTTTTTGGAGCAAAATCAGCCCCTAGGAACGGGTGACAGCCAGTCGGTCTCCACAGCAACGGGGATTAAATATAACTTGCAGCGAGCGTGCTCCCCCTGGAGCCATCCATTTCCAGGCCGCCCCAGCGCCCTCCCCGCCTCCTCCCCTTTAATTTAAAAATTACCCGACTAAGCGGAAAGGCCGAGCCGGAGCCTCCCCGACTTGCTGCGAGCTGCTGCAAACCACCATCACCGGCAGGGACGGGTGTATTTAACAGCCGGACCTCGG
>NW_008794555.1:77806-79762 GCF_000699145.1 Aptenodytes forsteri
GGGGGGGGGGGGTGGGCCCCCCTGGGCCGCCCCCCGCAAGTGCCGGGAACCGCGACTGCTCCTTCCCCGCTCCCATGAAATGGCCACTCAACCACCGGGAGCGAAGCAAATCCCACCCCAGCCGCAGCCGAATGCAGGGCCCGAAATCGGGGAGAGCATCTCTGAGCGTGCCAGCGGGACCCGGGGACGATGCCGGATCCGCCGGGACGGTGCTCTGCCACCAGCTCCTCTCGCAGAGAGCGCTCGGAGGAGCCGTCAGGATTCTCATGTATGAAACACGGCCGAACCCAGCGGCAGCCTTTTAAACCAGAAATATTTAAATATATCTAAATTCCTCCTCCTGAGCACGTGGGAGTTTTATCGCTTCTTGAAATTTTAATGTCTCAGTCGCAGGCAAGGGGGAGTCTCGTTTCCCCGTCTTTTGCAGCTGACTTTAAGAATGGTTAATTATAAATAAGACTGTGTGACTATTTATACGCACAAGCACACGGAGAAGGACAGGTTTAGGACACGCTTCCCACACGGCAGGAGCCAGCCTGGAGCGGGGCTGGGGACCCCCGTGCTCTGGCCAGCCACAAGGACGGGCTGTCCCCGGCCCCCGACTGGGGGCTGTCCCCCGACCATCACTCTGGGGAGGTTTGGTCACTGGAGGGTGACAGTAACGGTCACCGGTGGGACTGGAGGGTTCCTGGCCAGGCTGGCCGTGTCCTACAGACCATGAGGAGCAGGCAGCCGGAGCGAGTGGTCCGCCGGCACCCGGAGCTCAGGCAGACGGGGGACAGGCAGGGATCTGCATCTTTGGGTGCAACGGGAAAGGGCTCTGAGGTGCGAGGGGCTGGGTTTTGCTTGCCAGAGCGAGCGGGTGAAGAGGGGAGGACCGCGGCATCATTCCTGGTCACGCCGGGTCAGCGGTTTGAGCCGCGCTCCGGGAACATCACCGGGACCGGGTGCGGTTCTTCCCGCTTCCCAAAGCCCTCAGTGTCCCCCAGCCTGGGTGCCGGTCCCTTGGGGGATGGCGAAGGGCAGGGCCGAAGTGAGCAGGCGCAGGCAGGTAGCCGCTCCCATGCCGCACGCCGGCTTTGCGAGCTCATGCGCTGTTCCCCGGCTCCAGGAACAAAGGGGGGGACAAAGACTTCCCGACTCCATCCCGGCCCCCACGCTCCCCCCCAGGATAAATATTCCTTCGGTGGGAGCAGCAAGAGCTGTTGCTTATGGAAACCTCGGTGGTTTTATCCCCATATAAGATCTATTTATATGCTTATTGAATTTTTCATAACCAAGTTGTGAACGATCGGCGTTCAGGGTCATCCTTTATACACGGTTATTGCCATAGAAACGGGAGCGAGAGATGAGCCGCCCCACATCCTCTCCCATCGAGGGATGCGGCAGCGCTGGTGGAGGCTCTGCAAGCCAACGCTCTCACCGGCGACGGGCTTCCCCGTCCCGGCGCACTGCCGGGTGACACCCTGGCGCAGGTCACCACCTGCCCGGCCCGCTGCCAGCCTAGAAGGTGGCACCTTCAAACGCCCCGGGGTTTGCGATGCTCCTGCCACCTTCTGCTCCAAGGTGAAGCCTTGGCTGAAATACGCACCGCAAGCGGGACTGCTTTAGTGGGGGAATTCTTCAGTTTTTGTAGGACCTACCAAAACAACCGCCGTGTGCATGCAGGGATGTGCACCCTCATCCGGTGCACGGGCAAGCCCCTGGGGTGATGCACCCGGAGGGTCTGCTGGCACCTCCATCAGCCCGGCTCGGCCGAGCGCCAGGCGCAAGAGCAGCTCGCGCTCGTCCCTGTCCCCAAATGTCCCTAGGGGGTCCCACCTCCTTCCCCGACCACGTGATGCTCCTGGGGTTCGCCGCATACTCCCCGGTTTTGGTGGAGGAGCGCATCCTTCCCGGGCCCCCCATCGCTGCACCTCAGAGCAGCCCCCGCCCCATGCTGCAGGCAAGCACCCT
>NW_008794555.1:79870-81359 GCF_000699145.1 Aptenodytes forsteri
GCCACAGGGCATCGAAACAAACGTGCAGCACCCAAACCCCACCCCGTGGGGGGCACAACGGGGGGGCAGCACTCCGGCCGGCGGGCACAGGCACTGTCGGGGTGCGGGGAGAGGGCAGCACCAGTGCTCCGAACCCTCTGGTCAGCTCCAATTAGCGCTCCCCAGCTCAGTTAAACCCCCCCGAGGCTGACCCGTTGGCAGCACCAGCATTAACTTCACCTGCAGCCCCGTGGGGGTGAGGGAGGACCGTGCACCCAAGCGGGGCGCGGACCCCTCCCCGACCACGTGATGCTCCTGGGGTTCGCCGCGTACTCCCCGGTTTTGGTGGAGGAGAGCATCCTTCCCGGGCCCCCCATTGCTGCACCTCAGAGCAGCCCCCGCCCCATGCTGCAGGCAAGCACCCTTCCCACCCTGCCCGCAGGCACAAGGGCCGAGGAGGGAAGAGGGAGCGAGCAGCCACGCCACAGGGCATCGAAACGTGCAGGAGGCACCCAAACCCCACCCCGTGGGGGGCACAACGGGGGGGCAGCACTCCGGCGTTCCCGCAGAGCAAACCCTGCTGGGGGGGGCCGGCAGGCACAGACACCGTTGGGGTGCGGGGAGAGGGCAGCACCAGTGCTCCGAACCCTCTGGTCAGCTCCAATTAGCGCTCCCCAGCTCAGTTAAACCCCCCCGAGGCTGACCCGTTGGCAGCACCAGCATTAACTTCACCTGCAGCCCCGTGGGGGTGAGGGAGGACCGTGCACCCAAGCGGGGCGAGGACCCCCTGCCCCCATCAAGCCAGGCACCGGGGGGGGGCCGGATCCTGCACCCGGCCGGGGACGGCGGGGGCTCACCTGCGAGCAGGAAGGTGATGAGGCAGGTTTCCTTTGGCATGAAGAGCTTCAGCCGGGAGCCACTGAAGACGTACTCCACCACGGCCTCGGAGCGGCCGGCGCGCTGCAGGAAGGGCAGGAACTGCTTCGCCTTCTGGGTGTCCTGGGGAGGGGAGAAGTGGGGTCAGGGTGGGGGGTGCAGCGTGCCAGGGGTACCGACCGCTCCCCTCAACGTGCAGGGACCTGCCAGCACCCCAGTGTCCCTCATGGTGGGGACAGCAGCTGCTCCTTGCCGTGGCCTCGGTGCCTGGATCGGCCTCGCCTGCCCCATGCCGGCTGGGGAGGGATGCAGGATGCAGGCAGGGATCCGACTTCTCCCAGCTTGGGATGGACCGTGCACCCCACACCTGCACCCACGTCCCGGGGGCGTGGGCTCCGACTGCGCCAGCATGGGGACGGCTGCCTGGGTGCAGGCAGGAGCAGGCAGGAGCAGGCAGGCCGGATCCTGCCCCATCCCTCCCTTCCATAAGGGAGCAGCCCATGACTCCTGGGAAACCCCCCCCTCCGCGCAACACCTGCTCCCTTCCCAGCAGCAAGCCTCTGCGTATAAATTCAGGCACGTTCATTAATAAAATCTTAACGAGCTGCCAAGTAGCTCGGGAGGCCGGGGCTGG
>NW_008794555.1:81534-87843 GCF_000699145.1 Aptenodytes forsteri
GCAGCCATCTCAGCCCGCAGGCTGAGCTTCGGCGCGGCAGCTTCGGCCGGCATCTCTGTGTGCCGCCTGTCCCGGTGGCAAGAGGCTCCGTGTCACAAGCTCCCAATTTATTTACCCAAGGAAGAAAGGAAAAAAAAAGCAGCTCCCCAAATGAAAGGCAGGCAGGTGGCTTTTTATCTTGCTCCGGCCTTAATTTAGAAAAATGAGCTGCAGAGAAGAGAAGGGAGCGTGCCACGGCCAAAACCAGATGCCTCTCGGTAGGACCTGGAGCCGGCTCTCCCAGGCAGGGATGGAGGCAGGAGCTGGTCCACGGCCGGGGCAGCGAGGCCGGAGTGGGGCTTAATAACTCTTATTAAGCTAAATGCAAGCTGCTGGCGTTGGAAAGGCAGCGGCGTGGGGAGGGAAGGGGCTCGGCTGGGGAAGGCAGGCGAGTGGAGGCAGCTGTAAATCTCTGGAAGAGAGGCTGGGAACCAGGGCGGGAGGGGGAAGGCGCTGGCATCCGCTGGCAGAGGAGACGGAGCTGCTTCCAGAGCAGGCTGTAAGATGGCAGCGGCGGAAGAGGCAAATCTCCGTGCCCCTCCGGGGATGGGGGAGCCACGGCACGAGCACAGGGAGCCGAAGGAACAGGAGCCATGTGGCTCTGCCTGCAGCTCTGCCTTGCAGCTCTGCCTGCGGCTCCGGCAGGTATCAGTGCCGGCAGCACGAGCAGCTCGCAGAACGGCAAGAGCAAGGGGGCCGGTGTTTGTGTGCATCCCCATTTTAATCCGCTTCAGCGCAGTGGACGGCTGCTCGCTTGCTCACGCGCGTGACCCGAAGCCGCTGGCTGCGTGGAGCCGGCCCGTGCCGCGGTGGCAGTGGACCCAGATGCTGCCGGACTGCAACCTGGAGCCGCTCCATGCATCAAGCGGGCGCAGATCTCAGCGGTCCCCAAGTGCCAGAGCTGCCACCCTCCAGCTTCGGCACAGGAAAGGACACCGTCATCTGCCACGCCGGTGCTTCAGCATCTTTCTTCCAGTGCCTGGGGGGTGCTGCAAGGCTCGGGGCGGCAGCGTGCCCACCCAGTGGCACGGCCCCGGCCACTGCCGATGCTCGAGAACCACCTTTGTGCTGACGTCCCAGGTCCCTTCGCTGCAGGCACCCCCCCGCCCCGTCCTGCCACGAAGGGGTCCCAGGCAAACCCACTCCTCCCAGCAGCCCGGCCGGGGCAGGGCTGGCGGATGAAGCCCCCCCCCGAAATCCCGCTGCATCATTCCCCGCCGCGCTTGATGCTGGATTGCTCGCCGCCACGTGCGCTCCATGCACAAAACACGCCCGGGGAGGTTTTTTTAGCAGATGTGCAGTCAAGAAGTTAATACAACACATGTAAGTGCAATTTGCACGCAAAGAAAAACCACATTACCCAACGTTAACCACTTAGGTCTAACATATGCAAATCTAAAATGGGAGCCGCTAATGAAGGCTACTAATTAGTGGTAATCACTATACAGTCACGATTTGATTAGCTTAAGAAAAAAAAAAAGAGCTGCAAGAAGGAGCCCACCGTGGGGTGGGCTTCCCTGCTCCGGCCCAAAAGTGGGTGATCGGGGAACCTCCCAACTCCCCAGCTGCCCCGAGCGGGTGGTGGAGGCAACGAGGAAGAGCTCGGCACCAAAGACCAACCCCGCGAGCCGGCTGCCGCCAGCATCGAAAGGAGGCGGCAGCGTTCAAACCTGCTGGAGAATGACCTTAAAAATCCACCGGGATTTGCACAACACAAAGCAGCTCTTCCGCAAGAGGGGCAGAGACGTGCCAGCGCCCATCGGTACTGTGGAATAATAAGCGGAGAGCGGCAATTCCTGCACGGCGAGGCGCGCCGGCAGCCGAGGCAGCCCGGCGTGGGGGGGACAGATGTCCCCTTGGTCCCTGAAGTCCCTGTTAGGGCAGGTTTATTTGGGGCTTTGGGCATTAAGGCGGAGGGGAGCCGTGCTGCTGGGAGGATGCTCCGGGATGCTTCGTGCCTTTCTTGCTGCCTTACCTGCCAAAGCACCCTTGCTCCTGGGTGTGGGTGATGCCACCTCCACCACGCAGGCGGGTGCACAGGTCTCCTGCTCACCGCGGGCGCCAGGAAAAGATGGACATGATGCAGGGGCCGGGGGTTTGACTCAGCAGACATGGTCCCCTTGGACCCGCCCGAAAATGGGGCTGCGCCGGCCTCTACTCGACAGCTGCTCCGGGCATAGCCTCGCAGCCAGCACCGGGGCTGACCCTGACCCCACCCAAGGGTGTTCGGTGGCCGCCCCGCGGTGCACGGCGAGGGGACGGTGCCCACTGAAACAGAGACTGCGGGAGCAGGGAGAGGTCAGGCTCAGACACCGGGCTGCAGCGTTTAACGCTGGGGATACAGGATCCCCAAGTGCATCCTTCAGCCCCACCAAGGCGTTTCCCCTCCTGCCGTCCCCGCCGACCGGAGCAGTGGGACGCACGGCAGCCATCCCTGTCCCCATCCCCCCACAGACCTCGCGGCTGCTTCGTGGCAGCAGAAACTCCTGCATCTCTTCCCGGCAGCGGCGAGCGCTGTGCTGCAGCCCCATCCCAAGCCCAGCCGGTTGGGCTCCCCTGGGATGGCACATGCCTGGCATGACCCGACAAGGGGCCGGAGGCTGCGGTGCCGAGCAGCTGGCGGGATGGGGAAGGAGCAGGGGGAGCAAATGCCAGTGGATGGGAGCAATTTCTGGGAATGAATTTTGGGAGCGCTCGGGGTGGCTCTGGCTCCCCGGCACAGGTCTGAGCCGTTGTGCCAGCCCGGCACGCAGGTGCGTGTCTACACGGGTGGCAGCTGGTGCAGAGAGCTCGCAACTGCCCAGATAAGCCAGCGCTGCCGCCGCATCCAGCCTTTGGCTTCATGCTGAAGGACACACGCAGACATCCTTCACCGCCGGGGCCAGCTCCCGCTCCAGGGCTCTGTGGTGGGAGGAACGAGCCAAGCGTCCCACGCCGCCATCCCCAGCTCCAGCAGGGACCCAGCGGGTGTACCGGGGACAGCCGGACACGGGCGCTGCGGTTCGGAGGGGATGGAGATGGGGAGCTCCTGGACCTGCTTCCCCTGGATCTGTTCTCCAGGGCTGGTGACCCCACGCTGCTCCTGCTCAGCACGGGACAGTGAAGTCCCGACCGCCCTGAGAGCAGCCTGGGATGGGCAAACAGCCCCCAACCCGCACCGATCCCGCTGCAGGAGCCGGCCCAGCAGCCTCCGGAGGGGCCAGGGCACCGGGAGCGTGGCAGAGCACCGGCTCTGCGGTGGGTGCGTGCTGGGGCGGGTCCTGGGTTGGGATGCTCCCAGCCCGCCTGGCGTATCCCACCAAGGGGATGCCATCAGACGTGCCTGCACAGGGACACGGTGACAGAGGCTCTCGGATCTGCCGGACGTGGGAGAGCGTGCACCGGTGGCTGGGAGGCATCACCAAATAAATTCAGATGGGGAAGGGAAATCTCTGCCGCGCTGGCGTCTTCCCCTCCCCATCCCGGCTGCGCCGAGCGCCGAGCCCCACCTTCAGTGCTGCCCAGGGCTGGGCAGGATTCATCCCCTGCCACCGAGCTGGCAGCTCAGGCTCCTTTCACTGTCCCTGGGGAGAAAGAGGCACTTCCAGGGCACGACCCACCCGACCTACTTCGTGCATCCACCTCGGGGGCTGCAAACCCCCCGACACCCCCATCTCGCGCCTTTTCAGGGCTCCCCAATTCACAACAGACCGGGGCATCCCACCGGGGTGCTGCCGGCTCTGCCTGCCCCGCTCCTTGCCTGCACCTCCCGCCCAGGTGGTATCACCCCTGTTACTATTATTTTAACACTTCGAGCATTTAATTAGCTGGGAATTGAAGGAAAATTATGCATAAATACAGCGAGGAAAAAAATATCATCCTAACTCCACTTTTATGTGAAGCTCTGCCAATTATGCAAAATTATTCAAGGACTTTTCACAAGGACAGGAGGCTTTCCGGCGGCCGGGCTGCCGCGCGCTTGCCTGTGCTCTCGTGCCGGAGTGCACGCTAATGGGAGAAGCAAGCTAGCATGGATTTGTATTGCTGCTGCACTTCCTTCTGGGATGCTCCCAGCCCGCCTGGCGTATCCCACCAAGGGGATGCCATCAGACGTGCCTGCACAGGGACACGGTGACAGAGGCTCTCGGATCTGCCGGACGTGGGAGAGCGTGCACCGGTGGCTGGGAGGCATCACCAAATAAATTCAGATGGGGAAGGGAAGCGGGGAATCTCTGCCGCGCTGGCGTCTTCCCCTCCCCATCCCGGCTGCGCCGAGCCTCGGCTCCCACCTTCAGTGCTGCCCAGGGCTGGGCAGGATTCATCCCCTGCCACCGAGCTGGCAGCTCAGGCTCCTTTCACTGTCCCTGGGGAGAAAGAGGCACTTCCAGGGCACGACCCACCCGACCTACTTTGTGCATCCACCTCGGGGGCTGCAAACCCCCCGACACCCCCATCTCGCGCCTTTTCAGGGCTCCCCAATTCACAACAGACCGGGGCATCCCACCGGGGTGCTGCCGGCTCTGCCTGCCCCGCTCCTTGCCTGCACCTCCCGCCCAGGTGGTATCACCCCTGTTACTATTATTTTAACACTTCGAGCATTTAATTAGCTGGGAATTGAAGGAAAATTATGCATAAATACAGCGAGGAAAAAAATATCATCCTAACTCCACTTTTATGTGAAGCTCTGCCAATTATGCAAAATTATTCAAGGACTTTTCACAAGGACAGGAGGCTTTCCGGCGGCCGGGCTGCCGCGCGCTTGCCTGTGCTCTCGTGCCGGAGTGCACGCTAATGGGAGAAGCAAGCTAGCATGGATTTGTATTGCTGCTGCACTTCCTTCTTCGCTTTTTCTCTATTTTTGGGGGGGATTTTTCTTGCCTGCAGCATCGCGGGTCCATGAGGAGGGATGCTGCTTGCCTTTGCAGCTCCTGGCAGGCAGGGAGGGCGGGGATGGGACCGGGAAGGACTTGGGGTGTTGGAGAGGAGCAGGATGCTCCTGGGATGCCCTGGCGTCCCCCCGCTTGGTGTACGCAGCCCCCCAGCCCTCCCCTCCTCCAGGGCGCCGGGCTGGGGGACGCCAGGGCAGCCACCGTCGGATGGCTCGAAGCACAGGGAAGGGACATTTCCCAGCACGAGCCGGGGCAGGAGGACAGGAGGCTGCGCCGGAGCCAGCGAAACTGGGCTGAATCCCGTGTTTGAGCTAATTCCCTGACTTTCGCATCCCGGTCACCGAGCCAGCCGGCATGCTCGGGAATGGGGAGGCAGGGTAAGGCAGAGCCAGGGACTGGCAGCTGGACTGGGTGGGGACAGAGATGACGACCCAGGGACAAGGACACAGTGATGGTGTCACAACGGTGGACAGCACAGGTTGACATCCATGGACGAGGGATGCACCGAAGCCACCCCATGGGATGCACCGGCATGGGTCAGGGTCAGCATGGCACCGAGGGTCCTGAGCCCGCCCTGTTACCGCCACCTGAAAGGTGAAACAGCCCCAAAGCCCGGGTTTTCCCGACACCATTTCCCCATGGAGTGCCGTGGCAAGGGGAGATGCCGCACCAGGGGAAGGGCAGCGGGCACGGCCAGGCGAAACCGCAGGAGCATTGGGTATGGAAGAGCCCAGGGACAGGGATGTCTCCAGCGGACGAGGGACCCGAAGCAATGCCACACGAGCCCTTCCAACACTAGTGCCGTGCCAGCGCCGGTGCCCCTTTGCCAGAGCGACATGGAGCTCAGCAGTGATGCTGCCTCCTCTCTGCCAGGCAAACCGGTGCCGCAGCACGGAGTGCGCAGAGGGACCGAGCCCTCTGCCTCAAATGCTGCCCGGCTGCAGAGCGGGAGAGGCGCCGTTCCTCCTCTGCCGGCACGCACCGTGCCCAGCCCCAGCTGAAACCGCTGCAGGGGTCCCGTGCGATGGAGCAGCACCAGTCCCGGACATCCTGCCACGGCACCCAGGGGCGACTGCACCTCGACAGGCACCCACGTCCCGGGGGGCTGGGGCTGAGTGCTGCTGCTGCATGCATTGCACCAAGCGGATCTGGCAGCGGCACGGGGGCTGCGGGGCCATGGCTGGGAGGGGACGGACGGACACCGTGCCACGCCACGCACAGCCACCACTGCCTGGTGGCTCACTGCCTCTGCACCGCTGGCAAGTCCTGCTGTTGGGGTCACTGGCACCCGGATATATCCTCTTTCCCCCCAAGACCTGCCTGGCTCGTGCTTCCCATCCCAGTGCCGGAGAGGCTCCAGTTTGGTGCTGGGGAGCCAGGACCGATGGCCGGGAGGGGCAGG
>NW_008794555.1:87939-93086 GCF_000699145.1 Aptenodytes forsteri
CGATGCTAATATTGCATTATTTGGGCAGTGGTAAAGCACCCGCTGTCAGTTTGGTGCGCGCGCGCATTCATCACACTGCACAACTGCTGGCACGCAGCTAACCAAGGCCGGGGGACGGACACCGTGCCACGCCACGCACAGCCACCACTGCCTGGTGGCTCACTGCCTCTGCACCGCTGGCAAGTCCTGCCATTGGGGTCACCGGCACCCCGACATATCGTCTTTCCCCCCAAGACCTGCCTGGCTCGTGCTTCCCATCCCAGTGCCGGAGAGGCTCCAGTTTGGTGCTGGGGAGCCAGGACCGATGGCCGGGAGGGACAGCAGAGCCCGGGGAATTGCGATGCACACCCTCCTGCCTCCCCGAACCCCACAGTACCCCGGGCATGGGTGCTCGCCAAGCCCAGCGCGTGCCCGGGCACCGGGAGGAGCGCGCCGATGCTAATTCACATTGCATTATTTTGGCAGTGGTAAAGCACCCGCTGTCAGTTTGGTGCGCGCCCGCATTCATCACACCGCACAACTGCTGACACGCAGCTAACCAAGGCTGGGATCAATTTACAGAAAACTATTAAAGATTAAAAAAGATTAACAAATCTTCATAAAAGCCGTGATGTATTAGCTTAATTTTGTTTGCAGGGGCCCTCCCCCTCCCATCCGGCTCCAACCCTTTTGCTCGCTGCCCTGATTTGAGTTACGGGGGCTCCCAATGATCCCGGTGCAAGGACCCTGCTGGCAGTGGGGCCGGGGGCCTTGGAGCAGGGACGTCCCCACATCCCACCACCACTGGTTTGTCTCACTCTTTGCGGGCAATCGCACCAGCATGTGTTTTTTAGAAGCCTAAAAGGCAGCCGAGCCCCGGGGAGCCGGCAGCTCTGCTGTGGGGGTGTCCCCAGCACCCTTCATGGTGCCCTGTCCGGCAGGGACCCCACAAGGGGTTTGCCTGGGGAGGATGAGACGTCTCCATCTTGTAAGAGCAGCAGACACTGCTGCAGACCCCAGCAATTAAAAGCAGGGCGGGAGGCTTGTGCAGGCAGGAATTGGGGTGCCCAGGACAGAGCTCCGTCCCCCCCAAGGACATGAAGGACCTTCTCGAGAGCTGGGGCATCAAACCCAGGATGGACGCATGGACGCAGCTCCTATCTGCTGGTTTATGAACGTATCTGGCACTGCTGCGGGAGCCCTGTGCTGCAAAACCCTGCGGCACCGCGTGGTCACCTTTGTCGCCGATGCTCGGGGCGATGCCAGCACAAGGCACCTGGTAAGACCTCCCCACTGCCCCCTGGAGAAGAGAAACCCCAGGAGAAATCTTATTTCACCCTTTTGGGGTGCGCCAGGGGTGACAAACAGCTTCTGCAGTGGCATTTGGGGGGCCACCAGCCCCGGCGGAGGAGGATGATGGGCTGCCATACTCCCTCGTGCCATCCCCAGCCGGGTGTCCCGGCTGCTGCGGCAGACCCCGGCAGAGCCGGTGGGCAGGGGCCGTGCCTGCAGAATTCCCGCACATCCCGCATGCAGCGAGCGGGATCACGGGCCGTGCAGGAGTGCCAGCACCCGACACCTCTCCAGCTCTGCTCCACGCGCCCCATCCCGGCAAACAACCTCGCACGTGGCACAGCCGGCGCAGCCGCTCCCCGCACCGCACGCCGGAAGGTCCTTACCCCAGAGATGTCGGCGACCCGGTGAATCGGCACCTCCTTCTTGCTGTGCAGCCCTTTGCCGTTCTTGATAGCCCTGCAAAAGAGAGGTGGCACGAGCCGTCAGCAGACGCCGCGGCAGGCAGCTGGAAGGGCCGGCATTGCCCCCCGCGCCCACCCGGGGAGAGACCGGCCGGCTCGTTAGCCTGCTAATCCCAATTACCGGCCTTCGGGGGCTCACCTGAGCTCAGCACATACCTGATCAGAGGGCCGGCATTGCCCCCCGCGCCCACCCGGGGAGAGACCGGCCGGCTCGTTAGCCTGCTAATCCCAATTACCGGCCTTCGGGGGCTCACCTGAGCTCAGCACATACCTGATCAGAGGGACCACTCGTCCCCGTTACCAAATTAAATTGCTTTGTTCCCCGCACAAAGGGAGAGATCAACAGAAAGGCGAGTGCCCCAGCAACATGCAAAATTAATACCTGTTTCTTTCAGCGCTTAATCACATGAAGCATTTATAAATGCAAAATACATGGTGAACGCTCCAATTCTAATGGAAATAAGTTCTTTCCAGGTTAAAATAAAATAGATAGAGACGGTAAGGAGCCTGAATGAAGCAATACCACACATGGAAGGCACTTCATGGCTGAAAAATGAGCAGGTGCCCCAGACCTGATGCCAGACCTGGTTCTGCAACATGGTCCTGAGCCACCTCAGATGCCGGCTGCTGTGCCGACTCTGCCTGGGGAGGAGAGTGCAGCACCGGGATGGGATCAACCTCTGGACCTGGCCACGGAGGGGATTAGGGACACCACTCTCCGGCAGAGCCGCGGCCATCGGCTTGGGACCGAGCACCATGGCCCCAGAGCAAAGCCTGGGACCGCAGCGCTGCCGGTCCTCACCCCCCCCCGGCACCTGGGGTGCACCCGCAGCCAAGCATCACGGGCAGAACTGGGGTGCGCGCTGCCCCGGTGTCAGGCTTGTCGCTTCGGTAGGTGGATGGCAAGGTCAGCCTCACCGGTGACCCGGCAGCAGATTTATTCGGTTTTCATGCAATTCACGGCCGGGCTGGCTTATTGCCGGGCGCGGGAGGGAGCGGAGGCAGCGTTGCCCTCGGCTGAGCTGCCTGCACGGGAAGGGCCAGCAGCGGCGGGTGAAAGGGCAGCACACATTCATTAGAGATCTTTCCCCTGACAGGTTTGTCCTTTTCCAGCTTCCAAAGGCCAAGCTTATTTTCCAGGTGTTACCGGCGGACAGCAGAAGCGTGGGGGGAGCTGCTGCCTGCTGCCGCCCTGCCCGCACCGCGCCGAGGGTGAGCGTGCTTAGCACAGCCGGGGCGAGCTCCCGAGGCTGCTCGTGAGCCTGCTGCTCGGCATTTTTTAGGTTGGGGCTTTTTTTAGCCCAGCAGCAGCAGGGTGGCGAAGCCAGCAGCCCAAGCGGGGCTGGAAAACAGGTCCCTGCTCCACATCTCACGGAGGATGCTGCGCCCCCGGCTTGGGCTTGCCAGCGGAGACTTCGGCTCATCCCAAAGGATGTCCAGAGCCGGAGACTTCCCCAGTGAAGCCAACCCTGCTTTATCAGTGCTGGTCCCCTGTCCCCAAGCGCCGCAGGACATCCCTCTGCAACGGGAGGGTGGCCGGCAGGAGTTCAACCTCATTTCACCACCTTTCGTCCCCACGCTACAAGATACTCCTGTAATTCAAGCGACAAGCAGCTGCGCCCTGCGGTCCCCCAAATTCACCCCTTCCTCACGGGCACAGCCCGGGCTGCCGGTCCTCGGGCTCCTGCAGCAGGCTGGAAATGAAAGCTCCTCATTTTTCAAGCCTACCTAATAGCTGCTCCCAGGCAAGAGGCATGAATTTGTTCAGAGTGGACCGTGATGATAATAAAAATACAAGGGGAAAAATTCAAAACCCCTACTGAGGCTTTGTACAGCAATCAATTTGCTGAGCCGGATCATTCGAGGAGCTGTCTGGAAGAAGCCAACCTGTTAAATCAGCAAAAGGATTTCTTCCTTCTCCCTCGCCCTCCTTTGAGACGCCCCTCCGCGCTCAACGCTGCACCCAGGGATAAGTGGCTTGGCCAGAAACAGCTCTTTTTTCAGGAGAACAGCTCTTTCCCCAGGTTAAGAAGAAAGACAAAGTTAAACAAGTGCCGTAACACCCGGCAGGCTGGAAACCAGAGCAAGGGCAGCCAGGGATGCTCATCCTTGTGCTGCATCGGGGCAGGGACGCGGGCAGTGTGACGGTCCCCCCCCTGGGATGGGGCCACCCCCTTCCCGTGTGTCCCTGCAGTCACCCCCACCAGCTCCAGAGCTTCTCCCTGCTGCAGGGTTTGCCACGGGGGGGGGAGTAGGAAAGGGCACCTTGCCCTGCAGGGCTGGGGCAGGCAGGGATGCTGGCGGAGCCCAGGGCCGAAGCAGGCAGCCCTGCCCGCAGCAGGCTCACAAGGCGGCACGGCATCGGCACGTGGTCCTGGAGCAGCCCCTTGCTGGAAAGCAAGGCTGGGGGATGCAGGGAGGGCACCCCCCCCCCCACCCAGGAAAACCTGGTAGGATGGGAAAACTAATCACCTCCTTTCTAAATACCCTGGGGAGGGGCCAAGCAGGCAACGGCAGCTCAGTCCGAGCAGATCCGACTCCGGCCTTTGCTAAAGAGCTGGGAAGGTTAAAGGGATTTTGCAAACCCCAAGCAGCGATCATCCAAACTGCTCAAAGCCCACCTCCAGAGGGAGCTCCGGGCCCTGCACCCCCATCTCACCCCAAACCTCCTGTTCCCCTCAGGAGCTTGTTTCTGCCACCGGCATCGCCCCGGAGCCGCCAGCTCCTCTGCCCGGTGGGAGGCAGCCAGCCCCGTGCTGGCGTAGCCACTGAACCGGGGTGTGCCACGGCTAACGGCGTGGCTGAGCCGCCTCCGCCACCAGCACGACCCCCTCCACCGCGGGTAAGGGCAGCAGCGCTCGGGGAGTGAGCGGGGACATCTGGGCATCCCCACATTCGGGACATCCGAGCATCCCGATATTCAGGACATCTGAGCATCCTGATATTCGGCACATCCGAGCTCGAAGCCCCCCCACACCCAGAGTGTGGCTGCGGGTTCCACCTGCCACGTCCAACCCCGGGTATCCCGGTGCCCGGCTGGAGGATTGCCCACGCCGGAGCGCTCCGAGATGCTGATTTAATGCCAGGCACATCTGCTTTCTAAAAGGCACATCCCCGTCACTCGGGAATGAGGCCCCAAGCAATCTGCCGGCCGCCGATCCCACGCCGTGCAGGGTAGGGGGGGGAAAGGGAGCGCGAGAGCCCATTTGTCAACCTTCCCCCTCAAAAGCGCGAGGCTTGCAGTAAAACTGAGCACAGTCTTGCACAGCGGGCTGGCAGAAACCACGCTGCAACCCCCTCAAAGCTGCTCTCCCCTGCTGTCGGCACAGCGCCATCAGCTGCTGCCAAAGTTGCTGCCAAGGAGGAGCTGAAATCCCACCGCCCTGCCGGGCCCGGCCGTGCCGCCCCCTC
>NW_008794555.1:93108-98519 GCF_000699145.1 Aptenodytes forsteri
GCGGTAGCGGACCGCAGGGCGGGTGGCAGCTGGCAGCTGCGGGGGAACCACAGGGCGGGTGGCAGCTCAGCCAGGGGGGAGACGAGCCGGGAGAGGAAAGGGGTGCCCGTTGCTCATCCCCATGGGTAGGACAGGATCTGGGAGGATGGATGGGGTGCAGCCCGCTCCGGGCTTCTCCCTGCGGAGCAGCAAGGCTCGGGCACAGCTCTCCATGCGGAGACGTGGGGCAGGGACCCAGCCCTGGTGCAGGGGGCACTGGGCTGCAAGTGGGGTTGAACGATGTGATCACCTCCTGCAGGGAGCTGGACCGTGCATGCCTGGACCGTGCACACCTGGACCGTGCACGCCTGGATCACATGTGCCTGGGCCATGCACGCCTGAACTGTGCACTCCTGGTCTGTGCACAGCTGGATCACACACACCTGGAACACGCACACTTGGACCGTGCACGCCTGGATTGTGCACATCTGGACCGTGCAACCTTGACCGTGCAACGTCGACCATGTGCACCTGGACCATGAACAGCTGGACCGTGCATGCCTGGGCCATGCACAGCTGGACTGGGCACAGCTGGGTCACGTGTGCCTGGGCCATGCACCCTGGACCATGCACAGCTGGGCCATGCACACCTGGACCATGCAAAGCTGTATCACACATGCCCGGACTGTGCACACCTGGACCGTGCAACCTCAGCTGTGCACATCTGGAGCACACACACCTGGACCACACACACCTGGAGCACACACACCTGGACCATGCACCCCAGGACAGCAACTCGGGAAGACGGGCGCTGCCCGAGGAAGGCAACGCTTTGCGCTTCCCTCCCACCCAAGTGACATACAAGCACCGGCCGGCTGTGGGCCCCGACACAACCTGTTTGAGCGCATCCCTGCCCGCACGTGAGGTGCAGGCAGGCAGCAGAGCCGGCAGGGCTGCCCGGTCAGGCAGAAAATGCAGCCCTTTCCGCTCCTCCCAGCTGGCAGAGGAGAAGGCGGGCAGCGCGCCCCTGCCTAAATCAGCGTTTCTGCTGCCTCCGCCGAGGACATGGCGTGGGGAAGCATCCACACGCATTTTTCTCACCACAATAACCTCAACCTAATTACAGGAGGCCAGAATGTGTCTCAAGTCCTTCGGATCGGCTCGGACGTCACAGGGTTTAAATGCAATTACTTCTCCGGCAGACAGGCCGGGGCAGGAAGGCTGCGGCAGCTCTCTGCCGGGCTCGCTGCCCCGAGGAGCGGAGCGGGGCCCTTTGAACCCCGGCGTGATGCACGCAATGGGCCGTGAGACTCCAAACAACCTCCCAGGCGTTTTGCAAATGTTATCTGCCTTCAGCTGCCTACAGGCAGCTCCAGCATTAACATGGAGAACCCGCTACGCAGCGCGATGTTTCCCACTGACTCACGGCGCGCCTGGCCCTCCGCCAGCGCCGAGCCCATCTGCGGCACCAGCGGCGCGCTGGCAGCATGGAGGAGGTCGGGGTGGGGGGGGGGGCACACGCAGCCGGGCCCTGCACGGGGAGAATTTTGGCTGCTGGGGAGTCATGGGGGGGCTGGAGCCAAGGTGAGCGGAGACCTTGCAGAGCCTGCGGAGGGGAAAGGATGCTCGCCCCGGCCAGGAGGGATGCAGGGCAGGGAGGCCACCCCGAGCAGCAGGGACACCGCGGGGATGGGATGGGGGGGATGCGGTGCAGCTCTGCACCTCCCTGCGACACACCCCGAGAGGCAGCACGGGCACCCTGCAGCTGGGAGAGCACCACCACCCCGGCACGGCACTCACCGAGCCTCCGCAGCCAAGAGCTCGTCATAGTGCGAGGATCTTTGGTCGTCGTCTTGCCGGTAGCGGATGACGGTGGCCAGGCCCTTGCTCACCAGCGCTTCGGCGATGTTGCTGCAAGAGAGAAGAGCGGGGGGCTCAGCACCAGCTTGTGGGGGGGCGGAAGGGCCCATCTGCCCCGGCACCCACCATAGCCAGACCCCGTGCATCGCACCGGACCCCGACACCGGAGGGGGTCAGACCCGCCGGGGGGTGGAAGAAGAGACCCCCACACCGTTTCACGCCACTGGCCAAGGGAAGGTGCTTGGAGCAACATCTCACAATTAACAGGGACTTCTGGGCACGGCCGAGGGGTCCCCACATGAGCGTGCAGGAGCCAGGCTGCCACAGTGGGGGATCTCCTGGCAGCACCCCAAAACCCCCACGCCACCCCCCAAAAACAGAGTGGTCAGCGCCCCCAGGCCATGGGAACCTCCTCCTTGATTTTACCTTCCTATTGCTTTTTTATCCCTACCGTCCCCTCATTGGAGAGGGGAGGTCGGCACTGGCCGGGCTCGGGGGACGGCTGCCAACGGGCGCCGCGTGCCAAGGCGGCGCGGTAAATTGGCTGCCATTACACTCTGCTGCTCTAAACAAATTCATAAATTCTACTTCGCTGAGCGCATCTGTAATTCTCCTCCAATTACACAGGCAGGGCACGGACCGCTAATTCACTACTTAAAAAAAAAAGGCATATATATATATATATATGTATGGGGGGGCCCCTGATCCATTCACAAGCCCCGGGAGCACCCCCTGCCCTGGAGAGGGGGAAGGGCAGAGCCATCACCGGGAGCTGAAAATAGGTCTCGCCTCGGAGCAGGGGAAAAAAAAAAAAGGATTTGTAAACGAGGAAATAAGCTGCAGCAGGAGGCAGCTGCAGAGGTAGCGCTCGAAATGCCAAGCAACCAGGAATAAGCACCTACAGCTATTTTGGGCATGAACAGGAGGCTGTGCCAGGGGGAGGCGAGCACAGGGCTGGTGGCACCCGTGGCATCCCTGCGGCCCCCCGACACTGCGGTCTGCCCTGACGGGGGATGTTAAGGTTTGGGGCTGGGCAGAGCTGGGTGCGAGGCTCCGTCCCCAGGTCCCCAGCGCCTTGGGAGCAGCGGGGCACAGCCTGATAGCAATGGGCGAGAGGTGACCCCGTTAGGGATGAGCTGGGGGGACACCTGCCCTGGTCCCCACCCATGAGTTCCCCCCAGCAGGGCTGCAGAGCCATGGGGCGATTTGGAGGTGAGAGGCAGCAGCACCCCGAAGACACACAGATCTGCGAGAGGTTCCCGGTGGGCTTCTGCCGGACCTCCCCAGCAGCTCGGTGCCAGCCTGGCTCTGCCAGTGAGGACAAGGTGCCCCGGCTCCCCCATGCCAGGACGAGCAGCCGAGGTCGGTGCTGGAGGGAGCCCCCCAGGCGAGCTCCGGTCGGGATGGAGTTTGCAGCCCCCCAGCTGTCTGAGGCCAAGCCAAAGCGGCGAGGAGCTGCAGGACGTGGGGGGCAGCCGCAGCCCGTCTCAACCACGCTTCCCGCTCGGCATCGTGCCTCTGTGCCGTCCCACAGCCCTGAGCATCACTCGCTGCATGAGCGGGGATGCTCGTCACCAGGAGACTTTTGCCCAACACACACCGGGGGAGACGCCCGAGCGAACCTGAGGCCGGAGACTCTGGTGATGGGCACGCTGGGGAGAGCTGCCCACCCGGCCCCTGCCGCAGCAGCGCCCTACTCAGCGGGTGCTGCGCCCAGAAATGCCACCTCCATCCCACCCACGTGTTGGGGAGCTGCGGCTGCACCCCTGGAGCAGCATATCTGCAGCACGTCCCCAACCTGACCCACCATGGGGACATGCCCCAAACGGCAATCACCACCAGCCCCGGGCAGGACGGCTCCTTCTGGTACAGTCACATCCCACCCCAGCGTGGGCAGACAGCCTGGGGCACCCCTTCATGTCCCACGTCCCATGTCCCCACCCCAGGGCTTGGGAGCAGGCAGCTCTCCAGCCCTGACGGGATTTCCATGCTCATGCAAAGCCCGGCTGGATCTGGGCTGGGGGGGTCCCATCAGCCCCCCGGTTTGCAGCTTCCAGAGGAGATGCCCAGCCCTGCCTTGCCCTGCACCCTGCACGCTGCACCGTCGGGGCTGCTCCATCCCCACCCATCGCCCAAGCCCCGTTCTGGGGAAGAGAGCAAAGGGGGGCAGGGGGGACAGGATCTGGGAATAGCGAAGGAGATTGAAACCCAACATGGAAAGTATCAGGAAACAACTGTGCTAGCAAGCGCTCCATCTGCTTGCTAAACGGACAATTTTATTCTGCCCCCAGCACTTGTGAAGTGTTGTAATCTTGTTGCCACCTCTGTTTGATGGCTTCATTTATTCAGCAATATCATGGTTATGGCTTTTTATAAGACAAGCAAAATTGCCAGAGTTTGCTCCCACTGCGCTGCTGGGTCCTAAAGGAGCGGGGACAGGCTGGGGCTGCGCACGGGGAGGGCGGCCGTGCTCCCTCCGGCTTTTTGGTCCCCAATGGGCTCTGCAAGAGGGGATGGAGGCACCCGGCGCAACCACTGATTTGGACCCAAAAGGTGCCGGTCCCGGCTGCTGCCACCCCCGAGCATCAGCCGTGGTGCAGGAGGCACCCGGCCGGGGGGACCCCTCCTCAGCGCCAGCATTGCCTCCCCCAGGGGCTGCACTCCCAGTGCGGGGCCACCGAGCCTCCGCTCCCGCTCTCCCATTCAGGTTTCAGAGACGACATTCCGTGGCTGGCGGGGACCGAGAGCAAACGAGAGGCATTGGGCGGCCACAGGGCTTGCGGGGATGCTGCAGTGCCCAGCTGCCTCAGTTTCCCTGCCCCGAGCAGCCGTGCTGGGACCCTGCATGGCTCCAGCACTGGGCACCAGCTGTTCCCCCAGCAAACACTTCTGCTCCGCCGCAGAGCCCTGCGCCATCTGCAAAGGAGAATTAGCCTAACGAGGGGTTATCTAACCCCGTGCGGTTAGCAGGGGCTAACCCCCCCAGGCACCCCTGTCTGCCCTGGCACTGCCCGTGCTGGGTGCCCAGACCCCCTCTTTCCCCTGGGCAGCGGGTCCCGCAGCCCAGGACCAGCTCTTGCCCGGGTTCATGCTCTTCCAGTGGAAGGAAAAGCTGCCTCCACCCCAGGAATGCCAAACCTGGAGCGAGCACATTGGTTCCCTGGCGCGACGCAGCGCTTGCGGTGGGTCCTGGGCGGGCACAGCCCGCAGCCGGCTGGGCTGGAACCCCGTCAGGGCATGGGGGATGCCAGAGAGACCCCCGGTCCCTGCCTCCATCCTCATTAACCTGAGAGCCCGAATGGGTCTGGCAGGGTCAGAGGTACCCGGGAACTCTGCCTTGTGGGGTGATGGGGAGGAGAGAAGCCGCCTGCCCCCCACCCATGGGGCGAGGGCACCCTTCCTGCACCCTGCTGCGCTGTGCGGTATAATTCAGGCTCTCATATTCACCTGCTAGAGAGGAGGACGGGGGAGGACAGACCCCATGGGACCTGTCCCCCCAGGGGCCATCAGCCCCCCCCTCAACGCACCCACACAGCCCCCAGCCCTGCGTCCCGCTCCCCATCCCAGCCACG
>NW_008794555.1:98536-100680 GCF_000699145.1 Aptenodytes forsteri
TCCCCTCTGCTCAGAGCGGATAAGCAGCTATTCCTGGCACTAGACTCCAGAAGTATCCAATATGCATGAAATCAAAGTTTTCATCATTTCCACTGGTCAAAGGGCAGCAAGCATTAAATCCCAGAATACCGGGATTAATGGAGGGATCATTAAAAATCTAATGTTAAACCACCTCTGCAACCAGAGCACCGGGTGAGCCTGTCATATATCATGGCCTGATTAGAAGGAAACAAATCCCAATTTCGGAGTGTGTTAGCCGAGCCTCTGAACGGGGAGAGCCGCACACGCCGTGGGGAGGGCGGCGGAGGTACCGGGCTCTGCCCCTTCATCCACCCCTCATCCTCCTCGCCAGGGTGGATGGGAGCGTATCGGGATGATGCCGATGGGACTTTATTTTGGGAAGTTTGGCTAAATTATGCAAAAATGAGGTTTTTAAGCAGCATTATGCAAACCTGTGCAATTTCTAATCAAACCCGCCACCATGAAGCAAATGGGCCGGGACAGCCGGGCTTTGCCACACACCGATGCCTGCCGCCACCCCAGGGCTCGCCCGCTGCAGACGTCTCCTGCATCCACTGCGTCCGCTCCCCGGCAGCGCAGCAGCCCTTCCCCAGCATGGGCCAGCCATCACAAGGGACCGGAGTTGGGTTAAACCGGTGGCTCTGCATCTCTCCAAACCCTCGTGGGGTGCTCCGTGAGCCTCTCCTGGCACAGGAGCCGGCTGGCACAGTGCTCGTGTCAGCACGCCGAGCCCTGCTCCTCGAAGGATGCCAGCTCCTTCTCAGCGAACGCACGAGCAGCTCAGCTCCAGCACACGCCAGCGAGATAAGAGAGGGAGCTTCTCCTCCCCCAGGTTTGACATGCGATCGGTGCCTGCTGCCTGCAGTTCCCTTCCCCCAGGTTTGACACGCGATCGGTGCCTGCTGCCTGCAGTTCCCTGGCAGCCACACAGCACCAGCGAGGCGATCTTCCCACCACCCCAGTCCGCACCCAGCGGCAACGAAACGGCCCGGCAGCTTGCTCTGATCCGGCCAAGGAGCTCGCCTCAAGCAAGTGCAACAACCGGGCTGGATGTGGCCAAGGTGGAGGCTGGAAAGGTGATAGATCTGCTTGGCTGCTGTGGGCAGAGTGAAAGGGCTGGTCTCGGAAGAGGGGAACGGCTCAACCCGGACCCAGTTGCAGCCTGCAATGGCCACCAATGATCTGGGGAGAGGGGAGAGCCCCAAGGAGGACGGGGAGCGCCCCACGGCCCTTCCCACCTGGCAGTGCTTCAGACCCGTCCACCCAGGCCGTGCCGCCCTCAGCAGCTTCTGCAGCAACAGAACCGTGGGACGGTGCTTTGCCAGTGCTGAGCACGATGTCCTTCAACCCCCCGGTGCAACCAGGGCCCCGGGAGACCCAGCTCCGGCGCTGGTTCATGCCATCTCAGCACCAGTGCCCACAGAAGGCACTTCAGTCCCAAGGGACCCCCAGCATGACCAAGAGCAAACCCCCACATGCACCGCAGCGTCTGGCTGCCTCCTGCACCAACGACAGTACTGGGGAGAAATCTCCTCCCCAGGTCCTGCCCACAGGAACAACAGTACTGGGGAGAAATCTCCTCCCCAGGACTGACCGTATTGCACTGAAGCCAAGGGGGTCGGGAATGGCAGCACACGGTTGCACCATTTAAGGGTGCGAGTGGCTTAACTCCAAATTCCCCAGCTTACAGCCGCCCTGCTCCTCGCCCAGCCAGGTCCCTGCCGGCACCCTGCCAGCGCCAGGCCAGGCGCCGAGCTCTGCCAGCCCTCAGCCAGCCACCGGCAGCCTCGCAAAGCTCATCCTCACGGCTCAGCTCCTGGGGACGAGGCTGGCGGCAGACACCTCCTCCCCGTAGGAGGGAGCAGCTTGCAAAGCAGCAGCGAAATCTGGTCCCTCTCCAGAGGCTCGGGCTGCAAAAACCTACACAGCTCCTGGGCGCGAGCCCAGCTTTACCCTGGCACCGCGGCCCACGCAGGTAGCTTGCTGCGCACACGGCTCTGCTGCGAACAGCAAAGTGCTGGCAGCCGGTCCCCGCTCCAGCCCCGCAGGACCCTGGTGGGGGTAAATACCCTGTGCCGTGCCGCTGGCTCCCCCGGCACGTCTGGCGATGAAAACCCCCCCGG
>NW_008794555.1:101358-102845 GCF_000699145.1 Aptenodytes forsteri
ATCTGGCAGAGTGGCCATCAGCATCACCCGGCATCATCAGCGGTCCGGCCTCCTGCTGGCCCCTCTGCTTTGCAAAGGGCATTTATCTCCCCGTCACCCGCACAACAGCCCCTGGCTGGGTCCTCTCCCCAGTGCATGGGAGCACTCTGCAGAAGGTCAGGATCATCACCCGACTTTTTGGGTGAGGAGAGAGACGCGGGAAGGAACAGCAGCTCCGTGCCCACCCCCGAGGCTGCAACCATCCCTCCATCCTGCCTCTCCTTCCTGGTGCTTGCGTGACCCCAACTCTGCGTGGGCAAGGAACGCTGCAGCCCTCCAGCGTGCAGCCTTGCTCCACATGTCCCCAGCCAGGAGAAGGGCAGAGTCTGGCCCTGCAGAGACGTGTCCGAGTGCTGTTAGGGGGCTCGGAGAGACGACAGTGCATATGGAAATGCACCTCTCGGAAATATTCAGACACCCAAACCGCAGCACCTTGGGCTTCAGTGAGCTGAGCACCATCCACTGCACAGTAAAAAGCCCTGGGATTGCACCAGGCAGGGAAACATCTACAGCCCCCGGTGCCCCCCCCCCCCCCCGGCTCAGAGCATCGCCTTGGCTCCTGTTCCACAAAATGCTCCCAAGGGCTCAGGTCACGCTCCTTGTGCGGCTGTAGCAGGAGCCCATCCCGCAACCTGCAGCGGGTGGCTGTCCCCGGGCATCCTCATGCGAGCAGCTCCCTGCCTGCCCCTGCCAGCACCGAGACCTCCCACCTGTGGCCAGAGACCTGCGTGGCCACGATGCTGCAAAGCCTCCGAGCACTGGGACAGTGGAGCAGCCGAAGCGGGTTGGAGCACCTCGCCCAGCACCCTGTTCCCAGCAGTGGCACGGAGCAGGACCAGCCCACGCCGCTCGCCACCTTGGGCAGGCTGCCTCCAGCCTCCAGCAGCCCCTGAACCCCAGTACACAGCCAGGGGAAGCAGTGCCAAAGATTGCATTAAAAAACAAACCAAACCCACCCTCCTGCGCTTTGATCCCAGCTCTGAGCAGCTTCCTTGGATGCTCCTACTTCATTCCTGGAAAGGGGAGTGCAAAAGTGTCCCCTTGTCACCCTCCCTGAGCCACTGGAGAGGCTGGATGCTCTGAGAGCAGCTGCTGGAGCTTGCAGAGCCATGCCAGCATCCCAGCATCGCCAACAACCCCAGCCACGAAATCCAGAGCTGCGCCAGCATCCCAGCATTTCTAACACCCCCAGCCACAAAATCCTGCTGCTTGAGTGCAAAAAAAAAAACCCCAGGGCTGCAAATGCTGGGAGGACCCCAAATTCGTTCCAGGTTTAGAGCTTTTAAGGCTCAGAAATCCCAGCACTGCACACCGGGGCTGATCCTGACACTTGGCTGGGTGCTGGGAACCCAGGGAAGCACGACGGGTGCACTGTGATGGGTTTGCTGCAGCGGGTGCATTGCAGTGGGCGCATTGAGGAGGGTTCAGGGGTGACCGGTTTGGCTGCA
>NW_008794555.1:104246-117398 GCF_000699145.1 Aptenodytes forsteri
GGCTGCGCCAGCATCCCAGCATTTCTAACCCCCCCAGCCACAAAATCCTGCTGCTTGAGTGCAAAAAAAAAAACCCCAGGGCTGCAAATGCTGGGAGGACCCCAAATTCGTTCCAGGTTTAGAGCTTTTAAGGCTCAGAAATCCCAGCACTGCACACCGGGGCTGATCCTGACACTTGGCTGGGTGCTGGGAACCCAGGGAAGCACGACGGGTGCACTGTGATGGGTTTGCTGCAGCGGGTGCATTGCAGTGGGCGCATTGAGGAGGGTTCAGGGGTGACCGGTTTGGCTGCAGCGGGTGCACTGCACCTGCAACGATCCCCCTCCTGCTGCTAGAAAGAGGACAAGGAAGAGGGGAGCAAGGATAACAGCTTAAAGAAGAAATTTCCTGACTGTGAATTAAATATCATGCTCCAGCCCTGCTCCCTGCTCCTCTCCCCACAGCCTCTGCACAGGGAGGGGGGGCAACCGCAGCCCCCCTGCTTCAAATAAAAGCATCTGGGGAGAGGAGCTGGAGCGGCTGCACAGAGGGAAGATGCATCCCCCAGTTAAGCCCAGATTAAAGAATGGGAATATGAAAACGCAGATGAAAAGCTCTTTGCTGTGGAAAAAATCTTATTAGGCCGTGAAATACAGTTCTTGCCACTTAAAGAACGGCGGAGTAAAAAATGGCTATTTGCAAGCTTCCCCCCCCTGCCCGCTCCCCCGGCAGCACCGAAACAAATTTCACAGTTTCCCCCCCCCCCGAAAATCCAAAGGAAGCCTTTCAGTGGCCTTTTCACCCACCGAAACCTCTCCAGCTCTCACTGCCTGGCACGCATTGGCGCTGCCAAAACCAGCCCTGCATGAGCACCCCCCCGCCATGCTCGGAGGTGGCATCACCAAAACTCACCATTTGTGCCAAATTAGCCCCAAAATGCAGCATCCTGGTGCCGCTGCCTGCAGGGAAAGTACCCCCTTCCCCCCGGCATGGATTTATAGCTTAGGGCTTTCCTTAAGTTTGTTTTTTAATGATTTTTAGTAGCTTTTTCTTCCAAGCATTTGTGCAATTTGCATTGCGGCAGCCTCTGAGTCCCCCCGGGGAAGGGCTGCGGGGCAGGGACCCCCAGAGCAAGACCCGCCTGGGGTGTCAGATGGATCCAGCCCCCCGGAACCCCAAACAAGAGGGCTGTCGGTAAGGGACCCCTCGCTGCTTGCCGCGCGGCGACAGCCAGGCTCTGCCTGTGAACCAGCTGAGAATCCAGGCAAAGGGGGTCTGGGGCCACCCCGAGGGACGTCCCCCAGCCAGAGGAGAGCCAGCGCTTCCCCATGATCTGATTTAGCAGCCGCCTGTCACGCGAGGGGACAGGAGGGAGCAGGACACACTGATCACGGCAGCACGCCCCAGGGCTGCCAGGAGCCGCCGGCCCCGCATCGGCGGCCGCGCCAGCCCCCACCTCCACGCGCGCAGCTGACCCAAGGACGGGCGATGGCGGCTGCAAAGGCTCAGCCGGGCCCGGCGACAGGAGGCTGATTACGGGGTGCCTGCACAGCCGGCAGCCCCTGCTTCCCAGTTACAGCCTCGCTGGTGGGCTGGGGACAGCATCCCCTTCCTGCATCCCAACGCGTTCCCCAGGAGGAAGCCGGGCTCTCGGCAGCCTCCTGGGGAGCACCAAGCCCCACAGACGGGCACCCGGGGCCCCCACCCCGCAGCCAGCACCCGCCGTGCCTGCTGACCACGAGCTGCCAGATGCTGTCGGGTGCCCGGGGATGCTGTGGTATGTTATGGGATGCCGCAGGATACTGTGGGATGCTGCTGGATGTCATGGGATGCTGCGGGACGCTGCGGGACGCTGCGGGATGCCGTGGGGCATTGCGTGATGCTGTAGATGCCATGGGATACTGCGGGATGCTGCAGGATGCTGTGGTGTGCTGCCAGGCACTGTGGGATACTGTGAGATGTTGTGTAATGCCATGGGATGCTGTGGGATGTCAAGGAAGGCTGTGGGATGCCGTGGGATATTCTGGGATGCTGAAGGATGCCACGGGATGCTGTGGGACTCGGAGAGCAAAGCTGGTGTGAACCCAGAGCCCTCACGTGCACCCACTCCCGCTGGTCGCAGCAGACCTGCCCCATCGTCCCCAGGTCCTTCTGCCACCACTTTGCAGGTGCCTCCACATTAATCGCGCCTGAGGCGCACGGGCACCCTCCCAACAGCACCTGTGGTGGGATGAGCTGTCCCTGTGAGCCCAGACCGGCACAGGAGGTGCCCGTGGGACTCCCGATGTCCCGGCAGCTGCCTTCTCCGCCAGCCGCGGCCCCTTCACCCTGTTCTCCGTGTCAGCACGGCTTTGTTGTGACAGCCGAGCACAAACCTCTGACCTTAACCTGTGCTCAGCAGGAAAACATGAGCCGGGAACAACAGTGCCGGCAGCGGCGGTAAAAGCTGACAAGGCACACGGCGCACCAGGCGCCGGCAGAGCGGGACGGGGAGGGTTGCGGCACACAGGCACTGGGCAGAGCCTTGCCAGGCAGCGGCACTGGCATTCCCCAGCCAGGGATCAAGCTGAAAACGCTGGGGAGCTGGAAGGGAGAAGCGTGATGGAGCCAGCGAGGGCAGCCGGCACTGCCAGCTCGGAGCCCCTCCGCGGGAGACACCGAGTCAGGCACCGCAGCCGGGGGTTGGGCAGAGATACGGGCAGGTGAAGCTGGGTTTGTGCTCCGGGTCCCCAAGCTTGCAGTGCAGGGGGACGCGTGGCACAGTGTTTGCTTTGAGCTGGAAGCAAGGGCTGCCTGCACACCAGGCGGGAGAAGCTGCTCTGCTGCCCTCCGCAAACCCATCCAGCGCCCCGAGGAGAGCAGATGCTGGGGGATGGGTAACCGTCCTCCTCTGCCCACCGCCGAGGGTGGACCCTCTCCTCCCACCGTGCTCGGGGAAGGAGAGGTGCCACCCCAGGGGTGCAGCCGACGGCTGGCACGACACCCCCCTGCCCACCCTGCTGCCAGCACGGGCAGGGGGCTGCAGGACCACCGGCTGCCTGCACCAAAAGCCACAACAGCTAGGCAGGAACCAGGAAGGCTCCAGGAGTCAGGCAGGGGTTAGCCCCCTGCCCGGGCCGCCCGCCCCAGCGAGCCACCGGCGTGCTCAGCCTGCCAAGCAGGCTCAGCCCAGCCCAGATGCCAGGCGGACAAGCCAGGCTTTCTTCCCCGCTCCGTCCCCAGCACGGCCCGGGCCGGACGGCACAGACCCTGCTCTGTTACACCCACACCTTTGCTGGGACCGCGGCAGGCAAAGGACCCTGCGCCCAGCACCGACCTGCACCACCGCGGCGGGGCCGCGGGCAGCCAGGAGCAAGGGGGCTGCCCCACACTGTGCCCCGGAGGCTTGCACGCTGCAGAGACGCTCTAGCGCTCGCTTGCAGTGCTCGCTCCGCTGATGCCTGATTATGGCAATGAAGTCAATGCGAGCAGCAGCCCTGCAAATTCACATCAGGTTTCCTCCTGAAACAGGGATGCAACTCGGGAGCTATTTGAAAGCAATTTGCAGCTGGAGACGCTAAGAGCAGGCGGCAGCACTCAGCGAGATGCTCCTGAAATGGGAAATCCTACCCCTCCACCGCACCGGGTGCGGCACAAGCGCTGCCGGGAGCCTCCTGGGGCCAGCAGCACCGCAGCCACCGGGCACGGGGAGAGGCTGGTGGGTTTCGCACCACACGCTCCCCTCCTTGTGCACTGCCAGTGACCCAAGACGTCATCTTCCTACAAACAGCCCCAAAAATGCAACGGCCGGGCTGTCCCTTCCAAAAACCCGGTGAGACACACTCAGCTGGAGAATTAGCTCCCCGGGGATGCAGTTAAAGCACCACTGAATAAACCGGGTGGGTTTAAAGCTGGTGCAGGTAGTGCAGGAGAGCAAGGCTGCTCCGCTGGGCTCCACCATGCCCAGTACCTCCATCTGGGAAAGCCCTTTAGGCTCCTGCTGCTGCGGTTTCAACTCGGGAGCAGCATCCCGGCCCGACCCGGCAGCAAGCGCGGAGCAGCCCCAGCCCCGGCACGGGCAGGGCTGGATCTCCTTTGCCACTGGGGTGGAAATTAAACCCACTCGTGAGATAAGCATCACCAAAGGTCACTCCACGAGTGCCTCAATTAGACCAGACTGGGGTGACAGGGAGCTTTCTGGCTTCCCATGCGGCATGGAGCCGCATCTCCCCGTGCAGCGCGACGCTCTGCAGCTTTCCCAGACCTTGGATTAAGGGGAAGAAACGTGCAGCGCTGCAGCACTTTGGTTGCTTTCCAAAATAGCTGCTACGGGGAAAAAAAAAAAGAAAAAGCAAGCAAATGGCCTATGACAAATCATCCCTACGCAGCTCCTGGAGCTGCTGCCATCCGGACACGCGCCTTGCCGGCACAACCTCTCCGTAGGGCCGCACCGGAGGAGCCCGGCACCTCCATGTCCTGGGGGAAAGCCACCGAACCTGCCCATGGCACGGAAACTGGGGGCAGGGCTGGGGAGGGGGGGGCTGCTCCGGCACAGCCTGCACCGCTGCACCGTGTCACGGGGAGGGCGATGTCCCTTGGGAAAGGACAGACATCCCAGGGACATACAGCAGAAAGAGATGGTTCCTCCAAAGCAACCCACCGGCCATGCTGCTCCCCGAGGAGGCCGGCTCACGGGGGGGAGTCCTCCAGCCCAGCACCCCCAAACTGCCGGAGCTGAGGGCGGCAAGTGTAGGGGATGCAGGTCTGCAGGGCCCCGGGCAGAGCGGGACAGCAGGCTCCTGCTGTCTAGCTGTCGTCTAGCCCCATGATGAGGATGAGCCACCCTCTGTCCCTGGTGGCCCCACGGCGCGTGGCACAGCCCTGCAAAGCCCTGGCGAGCGCCAGGCTGCAGCGCTCTGCCCGGTTCCCCAGGGCCACACTTACATTCCTCCAATGGAGACGGTGGCACACGTGCGCTCGGAGAAGGCAGGCACGGTCTCGGTGGCGCTGCTGGCCGGTCGGATGTAGTCCACCGTCACGTTCACCTGGGCAAGACAGATGGGCACGGGGTCAGTCCAGCCTGGGGGCTCCCTGCACACCCCCATCCTCCCCCTGCCCAAACCCCTCGCTGTCGGCCGGCCAGGCCCTACACCTCCCCGTGCCCAGGTAAAGGAGTCATTTGCCAGCCGGCTGCTGGCACCGATGGTACTGCCAGCGAAGCAACATCTGACACACCAGCATGTGAGCCAGGGCCGGGCACGTTAAACCAGGAGCCTCCCATGGCAGACAAGCTGCCGCCCCTGGTACAGGCACTCGCGCTGCCAGAGGTACCCCGGCTCCTGCCAGGCACGCCTGCGAGCTCCCCGCGCACCGGCGAGCTCCCCGTGTGCTGGAGAGCCCCGGCAGGGATCCCAAGCGTGCAGCCAGCCCCGATGCCTCCTGGTTTACGGGTAATTGCATTTTGGCCTCTAGTAGGAGAGCTCGCCTGTACCTGCAGGTAGATGAAAGCACAGCTCCCTAAGCCATAGCTGTCAGCTGGCATCAGCGTTGCCGGCACCACGCCGAGCGAGATGCGGAGGCCGGTTTGCAAAACACTTCGGTGAGGCAGGGAGCAGCCCCGGGCGCCCCGGAAACCCGGCCGTGCACCCAGCGCAGAGCTGCGCTGTCCCTGGGTGTGCTGTGCCCATGCCACCGCCACCTGCCCGCCCCGCATCACCCGGCTGGCACTCAGCCGTGCCGGGGACAAGCACCGTCATCGCTCCCGTCCTCCAACAGACAGGGGCAGCCGCGGCATTCGTGCACACCAGCTAGTGGGGGTCCACCTTGGGGGGGCAACTTCTGCTGGAGAACTGCATCTCCCACTGCACCAGGGCTCGGGACAAGCTGGCGGGTGCAGAGGTGCTCATGGGTGAGATCGTGGCTCAGGCTGCTGGCACCGCAGCCCCCAGGCGTCACCCTCCCAGCAGCTCTTGGCCATCACCCCCTCCAGCAGCTCCTGGGCATCACATC
Organism: Aptenodytes forsteri; assembly: GCF_000699145.1. NCBI lineage: Eukaryota > Metazoa > Chordata > Aves > Sphenisciformes > Spheniscidae > Aptenodytes > Aptenodytes forsteri. The sequence goes on from NW_008794555.1 coordinate 110,214, forward strand.
CCAGCGCCCATTACAAGCAATCAGCATTTCCATCCTGCACCAGGCCTTCGTGATCCAGCTGGACCCCCGGACCAGACCAGGGAGCTGTGCTGCCATATCTGCCCCCTCCCCAGCAATCTCGTCCCCATATGAGCAGGGCTCGGTGACCAGGCCAGCGAAGGTCACAGGAGGCTCGTGCCCGCTCACTGCAGCAGCAAGGGCTTTGTCCCAGCAGGCGTGGGGCAGGAGGGCTGGAAAAGCCAGAGCGTGGCAGTTCCCTGGCAGGGTTGGAAAGGCACCACTGCCCCACCTGCACATCCCGATCCTCGGCGCTACTCCCTTCCCAGCCGCGCTGCCTGCCCTCCTCCCCGCTCCCTGGATTTGGGGATCCCGGCTCCAGTGCATGTCCTGCAACGCTGCCTGAATCACTGGCCGCTCTCGCAGCTTCGCCCCCGGGTCGGGATACGCACGGCTGCGGGGCGGCAGCGTGCGGGGCAGAGAGCACCGGGGCTGGGAGCATCGGAAGCACTGGCAGCACCAGCGCTTGCCTGCGCAGCAACACGGAGCTGCAACTCCCAGCCATGGCCATAAAATAAACAGCGGGGAAAAAGAAACCGGAGTCAAAGCCCGAGTGCTCGAACACTTAACACAATCCCACATCTGTACGCGCCATTTCTATGCAAATCCAACCCAAACCCACCACCTTGCTTCCCCAGAAAAGCACCTTCCTCACCGTTTTACCGGCACTTCAGCCGGAGGAGGCTGAGGCTGCCCTGGGCTGGGGGACACGGGGGGACACGTGGGTGACACGGGGCTCCCCAGGGAAGTCCTGGTGCTGCCTCCCGCCACCCCAGCCCAGCGGTGGAGCTGTATTTAGGCACTACAGATTTTTTCCAGGTGTGCTGCCGCACGGCACCATGCCCGCCCTGTGCCGCTGGCTCTCAGCGCCGGCAGATTGAGTCAAAGGGAGACAGACAGGCTTCCAGCTCGGTGGTGCGAGGGAGCAGCCATAAACCCTTGAAAACTGTCGGCTCTTCCCAAGCCTCGTTTTTTAAATGAGCATAAAAATGCAAAAAAGGTACGATTGCCTGACAAACCCCCGCTGTCAGCTCGCTCCCTCGTACAGCCGAGCTAATCAAGGTTTGCAGCAGCAAAAGAGGGGGCCCTGGCAGGGAAGAGCCAATTAAGGGGAGAGGTTAAAGCAATTCCTCCCAGCTAAACTATTGTCATAACAACTGGTGGGGAAAAAAAGACAACAATTACTCTGAGAGGCAGGTTAGGAAATTCAAGCTACTACAGGGCTTTTTAAATGTCATCTGGCTCAACAGCGAGGCACAGCTCACTTGGGAAACACCTTGCTTGGAATTAGGTAAAGGGTCTGGCAAAAGACCATCGGGCAGCCGGTGTCGGCTGGCAAGGAGCTCGCCTGCAGCCCCAGGGGGACAGGGCATGCATGATCCCACAGCTCGGGCTCGGATCCTGCATCATCACGGCCTGGGGAAGAGCGAGGGGGGATCGGGCTGGGTGTCACACCTCAGCCTGCAGCGGGGAAGCGATGCGTTGTGTTGCATTGCATTGCAAAGCATCGGACCGTGTTGCAGCGTGTTGTGTTGCATTGCAAAGTGTTGCGTTGTGTTGCATTGCAAAGTGTTGCGTTGCGTTGCATTGCATTGCGCTGCAAAGCACTGCATCCCTTGGACAGACCCAGCTGAGGCTCGCTGCAGTGACAAAGCTGGCATGTCCTCCCCTAACCGGTGCCAGCACCGCTGCATCTGACAAGTCGTAAAAGCAAAACTCCCTCCCCCGGGGCAGGAACAAGCACACTCAGAGCATCCTATGGATTCAGCATGAAAGAACTCAAAACTGCTGTCCCTGCTGCCACCACCTCAGGCTGAGCCGGACTGTGGGAGGCTGGGATGCAACAGCCCTGTCCCCGCCTTCCCCAGCAGCTCAGCCCCAGCAGTGACAGCAAACGCGAGGTCCCCCCCAGGGCTGGTGCCCACAGGGGAGGGCTGGCAGGAGCTGGCCCCACAGACCCACCCAACGAGACCCACGGCACGGCGTGGCACGGCATGGCACAGGACTGGCCACATGTCCTGGTACCCAGGGGCTGCAGGATGGAGCGGGCTCTTGCAGAGCTGGCACCTCGTTCTTGGCACCTCTGAGGACCTGCCAGCGGAGACATGGGCACCCTGTCGTGCCAAGACTCAGGCTTAGCCTCCGACACTCCTGTCCCCGCAGGGTGCTGAGCTCCAGCCGCAGCTTTTATCCACCTCCCATGGTGCTCCCAAGATGAAAGGTGCCGTGAAAGCACCCATGGCACTATGACCGAGCCCCTGGGTATCGAAGGACCCAAACGGGGCTCCAGGAGCCGCCGTCAGCAGTGCGACAGCAGCGGGAGCCAGCTGCAAACCAGGAATCAAAACCTTCCCATAATTAGCATCTTGGTCCCTCTCCTGCTAATGCCCCGCAGCCCCTGGGGTAGAGCTGCCCCCTAAGTGTCCCCTCCACAGCTGCCAGCTTGGGGCAATTAAAGGCAGCAAACAGGCAGGAAAGCACACCCGAAGTGCACGTTTTGCTTCTTGCTTCCCTGCTCCTCGTGTCCCAGCAAGAAAAGGGACATCCTCACTGTGCCAACCTCTGCACCATCCCCAGCACCCACTGGCAGCAGCTTCATACACCGGCCCTGGGCAGAGAAGGGACGCGCAGGGAGCACGGCACGATCCCAGCTCGCTGCCTGCAGCCACGGGCAGGTTTCTCCCCCTGGCTCAGGTCCCGGGTGTATTTTGCAGCATGTTGATGGAGCTAATGGCACCGTTGACCTGGGAAGGCGGTTTGGTGCATGCAAAGGTGCTCCCATTGCCCCATATTTGCTCTCAGAGGGATAATGCTCACCTTGGGCACGTTGTTTTCACCAGTGGAAAATCAACTGCCCCTGGCTCGGGCACCTCTTGCACCCCCAGCCCTGGCTTGGGCACGTCCTGCACCCCCAGCCCCACTTGGGCATCCCCTGCACCTCCTGCATCCCCAGTCCCGTCTTAGGCACCTCCTGCAGCCCCAGCTCGGGCAACTCCTGCATCTCCTGTACCCCCAGCCCCGGCTTGGGCACCTCCTGCGGGGCCCCTCTTGCCCCCCCAGCCCCGGCTTGGGCACCTCCCACAGCCATACAGCTTGGGGAGCTGCTCGTCCCGTCCCCCACAGCCATACACCCGAGCTTGGGGAGCTGCTCGTCCCAGCCCAGCCCCACCTGACCGCTTTTAGCTGTGACAGACCCCAACCCCCAGCCCAGAAACACCAGGGGACACTGCGAGCAGCAGCGCCCAGCTCTGGGGCTCCGCTCCGGGCTCCCGCAGCTGCCCCGCAGAGCTGTGCTGTGCCCACGCTGAGCCCGGCTTCACCCATCTGCCACCCACAGGGACCCAAAGCTGCAGGGAAAGCACACCGGGGCACCCGACCGCAGAGCCACCATGGTCCCACACAGGTGGCCGCGAGCCGGGTCCCTTCGACACCAGGCATGAACGTAAGCGGCCATCACTGCCACCCCGCAGACCTGCAGCTCAGTCAATATTTCACGGGGGTATAAAAAGCAAAGGGCTTCTTGGGTGCAGAGCGCGACGTGCAGAGCTCCCCGTGGCTGCCAGCACCGCTGAGGGGCCAGGAGGGCAGGGGGTGGCCGACACCGGGGTGGGATGTGGGGTGCCCGGCCGATCGTACAGCATCCCTGCCTGGCTCCCTCCATCCCTCCTGCACCCATGGGACCCGCAGCGGGCTCTCGCTCCCTCCCAACACCAGCCAGCGTCGATGGCAGCCGTCTATCCACGGGTTTCCAAGGTCAGCTGCAGTCAGTGTGAATTAAATCACTCCGCCAGCTCTCCTCCCTGGAGGAGATCCAGCCCCGAGAAGAATGGCACTACAGAGATTCACATGCCTTTGTGCAGCCAATGCGTTCAATGTCACCCGCCCCAGCTCCCCCACCACCAGCCGGGGCTGCACCAGACCCGCCAGCCCCTGCCTGCACTCGCCCATCACTGAGGTGCCTGGCACCCTGGCGCGGGGTGCGGGGAAAGGGTGGCCGAGCCAGGGCTGGCGAGCCATGTCCCTGTCCCTGTCCCCATGTGCCCTATGCCTCGCCACTGGCTCTCATGCGAGGGTGTGCAGGGAGGACATGGCCCCTGGGAAACACGGGGCCGTCGGTGCCAAAAACCCGTGCTGACACTTGCAGCAGGAGGAGGAACTGTGCCCGGGGTGCCGAGCACCGCGTCCCCAGCACATGCTGACTGGTACACGGTCTCCAGCATGGGGTCACCGGCACATGGTCCCTGTGATGTGGCCCTCAGCGTGCAGTCCCTGGCATGCTGTCCCTAACACGTGGTCCCCAGGATGGGGCCCCCAGCATGTGGCCCCTGGCACACTGTCCCCAGCATCATGGTCCCAATGATGTGGTCCCCAGCACGTGGTCCCCGTGATGTGGTCCCCAGCATGTAGCCCCTGGCATGCGGTCCGCAGCATCATGGTCCCAACTATGTGGTCCCCAGGATTTGGCCACCGGCACACCGTCCCCAGCATCATAATCCCAGTGATGTGGTCCCCAACACATGGTCCCCAGGATGTGGTCCCTAGCATCATGGTCCCAATGATGTGGTCCCCAGCACGTGGACCCCAGGATGTGACCCCCAGCATGTGGCCCCGGCACATTGTCCCTAGCGTCATGGTTCCAACGATGTGGTCCCCAACACACGGTCACTGCCACGCTGTCCCCAGCATTTGGTCCCCAGCACGTGGTCCCTGGCACGCGGTCCCCAGCATCATGGTCCCAACAATGTGGTCCCCAGCACGTGGTCCTCGGCTTGCTGGCCAGGCTGGTGCTCGCAGGCAGATCTTTGGGAGCATCCTCCCAGCCTCAGAGGCAGGAGGCGGGCGGCCAGCTCCCCTTCACGGCCCCTGACATGCGGCACGAGCTCGCAGGGGAGGTAAAAATAGTCCCTGCGAGTTTGTGACGAAGAAGGGCTGGGAGATCCGCAGGCGTTTCAGACAGTAATTATAGCAGAGCAAGTCTGGTCTGCCACCCACCCCTGCCATATGCACCCACCCTGCACCCACCCGCTGCAGCCTGGCCCCCTCCTCCCTGCTGCGCCCCATGTCCCCACGGCAGGGGCCAGTCCCCTCTGAGTCCCCCGGGCCAGGCTGGAATGAGGGGAGCAGTGAGGGATGTCACCGGCACGGCACGGAGCCTGCCCCTGCCCCCCTCCCACCTGCAGGCACCAAAACACGGGTGCTGCCCCCACTGCCCCGCACCCGTCCTGGCCCCCACCTCTGCCCATCCCTCCCCAGAGGGATGAGCCCGCCTGCCTCTGCGGGGGCAGAGAGCACCTCCAGGCAGGAGGGGCCCTGCAGACCCCGGGAGGGGGCACATGCCCCCGCTGCAGCTCCAGCTTGGGGAGGGCGCTCATGGGTGCGGGCAGACACCCTGCCGGAGGATGCTCCGCCGTGGTCGGTGCCCAGCCACGGCGGTGCCCAGTAACACACCACTGCTCCCAGCACCAGCAAGGGCTGCTTTTGAGGGAACTGGGGCAGTCCCACAGCCCTGATTTTTGCCTATTTTATTTCTCCTCTCCCCTTCCCGGGGACAAGACTGGGGGCAGCGGGGACGTGGCTGATGCCACCCACAAACTAAACCCACGTACTCCATTCGTACCTCAGACAGCCCAGAACCGGCTGCTCTCATCCCTGTGGGGTGGAAAAGCATCCCCGGTGCTGACCCACGGCTGGTCCCGCAGCTCGCTCTCCCCTGCCCGGCGGATGCTGACATGGGGTCCCGAGGCCTGAGCAAAGCTGCAGCCCCGCCACCTCCACGGGAGAAGATGCGCCTGGGACACCCGTGTCCTGCTCACCCCAGCCTGGCACCAGGACCGACCTCAGGGTGCTGCCCCAGGGAAGACGCCGTTAGGGGAAAGCTCCGCACCGTGGTGCAGGACGCCGTGGAGAGGCACTGGTGGACTCCAGATGTACTCTTTTAAATTCTCTGGAAGTATTTAAAAGACGTGTAGATGAGGCGCTTAGGGACATGGTTTAATGGGCATGGTGGTGTTGGGTTGACGGTTGGACTCGATGATCTTAGAGGTCTTTTCCAACCTTAATGATTCTATGATTCTATAATGATTCTGTGTGCCACGCTCCGGCACACAGGATCCCGGAGCAGAGCGGTGACAGCATCTGCTGCAAGTGAAGCAAGAGAGAAAACAAAGCAGTGGGGGAGGACGGGGCTGGACAGCAGGTCCTACATGCCTGGATGCTCTGCAACCCTCCTCCAGCTCTTCCACCACACCAGGCACGAGCCGGGGCTGATCACTCACTTGCAGCCTGACCCTTCCTCGCCAACACGGCTCAGCACGACCTGAACAATACCGGAGCAGCCGCCTGCGGCCGGCTGGCCCAAGGCTCGCCCCATCCCTAACAGAGCCCTGCAGGACCAACGCTTCCTCCGTGACTTGGCAGGACACTAAATAGATGCCATGTTGTGGCCTCTATTAGCAAGAGCTGCCGCCGTGCCCAGTGGAGCCGTGAATCCCGGCGGGGTGAGGGGATGCAGGAGGCACAGTGGGGGCAGCAGGACCCCCGGGGGAAAGCTCCAGCGTCATGTTTTCCCTCCGGACAGGCAGTTTCCTTCCCGAGGGCCATGTGTGCTGGCTCTGCCCAGCCTCACCACCTGTCCCGCTGCAGGAAGGGTGCTTTGCTGGGAACGGCAAGCAGGAGCCAGCTTGGTTTGCCTTTGGCTTCACCAAGCTCTTTGTTAACCCCCTCCACCTCCCCTCCCCAGATCCTCCCATCACGGTCCCTCCTAGGAAGGTGTGTAAAGAGCCTGGGATGTGGTACGGGGCATGCTCCAAGTCACCACGCTGCAAAGCAGCCCCCGCGGAGCCTGCAGAGCCTCAACCGTTGCCCAAAGTGGAGCCTGCAGTGGCTGCGGGGCTCTGTGTTCCCTCCTGCCCACCGGCTCCAGCAGCAGCAGGGCTACCGAGCCCCCCCCCCCCCCCCCGGCGGCCCCCCCGCCATGTCCTCACCACCGACAGCCAGCCCCGAGGCCCAGCCCCGCCAAGCCGAAAGCCGAGCAGCCGAACGAGCAGCCCCAGGGTAGGACTGACCTTGCTGGGGCAGGCTCTAGGCTCTCCGCGAATAATATTGGGCTTCAGCCTGGCAATGGCAGGG
>NW_008794555.1:119127-122370 GCF_000699145.1 Aptenodytes forsteri
AGGAAGAGCAGGGCTTCCGGACCCCCCCCCCCTCCCTGGGTTGCAGCCCCGAGTGGCCGAGCCCAGCCCCGCCAAGCCGAGCCCAGCCAAGCCGAACGAGCAGCCCCAGGGTAGGACTGACCTTGCTGGGGCAGGCTCTGCCGGAGCCGCGAATAATATGGGGCTGCAGCCTGGCAATGGAAGTGCCCGGCAGAGCCATCTGAGGAAGCATGGGAAGGAGGAAAATAGATGCACGGAGAGGAAATGGCCCCGAATTTCTGGTCATTACGCCAGGAACAACCACATTTTGCTCTCTTCACCCTCCCTGCTGTCAGGGAGCCATTTCAGCCTGCTGCAGTGCCCGGAGCTGAGCGCGCCGGCAGACTTCTCCCCTCCTGCTCGTCTGCATCTGCATGCACTGTTTATTCCAAACAGAACACAGTCGGGAGAAGATCTCTCCCAAGTTCGGCACTGGGGAGCAGCCAGCTCTCCAGAAGGCTTTGAACAGCAAAATCCTCCCCAACTTCACATGCCGGAAAGCAGCGGCAATGACGCAGCCTGTTTCCGTGAAGCTCTGGAGCCGCCGCCCTGCAAAGCCTCCTCGGCACAGGATCCCGGCTCCGGCACATGGCCGGCAAGACAGGGCACGCGCGGTCGGTCGCAGCTTCCCCAGGGCCGGGTGCGGTTGTTTGCGGTGCGGGTGGCGGCGCCTGCATCCCCCCACCAGCACTGGCTGCGTTTGGGGAGCAGCGGCCGCCCCTCGCTGTGCACTGTCCCCATCCCACCTGGCCACGCCGCTCTGCAGAAAGTGGGACCTTCCAACAAACCCCCAGCTGCACCCCAACCATCGCCGCATTAGGTGGCTGCTGCCGTGCTGTGCCGTGCCGCCAGCTCTCCCTGAGTTTGCAGGCTGCCAGTAACATGCAGCAAAAAGTGCCCATCAGGGCAAAAATCTGCAAAAGTCTGCAAAAGCCTTCCCTCCTCCGGGGAGAGGGATGATGTTCCAGGGGGAAACGTTTTCCCCAGTCAAACCCCATCCCCTGTTTTTCCCAGGTCTGCCGGTGGTGCTGGCACTGGGAACGCTGCTTTGGGTAACCCCAAAAGGAGCATCCCGGGAAGCATCCCAGTGCCTCTGAGCCACACCATCTGACCAGACACAGGCGGATGCACTGGAGAACTGCAGGGAAACCCCCAGCTGCTGCTTTCCAGGTACGCTGGGGGCTCAGGTTCGTACTCGCAGGCTCTCGCAGAGGAGAGGTGTTATCAGTTCGCTGTCAGCCTTCCCTTTGATGAGCCTCCATCCCTGAGCTGCATCGCTAACAAATCCCCAGGCATTAAAAATAAGCTGAAGCTTTGCAGATAAATCAGTGCAGGCGTCAGGATGGAGGGCGAGGGCAGGCCACCCGCACACCCCTCTGCCCGGGAGGGGGGAAGACGAGGCACAGCCACGGTTCAGGCACGCTCCTCCTCCCATCCCTCGGCATCAGCCACGCGCGGCCTGCCAGTCTCCAATTATCGACCTCCCCATCGATCCGGGGACGACCGTGCACGGCACGATTGCACGCCCTGCCAATCCAGGGACTGGCTATGGCACACACCGGTGAAGCCGCGCACCTCCTGTCCTTGTGCCGCGGGAGCACCAGGGCCCTCTGCACCAGCCTGGACCCGGGAGCCCCTTTGCCGTGGCAGGAGCAGGATGCTCGCGCCCGCAGTGCCAGGGTTTGGGGCTGGGGCAGGGGTATCGGGCAGCACTGCCGGGTACACACGTCTCACCGGGGCTGGCTGAACAGGTGAAATTATCCCCAGGGCCAGAGGCATAAAATAAAGCATCAGCAGCACGTCGTGGCTTTGGGGGTTCGCCCTGGCCCCGCACAAGCCTCCGCTTGTAGCCACGTGGTTGACGGGGTGCAGGGGGGTGAGAAACAGGCACCCCCACCTCCAGCCTGGCAGTGGGGGGGCTGCTGCCCGCCTTTGCCCGCCGAAGCTGCCCTCCCACCCGGTGCCCACTGCAGGGCAGGTAACGGGATTCACCCCAGTGTCACCGCCTCCTGGCATCCCCAGGCACCTCACTGGGTCCCCACCAAACTCACAGCCTCCAGCACCAAGGCTGGAGACACCGAACACAGGCACCCTGCGGAGGGGATGGGTGCGGTGGTGCCAGGGATGCGAGGACCCCGGTGCACCGCAGAGCCCCACATCCTTATGGCTGCAGCCTGTCGGGCACCCATGGGTGCTCAAGCATCCCAGGGAAAGCCCCTCTGCCCACCGCCCCCCCGCCGGCTGCAGAGCAGCCCTTAAGGAAGGGACTGAATCGCTTCCATGCACAGGGGATATTTTTCCCTGAGTTACCTCGTGCCATCTCCCTCCATCCGAATGATTAATCCCCCCCAGCTAATTAGAGGAAAGGGCCAAGAGCACCCATTTAGACTCAATTCAATTGCCTGCACGATGGCATAATTAAAAAAAGCTGCTTAACAGCGGTGCATGCCCAGTGCTGAAATCGATGGGCAGTGTCTGTGCAGAGGGAGCCGTCCCCGCTCCGACGTGCATCAGACATTTATTCCACCACGGGAGACAAATCCATACCGGAGCATGGCAGCTGAAGGCTGGCGGGTGTTGCGGTGGGGCCGGGGCCGCAGCAGCTGGTTCATCCCATGCCACTGGGCAAATTCCACTGCGCTGGGTCACTCCCGTGCCTGCCAGGAGGGTGCAGCTCCCTTGCAGGAGCCACGGCAGCTCTTGCACCGGGAGCATGCTGCGGTGGCGCAGGGAGCCGGCATCGGCACAGCGAAAGCCGGCAGAAGAGTCAAGAAAAACAAACCAGGTCTGTTAAAGGGAGAAGCAACGCGCCATAAAAATCCCAGCTTTAGAAACTTTGTGCTGCTTTGATGAAAGGGCAAGAGAGAAAATATATTATACTCCCTCTATCTCCAGGGCCCTGGGAATTCAGGTGTGGTTCCCCGCAGCCTGGCTCCTCTCCTAACGTGATAAGTGCTGCACGAACCGAAAGCAAAGGGGCCGCTGCAGCCGTGGTGATATTTCTTCCTCTTCTCCCTTCGGTGCTTTCTCCAGAGGGAGAGGGGACAGAGGGAATTATTTCTGGAAGCAATCGCAGCGGTTTATTTTTACTGCAGGGGCCTGGGGGAAGCTATCGCGCTGCCCCTGCGTTTCTGCAGGACAGGCAGCACGGGCAGCTCTGTGCCACGGCACGGGGAGGCGGCGCATCGGGGGAGACGCGGCGTTCCTGCCGCAGGGCTGGAGGGC
>NW_008794555.1:122655-130653 GCF_000699145.1 Aptenodytes forsteri
GGGAGCACCAGGAGGGCTGGCTGCTCGTCCGCCCCAGCAAACCTGCGTCCCTCGAGGCTGCTGCCCAGGGCCAGCACACACGGGCATGGGCGAGAGTGGGGCACGACCGCAGGGCAGGAGGCCCGGGCTGCTGCCTGCCTCCTCACCGCAGCCCTTCTCCTGGCCACAGCCACGCTCACCATCCGGCACCGCAGCCACCCCCCGGCCCAGCCGCCTCCGGGTCCCCGAGCCCCTGCTCCCCTCAAATGCCCACAGACCCACTAAAGCAGCCGTGGCAAAGCCCATCCCACTGCTCCAGGCTCTCACTGCCCACCCGGAGCCAGAGCCGGGCACGGTACCATGCTCCGGTGAGGGCTTCCCTGCCGGGCCGGGCAACGAGAGGGACGTCCCACGGGAGCTGCCATGCAACCAGGAGCGTGATATACTGGGAGAGCAGTACACAGCAGTAAGATTTATTAATTTCCAATTAATTTTATCTGCCTGAAGCTGGTAAGGGTGGCGATGACCCCCAAACCGGAGAGGAGAGGGGATCACGGGATCTCATGGGATCCCATCGTGCCAAGATGGTGCTTTTGAGGTGTCTGACCCCAAACACGGCCCCTGCTGCCTTCACAGCACTCCTGCCTGCACCGGATGGCACGCTGCCCACACCAGACAGCACACTGCCTGCGGCACAGCCAGAGCACATGCACCGGGAGGTGTCAGAACGAGGACAGGAGGGCAGCTGAGGACAGATGGCTTGCTGCAGCCAGAGGACTTTTGTCCTTGCTGGCGAAACGCATCCCCCCCGTGCCAGGACCGGAGCAGCCGGGGCTCGGCAGGGGCTAGGCAGGGGCTGGGCAGGGGCTGCCCTCCCGCGGCGCTGGCCACAGGCAGGCAACAGTCCCGGGGGAGCCCCAGCCCCCCGGCCCAGGGGAGTCGGGGTTGCCGATACCTCAGGAGCCCGTGCACCAGCAGCTCCCAGCTCACACTTAGCATCTCTTACACACGTGCGTGCGAAGCCCGGCAGGTCCCTGCCCGCGTGCACACCGCCTAGGGGCAAGGGATGGCTTGTTCTGACCCCACTCCATGTCCATGTACTAAAGCAAACCTGCTCCGGGATGGCAAAGGGACCACGCTACGCCGCAGGGGGGCAGGGGACAGCTATGGGGGTGTGAGCGGTCACCCTGGCAGGGGGTGGCCAGGCTGCCGGGAGCAGGTCCCGCTCCCTGGAGTGGGTGCCACTTGCTTTGCAATGGGGTGGGGTGGGATGGGGTGGGATCGGGGGGGTGGGGGGTGTGTGTGCATCCAGCTCCACAATTCCTAAAGTGCAGCTCCCTCTAGTGTCACACCAGCCCTCCAGAGCTGCCACCGTGCACCCACGAGGCAAGGTCACTGCTGTGCAAGGACAGCACCCATGAGGAGGGTCCCCAGGGTGCAGGAACAGCACCCATGAGGAGGGTCCCTATGGCACAGGGGCGGCACCCATGAGGCAAGGTCACCGCTGTGCAAGGACATCACCCGCAGGGAGGGTCCCCACCGTGCAGGGACAGCACTCACAAGGAAGGTCCCCACGGTGCAGGGACAGCACCCACGAGGAGGGTCCCCACAGCACAGGGATGGCACCCATGAGACAAGCCCTAAGGCACTTTCCAGCAGCAGCCCCGGGGTGCACGCAGCGGGCACGGCACGGCTAAGCCCAACAGACACACGGTGCTTGCGGACAAGGAGGCAGCTGATGAAGCACCGGCATCGAGACCAAAAACTCATCCTGGCCTAATTATTCCTAATATTCAATTCATCAATCTTGAAGGGGATGATCGCACTCCGCCGGAGCGGCTGCCAGCGGCGATCCCTCCTGGGGCTTGTCACACCGTCAAGCCGTGCCAGCTCTTCCCAGGCAAACGAAAGGCAGCAGGAAGGCAGGAGGTGGCTCCGAGCCAGGCAGGCGAGCCCCAGCCCCGGGGGACAGGCTGGGGCGGGTGCTGGGGGTGCACAGGGCAGACCCCAAACCTCAAGTCCCCTGCAATGGGGAGGGTCCCCACATCCACCGCTCCTCAGGGACACGCCAGCACAGCCACAGCCTCTCGGCACCCATCACCCATCATGCCCATGCAAGAGAGGGGAGGAGAAGGGGGCCAGAAGGTGCTCGGCAGCGGAGCAGCAGCTCAAGGGGCCACCGCAGCCCACGGGGACTTGCAGCCGGGGATGCCAAGAGTGAGGCTGGAGCAGTCGGCACCGGTCTGACTTGCCGGACCTGCCCGAGGATCTGGGAAATCAAGATCTCCCAAGGATCCAGGAGATCAGCCAACCCCAGGGCTCTGTGGGAAGAGACGCCCTTCGAAGGGTGGCAGGGCTCCCTGGAATGGGCAGGGCTCCCTGGGGCAGGCAGGGCTCTGCAGGGCAGGCAGGGCTTCCCAGAACAGGCAGGGCTCCCTGCGGCAGGCAGGGCTCTGCAGGGCAGGCAGGGCTCCCTGCAGCAGGCAGGGCTCCCTCAGGGCAGGCAGGGCTCCCCAGGGCACCCCTGCAAACACGCACGGAGCTGGAGCCAGGCCGACACCGCAGGCAGCGCTGCGCATCGGTGCCAGCCCACCCCGTTTGATCTCCCCACAAGCAGACAGCTCTCGGAAGTCGCTAGCTCCCTGCTGGGGTGGGCTTTAAAAGTATATTAAAAAAGGGGGTGGGAAAAGAGGGATTTTGCCACAAAGATTGATGCTGACAGCGAGCTGCGAGAAGGCAAGGGCGAGCCACCCTGTGCAAGGCTGTCATTTCAAATCAGAACGTGCCGCCAACCTCGAGGGACTGTTTTGATCATTAACGGAAAGGATTTTTTCGTCGCTTTCCTCAATCAAATTAATCTGAAGTGAAAAACGTGGAGCTGACAAAGGAAATATTTATAAAGCAAACGAGGCAACATCAAAGGCAAGCGGGCGCCCGGCTCCCAAGGCTACTGAAACGGCGAAGGCAGGAGCCCGGTGTGCGCTCCTGGTTATGGGGAGCTTTAAACATGGAGGCTGGCGGCACTCGCAGCCAAACGGCTTTTTGCTTCTATTTCTGGGGGTCACTGGCTCCTGACCAGACACTTTGGGCACGGGGATGGCGGCAGCTGGCCGCTGTCCCGCTTCCCTCCTCCTGCTGCTGACAGCGGTCCAACGGCAGCGGAGCAGTGAGGATGCGTCGCTGCCTGCTCCTGCCTGTCCCTCCAGATGGGATGATCCTGCTGCCCGCCCCTCTGGGTGCATTCAGTGTGATGCCTCAGGCCACAGCACCATGCTGGGGATGCCGGGAGGAAGGCAGGACCCTCATCTTCCTCCCCGGCACGGCAGCCCACACCACCCAGACATGGTCATGGGGACACGGGGGGTGCAGAGAGCAGCCACCAGCCTCGGGGACGGCCGGGGACAGGGGCTGCCCCACATGGGGACATCTCCCCCAGCACCTCGGGGCTGAGCACGGGGAACACAGGACCGGTGCAGGCAGCACCACGAGCACCAAGGGTTCTGGCAGGGCTGGCCCCATCCCCAGCCGCGGTGGGGACCCGGTGACAGGAGCCTGGGGCTTCGGCCAGGTGTGCCTCGGCTCCTGTCTGCGAGTGTGCAAGGGTGAATGCAAACAGATTTGGGGAGAAAAAGGGTGGTTTCGAGCAACAGCCAAGCATGGCAGGGTGGGAGAGACCAAACCCCACTCCGCTGCACGGCAGAGCAACGGTGGCTGGAGGAAAACCAGCGCCGGTAACCCCCAGGGTGGCCGGCAGCGCTCAGATTGGGACCCTGCCGAGGTGCAGCCCGGCACGGGGCCAGGACCCTCCCAGAAACAACTGGGTTTCCATTTCAGAGACCGGAGCTCTCTTCACAAGTCCCAGCAACATCCTCGCAGCCGCTTTTGACTACGACAAGCGACAGACTTCCCATCAGAAAAGTCTCGCAAGCTGCTATTTTTTTCCTTTTCTTTTTTTTTTTTTTTAAAATTAAAAAAAGGGCCTTGAAAAGGAAAAGAGCAATTTGGGCGGGACCTCGCAGCCGCTTTTGACTACGACAAGCGACAGACTTCCCATCAGAAAAGTCTCGCAAGCTGCTATTTTTTTCCTTTTCTTTTTTTTTTTTTTTTAAATATATAAACAGGGCTCTGAAATGGAAAGATGCAATTTGGCATGGAAATAGTCCTCAATGAGCAGCAGCGAGCAGCCTCGCTATGAAGGAAATTGATTTTATTTGACCACTTTATGAGCATTTGAAAATTGCATCCTGAGCATGTGCTTGAGTAGTTAAATGCACATTATATTCTTCATTCCCCTGAATTGCTCTAAACCAGCCTGGAAAAATATGCCGGGGAAACAAAGGGAAATATAAAGCGACGCAGGTACACAGCATTCCTGGGAAATGGGTGCAGCTGAAAGCAAGACCGCAACCCTTCAGAGGGGCCAGCTCAAAGGGTGCTCCAGCTTTGGGTGCACCCCGCAATTCCCCGCAGAGAGTTCCCGGGTCACCCATAAGGACGCATGTGGCACCACCGGCATGGGCAGTAATGTCTCCCGGCCCCTCATTAGCACCCGCCTGTGCCGGGGACGAGCGAGGACTTTGCCACCGGCCTCGTCCCCTCCGTACCTTCTTCCCGATGAGCTTCTTGCGCAGGAACTCCCGGGCCTCGAACATGTAGGGAATGTCGTAGAGGGGCCTCAGCTTCCTGTTCTTGTCCTGCAGCGGGGGCAGAGAGAGGCACAGGTCAGGGGAGCCCCCCAAAACCACCCTGTGATGAGCATCCCTGTGGGGAGGCAGCCTGCTCCCCGCTCCAGAGCAGACACCCCAAAGCTGGCGCACCCAGAACCCCCAGCCTGCTCCCATGGATGCCCTCCCGCTCCTGCACCCCAGGGTGGGCTCCCCGAGCATCGCCACAGCTCTGGCTCTGCCGAAACCCCGTGGGGAGCCCCTGGCTGACACGAGCATCCTCCCGCGAGGATGTGCCAGCAGCCACCTCGCAGCGCCAGGCCGAGCATCTCCTCTGAGTTTAAGTGGCAGCTCTATAAGGGGAAGGGATGGAGGGGAGTTTGGGGAGGGGGGAGATGGCCAGGGTCCCTCCAACAGGCCGACCATCCCCACTGAGCTCCTCGGCCCCTCTCGCCAGCCCTCCAGCCCCGCTCACCCTGTGCCAGGCAGTTCAGCGCTGCCCAGAGATCTCCGCTCACAAAGGGAAGCATCAAAGGTCTCGCCTCCCCAAAACACTGCACACAGCACCCCCTCCCCGCACCCACCCCTGCCCTGCCCGCCCCGCCCGCGGGGGGGGAAAGCTCAAAGAGCTCTGTAATTAAGAACTGTGCAAGCCAGGTACACGGCCTCTGCTCACACAGGCTCCTGCACAAAAGTTGCTCATTAGACAAGCTCGTTATCAGCCAGTGATTAACAGCACTTGTGGGATGAGATGCCCAGGAAAGGGAACCAGAGGGCATCTGGCCACTCGCTGCCCATCAGCTGCTCAGGGCCTCTCGCGGTGATAAAATCCCTTCAAAGGCTGAGCGAAAAGGGGAGTTTTCCAGCCGAAACAGCAGCAGGGATTTGGGAACGATGCGGGGATGGGAAGGGGCCGGGGAAGGGCTCGAGCTGCACCGCAGGGCATGGCTGCACCCGCGTGAGCTTCGTGGCAGGTCTCGTGGAGCAGGATTGGCAGCAGCGAGCCCAGTGAGCTATGTAAGATAATATATAAGATGCACAGGATAATCCATATAGGACACAGGACACGGGGTGCTGCTCACCCTCCCCGGGCCACCCTCTGCCCCCAGGAGCCCCCAGCATCCTGCAGCATCCCGATGAGCTCCATGGCATGGCATGGCATGACAGTGCATCGCCCAATGGCACAGGCAGGGGCTCACATCCCAGCCAGAAGAGAGCCAGGGTGGGGACTGAGCTGCCACCGAGGCTGGCAATCCCTCCCTTAGGAGTGCCAGCGGCAGGAACAGCGTCCCCCAACCCCTGGCTTTGCTTAGGGGCTCCAGGCTGGGCTCCGGGCAGGGGTCCCTCCCACCCAGTCACCGTCCCCGAGAGTGGCCGAAGCAGGTGCCTTGCAAAAGCACGGGGCAGGCACGCAGCAGCATCCCCGGTCACCCTCCCTGCGACGAGACTTTGGGGACTGAGCAATCCCCGGGTCAGAGACGGTGTCTTCGGAGCCACCACCCCCAAGGGGCTTGTCCCCGACGAACCGTGCCGCCACCACCCCTGGACACAGCACGCGGTGTGATGGCACAATGAACCTGGCTTTGAAAGCAAAGCCAAGGGGCTGCCGCTGCTCGGCACCATCCCCGGAGGGAGCGACGCAGCTTTCCCTGGCAGATCCTGCTCCCTCGCTGGTGGTGTGCTGGGCTTCGGACACACTTTGTGGTTGGCTGCACCGGCACCGCTATGGTTACAGCGCCTTCGGGCCCTGCCAACATGTGAGGGGAGGAAGGAGAAGCCAACCCAATTCCTCCCCTGTGAGGGGAGGAAGGAGAAGCCAACCCAACCCAACCCTGGGAGTTCCCCAGCCCACGCTGGCGGAGGACGGCCCTTGGCACATCACTCTGCTCACCGGCATGCTACTGTGGGGAACGGCCCCCCACACGCCCCGCTGAGCCGGGGAGGAATACACTGAAAAGAGGGAGATAAGGCGAAAGCAGCAGGAAATGAAGGAGAGGAATCAGATGGGAGAGGGAGCAAGCGGACAAAGACACGCCGGCACTCGTGCTCCGCGTTCTTCCGTAATGAATGAGGCTTTGATAGAGTTTATTATGTCCTTGACGCTCTTCCCAGGCTGCTCCCTGGAGCCGTTCCCCCCTCCACCCGCATCGCCGCTCGCCCAGCGCCACAGCCCCTGCCAGCGCTGGTGATGGGGCAGGGTGATCCCGTGAGGGCATCCCCACCCGCGGCAGCGAGCCGGTGCTGCACCCAGCACCAAACCCGTCCCCGGAGGAAGCGCCTGCTCCCGGCAGAGGCTGAAAACCCCTTTGCAGGCAGGGTGAGGGCAGGTCCTGAGCCTGGCAGGGTGCGGGACTGGCAGAGACGGGATTTCTTTTGGGAAGAAGCTTTTACGCTCACCAGGGATCAGCCCGATATCACTTGTGGCACAGAAAAGCTTCCTGGCACCTAATGAGATGGGCTTGACGAGGCTGGCATGGATCTGTGGCGGGCAGCATGGGACACGGTGCCAGCTAGCCAGCCCCGAAGCCAGTTCTCAAAAAAAAACTCCGCGCCCCATATAAAATAAAGCCACAGCTGAGTGCACGGGGACTGCGCAGCTGGTGGGTGGCCCGAGGGAAGCCCCAGCACGGGGGCTTGGGAAGCGTGCTGTTGCCGTAGGAAATGCTGCCGGCCCCGTCTCAGCCCCGCAGTCAGGCCAGCTCCCCAGCTGCACCTCAGAGCGCTGCAGGACGATGCATTATTCACGCCGCTACCCTCCCTGGTGAAGTGCGCGGGGACGGAGGCGTCTCCATTATTTAGCTGGTGCCAGAAAAATTCCCGGCCCCGTGCCAGAGCTGGAATTGAGCCGCGTGATAAATCCTGCGGCGCTGGGAGTAGGGTCCAAGCGGGGCTGCCGGGGGGGTTGCCCACTCCTCCTGGGGCATCCCCCCCACGGATCACGGGCATCCCCACCGGGGCATCCCCCCAGGGCCCCGAAGCAGCATGCATGAACCCGTCCCCGTCCCCTTGTGGCAGGGCCCCGGCCGCACGGAGCCGGAGGAGCAGGGATGACTAACTCCTCATTTCACAGTCCACTGCTGCAACGCGGTGCCACACAGCCACGGCAGCTGCATTGCTGATAAATCCCCATGCGGAGATGGGGAAATAAGCCAAGGGGCTGAGACACGGGGCGGGCTCAGCCCTCCGACACGGCGCGTGTGGATGCTCCCCACCTTGTCAGCTCCTGCCCCCCTGCCTGCACCCCGTAAGCAGAGACCTGGAGCAGGCAGGGGCTCGGCTGGCCCGGCAGCGGTGAGGGGCAGTGTGCTGGCACAGCTGCCAGCTGTACGTCGGCAGAGGTGAGCACGCAGGAGCT
>NW_008794555.1:130668-133747 GCF_000699145.1 Aptenodytes forsteri
TCCGCCCCTCCCCAAACACAGCCGAAGCAATGGGGAGCGCAACACCAGCCTCCCTTTCCTGACTGCCAGCCCCTGCTCCCTGCAGGGCCAGGAGAGCCCCCGAAAGCCCAGGAGAGCCCCCAAAATAAATGCTTGCACTCAAACACTGCCTTTCCCCTGCAGCCAAACCCGGGATTGCTGCTCCCCAGCCCTGTCCAAGCAGCTCTGCGATGCAGGGACACCCGCTTCGGGGTCACACAGCAGGCTGCTGCCTGCACTCGGCTGCCTCCTCTGCCTGCCGGGCTCCCGGAACATCCCCTGTCCCCATGTCCTCGGGGTGGCTCCCACCCCCGGACCCCGCAGCCGGGAGCACGCTGGGCTTTCCTCTGCTCGCCTTCGCAGCACAGCCATGGCGGGATCAGATGGGACCCGGGCGACAAGTCTCTCCCAACCTCGACAAGGTCACGGCGAAGCTTCAAGATAAATAACGCTGCTCGGGCTCCTGTCTGCTGCTCTGCACAGGCAAAGCCCTGCACAAACACTAATTAATCCTCACTAACGAACTCCAAATTTATTGCTTATTTAAGTGACTATCTGGCACAGGCTGTTAAGTCCCTAATCCCGTCCCGCACAGCGCTGGAGCACAGGAAGGAGGATGATGGGAGGGAGCGGCAAAGCCCTGGGTGGCCCCGGCATCACCTGGCCCATGGTGCAGTGCCGGGGGGCTCAGGTGCCGGCAGCAATCACATCGGTGGAGAAGCGACCTGAGAACGGCTCAGCAGCCTTTGCACGAGGAGGGTACAGGAGCTGCTCACGAAGACGCCCCAGCTTTGCTTTCAAAGCTCCCATGGGATGCACCCTCCATCCCACCCAACACGGGGCTGGCACAGTGAAGCCGTGGGTCCCAGCACGGCGCTGGCGTGGTGCAGCCGTGGGTCCAAAATCCTAGTACGGGACTGGCGTGGTGCAGATGTGGGTCCCAGCATGGCGCTGGCGTGGTGCAGCCGTGGGTCCCAGCACGGCACTGGCGTGGTGCAGCCGTGGGTCCCGGCACGGCACTGGCGTGGTGCAGCTGTGGGTCCCAGCATGGCGCTGGCGTGGTGCAGCCGTGGGTCCCAGCACAGCGCTGGCGTGGTGCAGCCATGGGTCCTGGCACGGCACTGGCGTGTGGCTGGTGCTCTGGACGGGCTCCTCTGCTGCCGCTTAGCCAGGGATTTACCCAGCTCGTGTAAAACCCTGCAGCTGCATTAATGAGAAGAGGGGAAATGTCTGCCCTGGAAGCAGCGCTCAAGTGCTTAAAAGCCTCTTCGAGTGCGGCGCCGGCTCTCCCCGGCATTGCACAAAAGCAAATGTTTGCCTTAAAAAAAACCCAGCAACTTCAGAGCATCTCACGGGTCTGCAGCCACATGGGACCACCCCAAAAAGGGGACCCCTGGCACAGGCACCCCAGCAACAGCACTGTCCCTGCTGCCAGAGCAGCTGCCCTCCCCATGCCGTGCCAGGACACACGGCCACGCCACGCTGGCCCCGGAGGAGCCGGAGAGGCGGGGGCTGAGTCGTCACCGAGGTCGCGTTGTCTTGATGCTGATGAAAAATGCAAACCCTTCTGCAATTCCCAGCACAAGTAAAATGCAATGGGCTGTGCCAGGAGTCGGAAAACAGAAACGTTTAAGTGTCTAATACATATTGCCCTTAACCACTTCCCTGTCAGCCACCATTAAGTACCGTTTTGCTGGCCTGTAAAAATGATATTTCATATCGGAGGGGAAGTGGCCCAGCAGATCGGTCTGGGAAGCCGTTCAAGAACTTGGACGCACGTTTGAGTTTTTGCAAATAAACATTAAAAATCAATATAACAGCAAGGATGTTAACTAAATTCTACGACCGTCAAACATCCAGCAATTATAGACACATAGAAAGATACTGCTTTTTTTTAAACTACTTTTCAAGCCAAGAGCTTGAATTGCAGCAGCGTCCCTCTAAGCCACCTTCCCCGTCGCCTTCTTGGACGCGGCATTTCACGGTGCACGGGGAAGTGACGTCCTCGGCCGCATCCTGCCGCGGGAGCAGGACGGGCGAGAGGGATGGCATAGCTCCGCAGGGAGCTGCAGATGCCGAAACGCCATCCCCGGCTTTCCCCGGCTGCTGGGGAGAGTCATCAGCCATTCAAAAAATAATTAAAAGAAAAAGCAGCGTATTAGCCTCATTCAATTAAAGGTGTGCGACGAGGAAGTCGTTTTATTAGCAAGAAAGTCAATGTGTGGAGCTTCATCTTCGGAGAGCTGCTGGAGGAGGGGAGGGGTAAACTGCTCGCCCTCTCTCCTGGGACGCAGAGAAAAGGATTTCAATCCAGAAATCAATGGGAACGTGCTGCTTCCTCACAGGCTGCCCGCAGATACGTGCCGGGGAGCCCGGGGAAAGAAGATGACTTTTTGTTTAAAATGAAACACGGAGCATCTCGAAAGCGGGTGCTACCCCCGGGGCGGGCGCTGGCTGCGCTCCCCAGTGAGGGGCAGTGAGCACCGGGTGCGGGCAGCACCCCCAACCTCCCTCCTCCTTAAATAACCCCTGTGTGGCTTTAAATACCTAACAGACCGAGTGAATTACAGCTCTCCTGTCAAATTAACATCATTACGCCGTAGAGTAGCCAATTAAAGTCTATTTTCAGGAAAGCAGCAGGCCCTATCTGCCGTGAAGGATTGCATCCTGCCATGGGGGGGATTAAACACCGAGTGTCCTCGCTTCCCCGCTGCCTGGGGGTCCTGCTCCCAGCCCCTGGCCCCCTTCCCAGGGGCAGAAGGTGGGGATGACAATGGATGCGGGCACATTCGGAGCAGCTGGAAACGCTCCGAGACCCTGGCCGGCAAAACACAGCCCGGCGTGCCGGTGGCACCTCCCAACACCCCACCAGTCCCGGGGCGCTCGCCAGCAGTCCCGGGCGCCAGCTCACAGAGCGGGGCGGGGGCCAGCCCGCCTGGGGACCCCGGCTCCCCGTGCGCAGGATTGCAGGATTTCTTCCAAGAGTCCCGGTGTGGGATGCTGTGGGCGCCAGCACTCATGGGGGGACCCCAGAAGAGCCGAGGGGCCGGGATCTGCAGCC
>NW_008794555.1:135376-136909 GCF_000699145.1 Aptenodytes forsteri
TCACAGAGTGGGGGAGGACGGCCCCGACCGCCTGGGGACCCCGGCTCCCCGTGCGCAGGATTTTGGGGTTTCTTCCAAGAATCCCGGTGTGGGATGCTGTGGGCGCCAGCACTCATGGGGGGACCCCAGAAGAGCCGAGGGGCCGGGATCTGCAGCCCGGTGGTGCCATGGGACCACAGGTGGGAAGAGCTCTCCCCTTCCCCGCCAGCGCAATTAGGGAAGCTTATTATTTGTAAAGCAATTAGCATAGCAAATCAACTCGAAGCAACACGCAAGAATAAGCCGAGGTGGAGATTACCAGCTGCCACCGAAAGTGGCTGGGAGCAGCACCAGCAGCGTGCCTGGCGTCCCCGGGGCCTGGTGGCTGCGGGGCTGCTCGGGGACACAGCAGCTCCAGAGAGACCCCAGGGTGAGGGAAACCTGCCCCGTTCAGAGGCTGCCCGGCTTGTGCCGGGGCAGAGCCGGGCGCCGGGGGAAGGATCCGATCCGGAGCAAGCGGGGCTCCCTCCCGCAGGCAGAGGAATCCTCGGGGCGGCAGCGGGGGCGACCCAGGCTGCGTTTTAAACGCCTGGAGTCAGCTCCTGCTCCCCCCCCCCGCAGAGGGAGCGCGAAGGCGAAGGAGGGAAGGGGAGACGGTTCGTTAGCAGTGTCACGCTTGCGGTTTCCAGCCCTCCCGCCCCGGCGCATCCTTGGCTGAACCCGGCGCGCTCGGCTCGCCAGGGGATGTGCCGAGTGGGAAATCCATCACGGAGGCCGGTGAGGCGGTGACAGCTAGCACGGCGGTGTGCTCCGTGCTAGTGTAACAAGTACACCCGGCGCAGGGCTCCAAGAGGAGCCTGCAGCTGGCGAGCAGAAGCGTGCTGCTGCCGAGCGTTTGGGGACAGGCTTTTCCATATCAAAGCCTCTGTAGCGCATCGAAGCTCTGCTCTGCAAAGATGACAAGGCACGCATCTGCTGTAATGGCACGCACGTGGGCGATGCTCTTACAAACAGCATCAGCTCGTTCACGGGTCCGTCCCAGGAGCCAGGCAGCGCTTCTGCAAGGAAGGGTACGACACCAGGAGCAGAAACAGCTACAGGAAAGCAACAGCCCTGAGGATTGCAGGCACGTGCTGCAGTGAGGAAACAAGGATGAAGGGGCTCCCACCGCACCAGAGAAATAAGCAGCATCTCTGCTTGGGCGGCCCCAGCTCGCACAAGCAGGTGCCAATTCCTGGATGCAAAGCGTGAAGTGTGTATTCAGCTTCTCCAGTGCTCTGCCTGCTCTGCCGCCTGCCTGCTCTCCTGTAGAAGTGTTCTCCGCTCCCTAATAGCCTGCAGAGCACCTCCCCGGCAGCGGGCACTCGATACCAAGGCACCACGCGCCCCTGAACCACTTGAGTGATAAATGCCGGGTGGGCACGGCAGAGCTGGAGACGGTTTTATACGGCAATAAGGGAGAGAGTGCATGCCCAGAGACCCCACTGGAGTGACCGAGTGCTGGCTGACAGAGAGGAGGGCAGCCCTGCCCTGCCCTGCCCTGCCCTGCCCTGC
>NW_008794555.1:137083-143417 GCF_000699145.1 Aptenodytes forsteri
CCCCGCCCCTGCCTTCCCCTGCCCTGCCCTGCCCTGCCTTGCCCTGCTGCCAGCGAGCCCATGGTCAGCCCCAGGGGGTTGCACGGGGCGCCAGCCCCACCTGGTTGCATCCTCAGCCGCAGCGATGACCGGGGTGATGCCACCACAGCCGCGCTCGGTGGGGTGGACTGGACCGGTACAGGGATCAGTCGCAGCCTGGCCACAGCCAGGTCTCGGGCGGGGGCCATGCAGGAGCGGAGTCGTTTGTGGCAGCGGCCGAGGACTAACGAGTTTGAGGGGCGCAGGCAGATCCAGCAGTCCTGCTGCCAGGCTGGGAGAGCAGCTCTTTTCCAGCTGCTCTCTGAGAGGGCACAGGGAAGATCAGAGCATCTCAGCGGCCACTCTTTCAGCTAACGAGACCAGCCAGAGTTACAGCCCTAAGAGGATTAACACCAGTGGCTGCTCTGGGAGCTCTCTGATACTCACACAAAGGGATGCCTCTAAATTAATGGGGGTCAGGAAGAAGCTTCCCCTGGAAGCCTGTTATCCTACGGCTGCTGCCACAGGTCGGCTCCCACCTTCTAAATCACCTGCCTGCAGCAAGAGAGCAGGCAGCTTCAAAAGTCCTGGCTGGTCAGTCCCATCATCCGAGCTCAGCGATACGGGTGCTCCAGCCAGCAGCTCCGGGTGCTCACCCCAATGCCAGCCCAGGTCACCTTGCACCCATCCGAGCTGTCCTTTTGGGCCAGCTCGGTCCAAAGCAGTGTTGCCCAGGGGTGCCACGGCATGGGACAGGCAGGGCAGCAGGGGAGTCGCTGGCGGCGGGCAGTTCTGCGGCACAGAGCCCTGCCAGGAGGGTGCAGCTTCCCCCAGCTGCTGCCAAGGAGCCACTCTCCTCTCCTGTGATGGGCACCCACGGGGATGTTAACACACGCCGCCGGCAGAGAGCACAGTGAGGCAGGAGGGCAGCAGCGCCGGCGTGGTGCTCCCGGCACCAACCGTGCTGGAGCTGGGGGAAGATGCCCCGGGGAGTGAGCACCGTGGCTGAATTGACCCTGTCCTGGCACCCCAGGGGTAGAGGGTTTTCCCCAAACCCCTGCTCAGCCCCCGGGTGGTATTAGAGCATCTCAGGCCCAGGAATTACTCAAATATCATTAGCAGAGTCCAATTAAAGAGAGAAAAGCAAACTTCTTCTAAGCTGAGCATCCATACCCAAAGAAGACAGAGAGGCCCCGATTTTAATCACTTTCATTATCAAAACAGGCTCCCCGCTGGAGCCTTGTAATTGAAAGTCAACTGTTTTAACGCGATTTGCATTTTATCAAAGCGTATTGAGAGGGCTCACAGGAGCGTTCTCCCCTCAGGCCCCTGGCCCTGCCTGGCACTGGCACCGCGACCCAGGGCGGGGGGAGCCAGAGGTGCCCCCACACCCCAGCACCTGCTCGGCACTGTGGGTATGATGCTGTCCCCTCGGGAGTGGGGACCTTGCACGGCGGCAGCAACTCCGGCCACAGCCACGGCACTGCGGTGGTGCTGGCCGGGCTGAGCTTGCCGGCAGTTGTCCTTCGTGCGCGCGCAGACGGGCTGAGCTCGGTGCTGACCTTCCTCGCTTCCAAACACAACTCGCTGCGGCATCCGCTCCGAGTCCTCCCTGTTCTGCAAAAGCTCTTCTCCTGCTTCTTCTGCAGCAGCTTCCCGGGCAGCCCAGCACCTGCTCGGCACTGCGGGTATGATGCTGTCCCCTCGGGAGTGGGGACCTTGCACGGCGGCAGCAACTCCGGCCACAGCGTCACGGCACTGCGGTGGTGCTGGCCGGGCTGAGCTTGCCGGCAGTTGTCCTTCGTGCGCGCGCAGACGGGCTGAGCTCGGTGCTGACCTTCCTCGCTTCCAAACACAACTCGCTGCGGCATCCGCTCCGAGTTCTCCCTGTTCTGCAAAAGCTCTTCTCCTGCTTCTTCTGCAGCAGCTTCCTGGGCAGACGAGGGGCTCAGCACACCCGAAGCCAGCTCAGGAAGGCAGGGGACAGCCAGGTTTTCGGTGGCCCCAAGCACGACCAGCCCAGCCCCAGTCACCGGCACACCGCACAGGGCCACCGAAGGCTTTTCTCCACCATCATCCTCAACACGGAGCCGGGTCTGCAGCCGGACGCGGGGCCAGGCTGAACCACGTACAGCACAGAGCAAGTTTTCTGCATCCTCCAGTCCCCTTCCCGAAACCAGCCCAGGGCACGAGAGCAACCCAGAGTGCTGCCAGGAGGGGGAAAGGCTGCCCCATCCCGGCCGCTGTCTTTTCCTGTCTTTATCCCATATCCATCCTCCGCCTCCCCCATAAAACCCATCAGAGCCCAGCCCCGGTATTGATGGTGCTGCTGGCACACGCCGCTCCGGTCTCCTCCCCAGGGTGTCAGGGCTGCGCTCACCGCACGCCTGGGCTCGCTCCTGCAGCCTCGCCAGCAACCGTCAATCTCCATCAAGCCTGAAGGCACCTATTAATCACGTTAGAGAGAGGCCCTAATTTAAACCTTCTGCCTGCTGCCACACGCTGCCTGCTCGACTCCCTCTGCCAGCCCGTTTCAACGGTGAAGAGCGGGAGGACCCGCAGCCCGTGGTGACGGGGAGCATCCTCCAACGGGCCCAGGGTGTTCATGCCGCTCCCGGCGATGCGGCAGCAAGGAACAGCACAGAGGAATGGCAGCACCAGGAAGGTGGTGGTGAGAAGAGGTATCCCCCAAAGCGGGGTCCCGCTGAGCCACGGGCATCCCTGGAGGGACCCTTACCCCAGATTAATGGGATCCCAAAGGAGGAAAGGAAAGGTTTTCCTCCTCTCTGGATGCATCAGCAGCTGTTTGAGCTGGGAGCCCCTTGCACGGAGCAGAAGTTGGTGGCAGGCTGGATCTCACCCGAAACCCTCCAGGTCTCCATCCAGGAACCTACCGCCTGCTGCGGCAAGAGGCACCTGAGGCTGCCAAGGGGGAGACGCCGGCGGGTCCAGCCCCAGAGTGAAGCAGGGCTTACGGGGCCGCACGATGCAGGTGCCTCTCAGGATGCAGGCAGCACCATGGGGCGGCTTTTGGCAGCAGAGATGTTTACCTGCTGCAGTGCTCGGAGCGCGGCAATGCCCATCCCAGGTGCGCACAGGACAAGCACAGTGCCGTAACCGGTCACCTTGGGGCTCCTCTCGCCTGATGGAGCAGCAGATGAAGCAGAGCACAGCATTTTCCACAGGAATTTCCATCACTGCAGTTAGCGCCTTCCACCTGGCACGTGCTGCTCCGGACCTGCAGCGAGTCCCCAGCCTCGTTCCTCCATCTTTCTGCATCCCAGACCTTCCACCCGGCACGTGCTGCTCCGGACCTGCAGCGGGTCCCCAGCGGTCCCCAGCCTCGTTCCTCCATCTTTCTGCATCCCAGAAGGATGCAGCCAGGGCGTGTGCCGACACGAGAAGTGCACATCCCACCGCGTGCTCAGCAGCCAGCACTGCAGCATCCCCGGGGCAAACGGCACGTGCAACACTGGTGACTTCCACCTGCACCGGGAAACCATCCCTGCTCCCTCTTTGGGCTCAAAACCAAGCTCGGGCGTAGCCAAGACCAAAGCCGCCGTACTTCTACTCTGCAAGAGCAGAGCCCGTATCTCCAGTCTCCACCATGCTCAGTGCCTCTCACTCCTCACAAGTGGGTACAAAAGCACATTCTGTTTGCGGCCTGTAATTCTCTGAAGGCTCCACACCGGCGCTTTGCTCCTCACCCGCAAGAACACGGTTTTACGAAGAGGAACAAAACCCGTCGTGCCCGCTGGCTCCTCTGCCAGGGTGGCCACGCCGGCTGCAGCCGCTCCGGGCGGAGGATGCTCTGTGCTCCCGCAACCCTCCTTTGCACAGCTGCTTGCAATCGCATTAGCAGCGGGCTTAAATTAATAAAGTTGTTTGTCTTGTCAGCATGTGCTACACGTTGAACAAGCACCCTCCTGGGAGCCGCGCTCCCACGGTGCAGGGACAAGATGGATCCTGCCCAGGACGAGCCGTCTCCGCAGCCGGCGCTGCCCCATTACAGCATCCCTGCTGCTGTAAGGGGCCCCAGTCTCCTGCCTCCTGACAACCCTCTTCGTCCCTGGGGAGGGAGCTCGATGTCTTCAGCATCACACACCTGCAGCCCCCAGCTGGGAGACCCCAATGTGAGGGCACGCTCCCCCTGAGGCACCCCAGAGCAGTTTGCCCTCAGTTCATTGAGGGGCTGGTGCTCTCATGGCAGGTGCTCGCTCCCCGCTCGCTCCAAGACAGCATCCATGCAGCCATCAGCATGGCCGGTGAAGGAGGGCCGGGCAGCATCGAGGACGGGGACCAGGGCAGCAGAAGGCTTGTGGCACACAGCCACGGCGAAGCCTCCGCTGCTCCGGTCCATGGTGAAATAAAACCGACCCAGCAGAAAAGCCGCAGGACAAATGGAAACCACACAATCGATACGATCATCATCTCTCTCCCGGCATGAAAATAAAAGGCAAAGCTGCAGACGCTGTTTTGGCACAAAGTATCAGCAGATGAGCACTGACTCACAGGGCTCGGGGGTGAAACAGGCATTTTTGGGAAGGGCACTGGTAGAGGTGTTGCCCCACAGGCTGGGGACACACACCCAGCGATGCCCCAGACACCCCGGAGCACCCGGGGCAGCATCACCGTGCAATCCCCCAAATCTGAGCCTGGAGGGGCATCACCGGTGGGTGCCGTGGCCGAAGCGCGGCGGTGCCGGCCCCGCAGACAGGTGCCACGCATCCCTGCTCCCGACACCAGACCGCGCACCCCACAGAGCCCCCTCCTTCCCTGAATCCCCCCCAAATCACCGGTACCCTTGGAGGTAGCGCTGATCGCAGATGCTGAAATCAGCTAATGAAAGTTATTTATGAGGCGATTACCAAGTTGGCTGTGCCAGCGCTGAATTAAGATAATTTGTAATTACGTGCAATGCTTTTAGAATACAGCACGCTTATGTTTTTAGTCACTTGTTTTATTAAATTAAACGCTCGGGCTAATTACAGGCATCCTTTGGATATCTCCCTCTCAACTCTCAACCCGCGGGGAGCCTGTCACCAGCAGATAGCGCGTTCGTTGCTCCAGTGTGTTTGCTCACGCAGGACCGTTCGGGGCTGTAATCAGCCAACTATAAATTACCTCGTTAAAAACGGGATTACCCTTCGCAAGGAAAGCCTCTGCTTAAACCCATCAAGATTCTCGTGAAAAGTAATTTCTAAGCAATTGAAGTTTTTGTTTCCCTGGCATTAGAGGAGAATATTTCTGGCTGAGGAATATTTGGGGAGTAACTCCTTAATTCAGACTTTGGCCCTGGAGCGAGAGCATCTGAAGGGACATCTCACGGCTCCGCTGTAACCTCTGCCCAGCTACAAGCATCTTTAGGTAGCGGCAGGGAAGGCAGTGCCCCTTCCTAGGAACTAATCGGGGAAATCACCCGAGCACGACGTTACCCGTCAATGGGGAATTCATTAACTGGCGGCGCTTTGGCAACGCGCACAAAGAGCCACCTCTCCACGGACGAGGAGATAATGTCACCGCTAATGAGGAAATTGAGATGTATAAAAATACTCGGTAATTTCAGAAGGTTGGGGGTTTTTTTTAATTTTACAACACCGCAATGTTTGAATTCTATTTTAAATGAACCTGACTTTCCCCCGACACCCTTGTTGAGCCAAGGGAGCACCAGAAAAGCAGCCCAGTGCGAGACGTTCCGAATGTCTCACAGCCAAGACCCCTGGAAAAGCTGATCTAGCCCATTACCGGGTTGCACCGTTATGTGCTGGAGCTGCACCAGCGGCATCAGTGGCCCACGGGGAGCCGACAGCCCCGAGCACGGTCAAGGGTGGCCAGGAGCATCCCTCCCAGAGCACGCCGGACCAGCCCAGGTTTTCCCTGAAAGGGATGGCTGAACGGGAGACAAGGCATTTGCTTTCACAGCATTCTTCCTCCCAACACCAGATTTAGCCCACCCACAGCTTGTGTGTCTTCCCCAGGTATGCTTTCCTCCAAAAAAAATGAAGAAATCATGCTACTTAATTTGGGTTTATGCTGAATACCCATCCGCTTGCTGTAACGCAGAGCCTTGTAGGGCTTATGGAACATTTTAAAAAATATTTTCCTCTGTGGTTTCAACCTCTCATCTTTGCCCTAAACCTCAGCAGCCCCATGAACAGGCAGAGAGGCTGCGCAGCCCCCGTGGGGGTTTCCTCTGCCCACCCACACTCGTGTCTCCAACACGCTGCAGCCACCACCGGAGGGGACAGAATCCATCCTCTGCCGAGCTGCCACCGCAGGGACCAGGCGCTTCATCCAAGCCAGGGCAAATCCACCC
>NW_008794555.1:143679-173720 GCF_000699145.1 Aptenodytes forsteri
GCTCCTGCGGTGGGACGCGGCGGCACGGCAGCGGAGATCCCGGCCCGCCCCGTGCAGGATCGCAGCAGATAACCAGGCTGCTCCGAGCATGCCCCCGCATCCCTGGGGGCTCCGCTGTGCCAGCTGAGGACCAGCCCCTCGCCCAGCAGCGTGCTGCTACAGTCCTGGGGAGCCGTTGGGGCTGCTTCCCCCCCATCCAGGGAGCCCCCAGGGACAGACCCCCCACAGACAGACCCCGGGGGGATCTCCACTCTCAGCAATGCCAATGTCAAGTCCTGCCACAACCCAGCCCCAAGCAGAGAGTGACACTCGGAGCACCGGGCTGCAGGAGGGAGCCGACACAGGAGGGGACAGTGCAGGCGCAGTAGCACGGCACGGCTCCTGCCCCAGCAAAGGGGGCCAGCCCTGCCCTTGCCTGCCTGCAAACTGGCAGCAAGGCTCAGTCAGGGCAGACAAGGCAATGTCCCCGTCCCCGCTGCCTGCTGGAGGAAATCTTTGGGATAGAGCGCCCTGCCAGACCATGACGACTCCACTCCTTCCCACATTGCTCTCCAAGCCAGAGGGAAATGAAGGAAGGGAGCTTGTGGCGCTGGAGGAGGACTCTTGCCAGCCTGACTCACGTCAGCAATCCCTGGGGATTTGCAGGGGAGGACGATGGCAGCGGCACCCTGCGCCGCATTGCTGGTCCCGGCAGCGGGGGTCTGAGCCGGCTGCAGGGTCCCCTCCACAGGACAGAGCATGGGAGAACAGAGGCTGCAAAAATCACCCAAACACAGCACTTTTGTGGAAAGAGACCCATGTCTCGGTGCGCCATAAAGCACCCCACTTACCCTGGGCAGCCCCCAACACTGTGCCGGGCGGCGGAGCCCGGAGCAGCCTCTTGCAAAGACACCCCACGCCGGTGGGCTCTGCGGGACCAACCCGGCTCCCTCCTCGCTGCAGCAGCTGTCCCCGCCATGGGTCACGGTGAGGGACCCCAGGGGTCCCTTCTGCCACCCCTCTGTCCCTGAAGCGTTGAAGGGAGGTGGCTGGCACAGGCACAAAGCCCCAGCCGATCCCAAATGTGTTAACAAGCCCAGAACCCCAGCAGAGCAGCAGCCCCAGCTCCACAAACGCCTCCATCCATGCATAATGGAGCTTTTATATTATTTTCGACCAAAGAGTAATTTATCGTCCAAAATCTCCCTGGAAAGTGATTCAATATGCTAATTGTCCCAACCAGTACAAGCGCCGGCGGCTGGCACGGCTAGGTCTGCCAGAGGAGGGATTCTTCCCTGCAGCCCCCCTGGGAAGGTAAGGGAGAGTGAAGGACGGACACCCCCAGCCTAGATAAAGCTCGCACCCCCCCAACCACTGGTGCTGCAGGCTCCACACCGGGTCATCCCCACGCTGCATTTCCCCCAAAACCCCAGCCAAAGCACGGAGCTACCCAAGAGCATCGAGCCTACCACAGGCAGGGCTGGGGACCGAGCAGAGTTTGACAGATAACGGGTAAAAACCATGTCAGTTCGGAGGTGGTGGTTTGGGCTACCCCGACCAAAGCCAGTCAGCCCCACAGGGCACCTGGGGTCCCCTGCACTGCCCACGTGTCCCTGAGCTCCCCGGTGCTCCCAGCCAGACCCGCCTCGCCTCCAGCTCCGCTGTCGTGGCAGTTCCCCGAGGCTCGGCGCTGGCATTTCACACCTTCCCTGGCATTTTGGGTGCAGCGGGTGTCATGCTGCACCAGCAGCTAGGGACAGAACAGCCGGCAGCGGGTATGGGAGGCTCAGCAGCTTGAAATCCAGCTGCACATGCATTGGGATGGGGCACCACTGCGGACACCGATACCGTGGGGCACCGAGCAGGGGGTCGCGCGGCTTTTAGGTCTTGAGCAGTATTTTCGCTGATCTGCTTACAAAGAGTGTGAAAACAGGGTCACCGGTCTCAGAATGGGGCCAATTTGGACCCAAAGCCTAGCTGCGGGACTCTGCAAAGCCAGGGGATGCTTCTGCCTTGTTTCAGACCGTCCCTAAAACTGTCCCTGAGGGGACAGGGACAGGCTCTGCTCAGAGTGAAAGAGCCAGCAGCTGCTGGCAAGCTCCCCGTCTCGGGTGGTGGCAGCCATTTCAGGACTTAAGGAAAAACCTCCACCTTTTCAACACTGTTAACCTGAATTTCAGATGATAACTGCAAACCCTGAGGGATGTGTAATGGGGCTGTCACTCAACATACCTCACTGCCCCGGCCTTGGGGTTGCACGCCCTTTCGGAGCATGGGAAGGGACACACATGCATCCCCTTTTGACCACATCCCTGCTCCTGGGGAATTTAACTTCTGCTAATCCTCCAGCCTACAAAGTGCAGCCCCGCGGTGCACCAGCAGCCCCGGGTGCCAGGTTGAGGGAGGCATTTTAAGTTGTGAGAGCAGCTCAGAGCCCAGCTCAGAGCTGCCCGCAGAAGATGAAGCTGTACTCGAGCGCACCGTGCTGAACCCGCACGTAATAGAGGGGAAGAATAGCAGCCAGCAAAATCTAGGACAGCAGCGGCCAGGCGGGAGGCAAAAAGCTTTTAAGGATGGAGCTGCTGTCCCCTCCACGGGGCCCGGGAGACGGGACATCTTGAGCTGTCACTGTCCCCATCACCATCCCGCCCTGCTCGCAGGCCACCCCGCGACCCCCTCGCCAGCCCCGGGGAAGCCACTTTGCGCCAGCGGCTGCCGTAAGACTGGCAGCGGTGCAGGCAGGCAGGGTCCGTGGCGCAGGCAGGGTCCATCCTCGGACCCCACAGCAGAGGGTCAGGGTAGGAAATGCCGAAGGGGGGTTGTCCTGCACTGCCCCTCGTCCTTGCTCTTTGTCCCTTGCCCAGCACCTTTAGCAGAGGAGGAGGCTGTGGAGCCGAGGCACCAGGGCCGGTGCCGGCAGAGACGTCTGTCCAGCCCCACCGCTGCCCTTCATCTGGCACACCGAGCGCAACCTGGCAGCCCTCAGCCCAGCAGCCGGAGCCTCCATAGAGGCAGCTGTTTGCAGCAAACCAGGGGCGTGCATGCAGCATGCAAACCACACACGGTCCACATCCCGTGTCACTGCCAGCGCGCTCACAGGTGACACCCGGGCTATGCCATGCCAAGGCAGCCCTGCACCGGGAGGGGACAAGCCCTTCCCTGGCACCAAGCCCTGCAGATCCAGGGCAGCTCCTCCATGGGAAGCTTCTTTCCAAGGGGCCCAACGGCTTTGCCCCTTGCACCAGGGATTTCAGGAGGTGCCAAGGCAGGAGCTGTTCACGTACACCATGTCAGGGCGGTGACAACCACCTGAGCGCTCCTGCCACAGCCGGGCACCAGCAAAGCCTGCCTGCAAGCCGATGCCCAGAGGTGAGAGAGTGCTTGGGGCTGCACCAGAAGGAGCTTGGTGCAGGGGCGAAGCTTTGTCCTCTCTGCTCTGGGGTGTGGGAACAGGAGTGCAGCATCCCTTGCAGGCCCCATGGATGATTGGTGCCAGCAAAGGTCCACGACTGCGTGCTGGAGCATCCCCTCCCTGCAGCCCGCCTGCAGGTGAAGGAGCTGGGTGGGCTGCGGGTGCCAGCGAGGGACACACACCATCCCTTGCAGCACATCTTCAAATGTCTAGCAACTAAATAGAGATCTCCAGCAGCCAGTGCTAATGGCAGGGGGAATATTCATGATTACTCTGAGCCGGGAGAGCGTCGCACGGCGCTGGGAGAGGTGCGTGGAAGGGAGGTGTTAACACAGCTGAAACACCCGAGTGATGCAAGGGGGGGCTGGGGGAGGCACCGAGCTCTCTGCTCCAGCAATCCTCCCCCTCTGTGGAGAGGGATGCCTTTGTCATGCTCCCGGCTGGAGGTATAAAAGCTCAGCCTTGACCCGCAAGCAGAAAGCAGGCAGCAGCACGCTCTGCTGTAACCAGCTCTAAACCAAGCCGAGCGCAGGAGAAGGAGCGAGGCGGCAGGGCAAGAATCATAGAATCATAGAATCATTAAGGTTCATTAAGAACACGAGCCTGGGGACGTTTCTCGGCATGGAAGATTCCCCCTCCTGCCTCCAGCCCAACGCCACAGTGGGTCCACGCAGTGATGGAGCTGCTGGTATCCCTTCACCACCCCGGGGAGCTGGGGCAGGGGGTACCCCATCAGCCGGCCGGAGCAAGCCAGCAAAGGCAATGCCAGCTCCGTGACAGTGCCCTTGAGCCAACATGCGCCCCAGCTGTGCCCTCCAGCGTCCCCTCAGTCACCTCGAGGCACCAAGGGGCGATCCCACTGGTCACAGGGCAGGATCCGGGGTGATGCCAGGGTGATGCCGGGTGCCACCAGGTCAGAGCCCCACTGCAGCCCAGCCGTGCTGGGCACCAAACTCAACCTCCTTGCAGGACGCCAACCTCCTTGCCGTGGCTCCCCACAGAGCACAGAGCAGCGTGCCAGGCACCAAACTCAACCTCCTTGCAGGACGCCGTGGCTCCCCACAGAGCAGAGCGCAGCCGGCAGGGACGGCTCTGGCTGCCTCCCAGATGGAGCAGAGAGGTCCCTAAAGCCATACACCACTGGGAAAAAAAAATTAAGCCTTCGCAGAGGCAGGTTCATCACATACCTAAAATCACAGGCTTAAGTTTCCCGAGGCACAAGGGTGCTGTTGCTAGGCAGGACGTTAATTGCACAGTTCAGCAACGTGGCAGAATTGCACAGCTCCTCTCTAATTTAGTGCAATTTAACCATCAATAGAGGATTTGCAGTAGCGTCCTGATGACATCAAAAGGTCAAAGCTTCATTCTCCCATCAGCATTTTCATGCTCGCCCAGCAGACCGAGAAACATTTGCCACAGCCTTAGCACGGCGTCAGACCCAGCCACCCCGAGAAGTCAGGCAGCCGCGCGCAGAGGACACCAGGTCTGCCCGTTTCTGCTTTAACGCTTCTGGGCTGCAGGCGCTGGAGATGATTAAGCCTCTCCAAGCAGAGCAGCTCCCAGAGAGCACGATGCAAAGCCCGGCTGGAGTGTCGTCCTCCTAAATGCGAGCTGGCAGGTGCCTGGATCCTCCTCAAAGCATCAGTGTCGAAACACCAGGCACTTCTGCCGGGTCAGAATTGCAACACTTAAATGTAAGTTGTTTGGGAAGTATTTTAGCACAGCCCAATCTTTGGGGCTTATTACTTACACGGCATCAGTAAGACCAAGCACTTAAGCACCGCCACTATTCGCAGAGCATACGGTCTGGAGTTGCATCTTCCTCCCGGCTGCATCTTCCTCCCGGCGACACGGGCCCTGGAGCCACGCGGTGCGAGTTAGCTGTTGCCTGTGGTCACGGAGCCGTTGCCTCGTAGAGAAGCTGCTCCGTAATTGCCGGCAAGCTCCTGCCCATCTCCCCAAACCGGTGTCAGCCACAGCTCCAGGGCTGGCCAGCTGCCCGCAGCCCGTCACCAGCCCGGCCTCTGCTCCTCCACGCTGCTGCTGCCTGCTTTACTGCTTTGAGGTTTTTCCTTTTCTTTTTTGCTAATAAGCTTTTGCTCTCAAAGCCACGAGCAATTTCCCGGGATGCCAGAGGCTGTAATCCATACAGGAACGCAGCTGTGCCAGCTCGCTAATTAATCCAGCCCAGATTAGGCCTCATACCTGGCCCCGACAGATCCCCTGGGAGCCAGGCTCTGGCTGTGCCGTTGCGTGTTTGTACGTCTGCTTTCAGCCAGGGGGGGAAAACCCACCTGCGATAAAGCAGCGGTATTTTACCAGGGTTCTGGATCAGCCCGAAGCCCCCCAAAAGCCCCCACCCCAGGATTTAGCACCCCGCGCTGCCAGGAGCTGGACCTCAGCAATCCGGAGTCCCGAGTCAAATGCCAAACAATTGCTTTCCCACCATGGAAAGACTTAGGGGGAAGGGAGAGAGGAACGGTGGAGAGATGTGCAAGCTAACCATTTTTACACTAGAAAAAGCATGCTACCTAGAGGGCAGAAAACAGGTTGCAAGAACATGCTGACTTCATATGTCTTCTCCCTAGAAGCTATTGCAGCCCCTATTAAATATTGATCAGGGAACTCCAGTGCCCCCACTTTCTGCTCCCGCCTCTCCTCAGATGCGCCTCTCCTCTGCCAATATTTAGAATACATTAAGGCCATATGCCCGAGCACTTAGCGTTTTACACCGTGCTGCTCCGCCGGCGTGGCAGGGCTCACTGCACGCCCCATCCACGCCGGCAATCAGTTCTGTTACACAATACATGGATGAGCTACGATGATCCTTGTAACTGTAATTTAGCGGAGATGAGACACTGATGAGTTCATGGGTTTGTTTCTCATTAATCTTTTATGCTTGTTGAGTGCAGTGCGCTTTTTGTAGTACAAACCCTGCTCAACAAATAGGGAAGCAAGATCCTCTCTCCACGCGGACCCCGCCACCCTCGCAGGCAATCTGCCTGCTGCCACGGAGCCGTACGGCATCCCTCACCAGGCAGGGCTCATCTTGGCTGCAGTAGCCTTGAATTCAATTCCAACACAGAGATCCTGGCCAGCCGGGCATGACCCACAGGCTTTGACCTGCTGCAGACAGGGACCATCCTCATTGCGCCAACGGGGGATGATGACGACAAGCTGGACATCCTGAGGGAGCTTGGCTGAGCTGGGGGATCCCCCAGGTTCCTCCAAGGCTGGTTGCCTTGAGCCACCCATTACTAGAAGGGTGAAGGTACCAAGAACAGCCCAAAGCAATGGGAGAAGCCAGCAGACGGGCGTTAAGCCAAGGAAATGAGGGATCCTCCTTGGGAAGGAATGGAAACCCCTGCCGAGTTTGGGAGCAGCCTGGATGCCTCTCTGGGATGGACAACAGGAGATGAGTTTGGTACCAGAGACTTTAAAAACAACAGAGAAGGGACGTCTGATAGCATCAGCCCGGACACATTGCTGATACCCTAAAAATGCCCTGAAGGGAAAGTCGAGGGCGCACATCCCATGTAATCAGTGTCCTTGTGGAGTCCCAGCGTGGCTCCCCTTCCCTGTGCTCCCGTCTCAGCCCTTGGCTCTGGCTACCGGGGGGATTTCCAGGGAGCCGACCAACAAGCCTCCCACCAGGCTGGCAGATCCAGGCACTCTTCCTTCCTTCCCAGCCGCCAAAGTGTCTTCAAAGACCATGCTGCTGGCCTGGGAAGGCTGCAGCAAAGGAACTGCTGCACCGGAGACACCAGCAAGAGCTGCCACCGCTGCGCCAAGGGGCTCATGGGCAGGGGAGAGAAGGAGGGAGGCACGAAATAACCCTATGGTACCAGAGAAGCCCAGGGGGATCCCAAGTCATGTCCGAGGGTTTCG
This sequence comes from Aptenodytes forsteri, assembly GCF_000699145.1. Taxonomy (NCBI): domain Eukaryota; kingdom Metazoa; phylum Chordata; class Aves; order Sphenisciformes; family Spheniscidae; genus Aptenodytes; species Aptenodytes forsteri. Next base: position 150,959 of record NW_008794555.1, read on the forward strand.
GTAGTGATGGGGAGCTCCCGAGCAGGCAGAGCCCTGCGGACTGCTGGCTCGCCGCTGCCTGTGGCAAAGGACGCGCAGGCAGGGCAAGGCAGGTGGAGACGGCCCTGCCAGAGCTGCCCCACACAGCCTGGCTCCAGGAGCTGCCTGCGAGGGTTGTGCACTGGCAGGCACGGTGGGAGCCGTGGAGGAAAACCACCCACGCACCCCAGCTCCGGTGCTGCCCCGGGAAAGCTGGAGATTGGTGGCGGAGCTGCTGCCAGTACCGAACCGGAGAGGGGCCGGAGATGACAAGCCGGGGGAGCGAGCGGCTCCCTTGTTTTCGGCACTGAAGAAGCCTGGGCTGCCATGCCATTGGCATTGTAACCACCGTTATTTGTGCCGTCACCCAAACAGCTCCGGGGGGCTTTGCAAAGCAAACCGAGCATTTTGCTCGCCAGCCAGCGCACCACTTCCAAGCGGCCTCCGCCAAACTCCCAACCGCCCCGGCAGCGCGGCGGGGACACAGCCAGCCGCACCGTGCCGCAACACCGCCTCTCCTGGCAGGGGCCACGGTCCCCAGCCCGCGCTCCCCAGAGCCTGCCGAGCCAAGGATGCCAGAAGAGCCTCTGCAGGGACAGGAGGAACCGATCCACGTTCACAGCTAACGTTCAAACTTCTGCCAAGCCGAGCGCAGCCGCCCTCTCTCCAAAATCCGGCTTGCTGCAGAAAAGCACCAGGCAGACACCTGCAAACCATCTGTCGAGCAGCCCTCGCCTCGCCGAGCACGGCACCGACCGCGGGCGGCTCCGACCGAGGGGGGCCGAGCAGGACGAGGCCCCCACAGGCACCCGAGGCTTTGCCAGCGAGACCCACACGCCATCGGGTACCCCGAAGTGTCGCAACGCTGGAAGAAAAAGCTCATTTCCAGGGATAAAGCAGCTGCGATTGCTAAAAACAGGTGTGATGGGATCCTTCCTGAACAGCTCGTTTCCCAAATCTCAAACAGGGTTATAAATCCATCTCAAACAGTGTCAAAACCAGCAGCTCGGGGGGCCGGGCTGCCCTCAACCCTGAGGTCCATCCCCTGCCCTTCCCAAGCCGTGCAGCCCCCGACAGCTCCTGCTCCGGCGGTGCCGGCCGGGGCTGGCAGCAAGCTGGGCAGGTTGTTTTTAACAAAGGGCTTCCAGTTTCACATAAATATTCTGGCAATCAGCAAGTGTCAGGGAAAGGAGCAGAGAGAAAGTACCACCATTTGATAGGGTTTGGGTAAAATATGGCTCTTTCTAAAATCTGCTGGAGCATGGCGGAGAGCCTGTGGGCAGAACGATGAGGAGCAGCGGTGCTGCCGGGGGCCGCTGTCCATCACCTGCCCTCATGCCACACGGCTGATACTCTGCCTTCATCCAGGCATTGCTTGTCATTGCCCGGCGGCAAGGAGGTGACGAAGGTCACCGGGCTGTGCTGCTGGAAGGCAGATCGGACATGAAATTCAAGGCAGAGAAAAATCCTTGTCAGGACTTAAATACCAGCACCTCTGGGAGCCAGCGGTTTGCAGTCAAACACCACGTGAGGAGCACCAACCTTCCGGCGTCATTGGTCTTTGCGGCAGGACACGTCGTGCCCAGCTGGGCAGACAGACGGACAGAGCCACGTGCGTTTTGCCCAGCATCACCCCCCCCAGTGAGACCAGAGGGGAAGCGGTATCGCGAGCACCCTACCCCATGGGACCCTGCATCCCCACCAAGCAGAGATGCTGAGACCACCCAGCGGATCAAGCCTGATGGCTGCGGCCTCGCCCTCCCTGCCCAGCCCCAGTGCAGGGCTGATACCTGGCTGCGAGGGTCCCCACCGGCTGGGAACAAGGACCCCTCGCAGGTGCCAGCTCCCGCTCTCCGGAGGCTGGCGGGTGCGGGGGCTGGCTAATCCCTCATCTGCTCGCAGCTCAATGGGAGCCAGCAGTTCTCTGCCTTGAAAACGTATCAGAAAGCCAAGGAACCCGCGCACAAGCCCATTTGAGAAGGGGGAAAAAAAAAATCCAAGCCCAAACCCGTCTGTTTTTTCTTTTTCTGAAGCCATTTCCAGCTTCCCTGTGTTTCCAGCTTTTCACTGCTTTCTGTTTGTGGCAGTGCCTGCTCCTCTAACTTTGCCCGGTACAGTAACAGCCCTGACGCTCGTGTCAGCTTTGCAATTAGCTGCCGCCGTGCCAAATGCGCTCCCGGCAGACGCGAGGCTTGCCATCACTTGGGCAGCACGCTGGCAGCCGGCAAGCCCCGGCAGCCGGAGCAGGCACAGCGCCGGGGTCCTGCTCCTCCAGAGACCCACCACCTTGCACCCCCACCGGAGGGGGCTGGAGGCACCCAAAGGTGCCCAAGAGCCCTCCCCAGCACCCCACCGCTGGCGTCGGTGCAGAGCGGGTGGACAGGCGTGAGCCAGCATCCAGGATAAACAAGAAAAAACAGACAGCCTTGGCTTTATGTCCTCAGAAAATATGGCTGGAAGGTGCCCCAGGGCCGTCCAGACAATCCTTGAAGAAATCCCCCACCGCCAATGTCAACCTTATCTCTGCTGCACAGGCAGGAGCAGGGACCATCGAGTCCTGGAGCAGCGGCACAGCCAGGAAAGGAGCCGGGACATCTCCGCTCCCGATTCCCTTTCCACCTCCTCCCTCTGGCTCCCAGGGCCGAGGAGGGGCCCCAGTGCTGCCAAAACCCCGAGCCCCCCAGCAGCAATCGCATCCCTCCCCGCAGCCCCGCTCCGGCCAGGGGAGACCCTGCCCCACTTTCAGACTTCAAAAAAAACCCAACCCACCACCAGCAGGATGTTTTCTTCCCTTTTTTCTCTTTGAATTAGGGTCCCTGTGTTTGACTCCCCCACTCCAAGAGTATGACCAATTAAGATATCAGTTTAGATAAATTGGGGGATTGGAGCAGATTTGTACTGCCGTTGCATCAATTGGGCAAATATAGCTTGCTAGAGCACAGAGCCGCTAACGAGATTCTGTAATTTAGCTGTCCAAGGGAATGAATTTCTGATTAAAAAAAGCAAAGCTGAAACCTCCCGAACGCCGGGAACGATGGTGACACCGAGACCCAGGAAAGCCCTGGTCCCCGAGCCAGAATCACCACTTGCTGCCCGCAGCAGCAGCGCCCATGCCAGCGGATCCAGCAGGTCAGAGCCCCTCGCAGCCATCGCTCCTCCCTGGGGGTTTGCTCTTCCTCCCATCCCATGGAAACACACGCCAGCGGCACTGCCAGACAGGGCTCTGCTCCCACGCTCAGCCCCCCTGCCGGTACACGGGCTGCTTTGCCTTCAGTCGGATCCAACGCACCGGCAACCTGCTTTGGCAGGGCCAGATCCGTCACCAAGACAGACAGACCACAAACCCCACCACGGGGTACAAGGGCTGAGCAGGGCGGGACACCAGAGTGACGGGCATCAGCTGCAGCGATGGGGAAGGGCTTCCCCATGCCCAGAGACGCCTCGCTCACCCCAAAGATTGGAGCACCCCATGTTTCGAGCCCCAGATGTGGACCACAGCTGTGAAACGAGGTCCTGCCTTAAGGCTGCAGGCTTAAATGTGGCAGAAACCGGCCCTGGCTCCAGCCCAGCCAGACAAGGATCAGGCAATTTCACCAGAGGCGAGCGCAGCACCAGCTGCGGTGAGAGCAGCAGTACACCTCAGCCTGCATCCCGGTGAGCCACTAAGCCCATGGCAGTGGCAGGGCATGGCCTGGGGAAGGATCGCCACGAACATCCCTGCTCCGGACACGCTGCCCTGAACTAAGGGGGCTGGCCCGGCGAGGGTCTCCAGCCGTCCCTGCGCACCATGGCACCGGCACTGCACCTACAGACCCAGCACCTGAGCAGCAGCGGGAGATGCACCTTCATCTGAATACGTTATGTTCCCTGACAGAGACAAGCGATAGAGATATTAAATGCTATCAGCTCCTGCTCTCAGGATTCATTTCGCGCTGGATGATGAAGGCGGGAGATGAAAGGCTGTAGGATTTTATTACGCTGAAATTTCAGTTTGTCATTTCCCATCTACTCGATCAGGTGCCTTGGGACCAATTTGCACTCGGCGGGATGGAGATGGATCTCCCCGGCGAAGCCGTGCTAACTACATGCTACCTACTACGTTGGGTACGCGTCTAGCCCCAACCACAGGCAGAGCAGCTCGCAGCCAACGCTGCCGAGCTCCAGCACTCTGCTACGGAGCTGCCGGACCCACACACAGCACCTCATGGGTAAAGCCTTCCAGAACAACCCAAAATCAACCCAATATGTATAGATGTGTGCATGCCTTGTGCTCAGACTGCACCTTTGCAAGGGCAGCTAGGATCAGGGTCTCCCACACTGAGCCCCCCAGTGCAGAAAGCTCCGAATCATAGGAGCTGGCGCAGGGATTAATAGGGAGCAGCAGCAGCAGCACCAAAGGGTCCCCTGTGGGGCTGGGGGAGTTCAGGGGCAGAAAGCATCCCCCTGAAAGCAGCAAAGCACTGAGTCAGAGATGGGGGAGAGGGGCACACAGCTGAGCAAGGTGCCCAGTTTGTCTGGATGGGGCTTTTTTAGTCGGTTGTTGGGGGCTTTTTTATGTTTTTTCCTTTTTTTTAAACTAATATTTCCAAATACCAAGCCCACTCCATACAGCGAGCTCCCCAAACAAGAAGCCAGACGCAGACCAGAGACTCAGCTGCGATCTGGCAACCTTGAGGTTCTGGGGCATCTGCAGCACGCTTGTGAGCGTGCCCCCAACATGCTTCCCTGCGCCACCGCATTAAACACGCCCAAGCACAGGGAAAGAGGAGGGTAAACACCATGAGGGGCCGCAGCGAGACCCCAGACTCAGTGGGGGGAAGAGCCCACGTTCAGGGCATCCCCTGGGCAGCACCGTGAATGGCGGCGGGGCCAGCAGTGAGCCTGGCAGCTCCCAGCAGGCAGGGAGAAGGCAACCCCCCCCGCTGGCACCGGTGACCGCTTTGCAGCCGCCCCGCACCCTCCCCACCGTGCAAGTGTGCCGCTTGGCTCGCAGCGGCTCCCGTCCACCCGGCGCTGACGCCAGAGAAACAGCAGGAGGAAGAAGCTAATCTGGGAAGTTATTCATAATTCAGTGTGTACAAAACAAGGCGGCATCCTAGGAGGGAGGAATTTCCAAATTACCGTTCCCACAGCAACCCGGGCTCTGCCCCTGCGCACACCAACAGCTCGGGGAGCCGTGGCACGCAGTGCCGTCACTTGCCAGCGTGGCAAGGCCAGCACCAGCCGGCACTCAGCGCATCAGTGCCATTCGGGGAAAAAAAAACAGCCCTGGAAAAGGCGGCTTTCGCGTAATCCTGGGTGAAGGCTGGCTTTCTGCTCCCGGATGGAAAGCCCTCCTCTCGCTCGCAGGTGGGAGCGCTCCGCACCACCTCGAGAGGCGTTGGATGAGGAGGTTTCCGCTAGGAACAATGTGGGTGCTCGGCAGGTGTCTCAGCAGCTCTCAAGTGCATCAACCATTAAGGGGGGAAAAAAATGAAAGAAAGAAAAAAGCGGCAAGCAGATCAATCCCTGCCCTAAGGAGCTTTTGGATGGTTTCAGATCAGTTGCCGCCAGGCGAAGCCGGGCAGTGCCTGGCTCCTGTGCCCACACTGCAGGTCACAGCCCTGCCGGCAGGTACCAGCTGCGCCCCTCCCGCCACCCGCTCCGCACCAAGAGAGGGGCACGGGGATCAAACCGGTGTCCCAGCTCCCAGCCCAGCAGAGGCGCTTTGAGCAGAGGTGAAGGGGACTCAGCGTGCGACCTGCAGCCGCGCAGCAGAGCTTATTTTGGGCGCTTTCATGTCACTGCCGAGCGCGGGGCTGGAGGTTCAGTGCACACTGGCTTGCAAGATGCTCAAACCGAGCACAGCGGAGACCAAGCTGTGCACGAACAATGCGGCGTTTTCCAAAGACTTCAGCCCCTGGGATTTCTCCATCAGATCCTGATGCTGCAGATCTCCGTGAGTCAGACCCCAGCATCCCTTTGAGCTGGAGGACGGAGGAGCCCGCTCCTCCCAGAGGCGGGGAGGAAGGAGGGAAGCGCTCCCCGACCCCAGCCAGCCCCGCAGCGGAGGGGAGAGATGCTCGGGACAGCACGTCCGAGCACCTCGCTGAATGGCACAGCGGGGAGGAAAAGGAAAACCAAAGGGTTTCGCACACTTTGCATCATCTCCAGCAGCCCTGCGGCCTCCTGCTTCTCCCCCCAGCAATGAGCAAACATCAGGCCACAGGGGAAGGGGAGGGCAGAGCTGCTGCTGCGCCGTACGAGCAAAGGAACGGCACCAGCCCAAAGCCCGAGGCTGGCAAAGGACCTGAGGATGCCGAGCAGCAGCTCCCCCACTGCCCATCCACCGAGAGGCATGAGTCTGCAGGGGATCAGTCACCCATCTGCCAGCATGTCCCCGAGCAGCATCCCACCACACATCGTCCACAGCCCCACAACCTGGAAACAGGCTCTCCCACCTCCCCAGAGCAGAGAGCCACAATGGCACCTGCAATACAGAGGGGGAAACTGAGGCAGGAGACAAGGGAGGCATCGGTCTCCCTGCAGCCATCAAAGTGCATGCTCAAACCCTCCCCAAGGCCTCCTGCATCCCGTGAGATGGGGCTCCCCTGGGAAGAAAAAGGGGTACTTGGCAGGGGGGGTCAGGCCAGATAGAGGAGCCGCCTCATGGGGAAGGGATTCCATCCAGGGATGGTCACGGACACCGGCGATTGCTGCCCAGCAGAGATGCTCCACCGCTGGGGAGCGGAGCAGAGCACCCTTCCCATCTCACCCCGCGATCACCTCCCCACCACACGTCCCCACGGTCACCTGCGTGCTGTCCCCCTCCAGCCGGGGGGGTCGGATGCTGGACAGGTGAATGGTTTTGTGGTCCCCAGAGTTCAGCTTCACCACGATGGCGTCCGCGTTCAGCACCTGCATCACCTGGGGAGAGAGAGAGGCCCAGGGGAACACCATGCCTGCAGGCAGCACGAGTCCTGGAGCCGGGCACTGCTGCAACACTGCCCAGGCTCTGGCACACACCCCGACCCACCCCGGCTTTGGCCCCCGGCAGATGGCATAGAGTGAGCAGCTCCAACCCCATCCCGGGTGCCCGGTGGGTCACTGGAGCAAATATGTCTCGCCGGCGCATCTGCGGTCCTGCTCTCCAAGCCCAAGGAGCTCAGAGTCGGTCAGAGCCCTGCAAGGTCCCCAGACGGTGACGCTGCGGCACACCAGCACACCACCAGCCATGTGCCATCCTGTGCCGGGGCTCAGCCCCCAAGAGTTTCACTCCAGAAACAAAACCAGAGAGGGGACTGGACCACAGCCATCGCTACCGGATGATGGACATGCACCCATAGAGGAGGGAGCGAGCACAGCCCGCGGCAGAGACTCTTCCACCCCACGATCGTGTCCTGGCTGGTGGTTTTCCACCCACCCGGGGAGCAAATTAATTAGAAAAACTGGTGGCAGAGGCAGGCAGGGCTGTGCAGGCAGGCAGAGGACAGCAGGGCTCAGGGCACACTGTTTTAATCTTCTCAGTTTTCATTAAATGCCGCTCTCCAGCCCAGAGCGAGTGGCAGCAGGCAGAGCAGGACAAGGCACCCGGGTATTCCCGCTGGCAGGGCACGGACCTTCCCCTGCCTGCTCCCAGCACAAACCCAGTCCCCCCAGTCACACCAGGGCAAAAGGTTCCCATTGTTGCTCATCCACGACGAGCTCAGGATGGCAGCCCCATGCATCCCCCCAGAGCCAAGCCAGAGCCCGGGGGGAAACGGAGGGAGGAGGGCAAAGACCTGCCCCCCTTGCAGCACTTTTTGCCCCAGCAAGCACATCAGTCCCTCAAAGTGTGCTTAGCCAAAGGGATAACAGGATTATAGGAATAAAAATTAAAGCAGACACTGAGGATTGCCGGAGCTCCTCTCGGCACAGCAAACCCCCCCAGGGGACATCCCTACCCATGGACTCAGCCTCTCCCGGGACCCAGATCCTTTGTTTTTCATAGGCAGAACCGAGCCCAAAGCAATTTGCATGCTAAATGGAGTAATCAAATCTCATGCTTCAGGGCATCCTCACCGCTGGAGGGGTCAGGATGGGACCCCAGCAGCACGTTGGGCATCTATCCCTTCCCTCTCACAGAAGGCTTAGAAAAAGCAAGATGTGAAGGTAAGATACTGCAGCCAGGGGAGCTGCAGGTCAGATCCGGGGGCAAATCCTGCGCTACATTACACATCCATCACGCAAACACCGCGCTTCCATGCCAGAGCTGCAGGAACAGTGGTCAGATCTCATTTGTTCTCTGGCAGGAGGCGGCAGCAGGGCAGGCTCCTGCCGGCAGGCAGCTGCGAGCTCCCGGCACCCCGGCCTTCGGCACAGCCCAGGTTACGTGCAGGAGCCGACAACTGGCACTGGGGACTCACCAAGCCCTTCCGGCCCTGAGCATCCCCTTCCTGGCAGGAATTAACTTGCAAGGCCCTTCGCCAGGCTGACCCGGCTGCAGTGGGTCTCTGCAGGGGCATGGGATGCTGCAGGACATGGTACCTGGGGCTGGGGCACCCAGGGGCTGCAAGTCCCAGGCAGGGCAGGGCAGGGCGGCAGCAGGAGCTGAGGGTTATCCCCGGGTGCCCACCCCTCCTCGGGCACCCACTCCCCTCCTCCAGGCAGGAGCCGCAGCCCCAGCTTGGCAGCATCGACCCATGCAGGGAAGCAGCAGAAGGCGCTTTGCAGCCCCCTCCCCAGGGACCCCACGGGCAGGAAAGGGGGGGGGATAGTGACAGAGGTGACAGCGGCAGCAAAACTGGAGACAACACAGCCTCAGAGGCTGTGCCATTTTTCTTGCTAACAATTTCTCAGCTTGCCGTGGCCAGCTTCCTTTATCCAATATTTATTGTGGCTTCACCTGCCTCAGAAAGGCACTTTGATAAACGATTGAAAGGATTTTTTTAAAAAAAAAAAATCTCTGCAGCTGCTTCTTGCAGAGCCTGCATGCTCTGGTGCCAGTTCCCCAAAACCCCACCCCGGGACACAGCCTTCACCCCACACCCAGGCTCCTCCAGCTGGGGTGCATGGAGGGGACGGCTGCCCCCGCTGCCATCTTCACCTCAGCAGCTCCCCTGGGTGCTAAGGGGGCCAAGGACCCCCATGCCTGGGGACCATGGGGCCATACCCCCAGCTGCCACTGTCCCCCACAGCTCCCCAGGGCAGCCTGCTCCCGCCTGCTGCGCTCCCTGCCTGGCAGTAATGAGGACAGCTCATTAGATCTCCCAGGAGAGGGCTCAGGGACAGGCTGCTGCACAGGGAGCATCCCCGAAGCCAGGAGCGACCTCCTGCACCCTGACCTTGCAAGACAGGGACGGTGGCACTTTGGGAGCTGGTACCCAGCACTGAGAGAGGGGCTGGTGCTGCCCCCCCAGAGAGAAAACTGCTTTTTGAGGGGTTTTGGCAGGGTCTGGCACTCAGCTCGGCAGGAGAACAGCTCCCAGGCTGGCTCTGGCAGATCATCTGAGATGATCTGGCCATGATGAAGACTCCAAGCATTTTGCAAAAAGCGGGGTGGCGGAGGGGGGAAAAGACACACAGCTCATCCACAACCGCCTCCTCCAGCCTGCAAAGCGCTGGAGTCGGTGCATGGCAGGAGGCAATGCACAGCCCAGCCAGCGAGCCTGGATGCGGCCGAGGGGCTGCCCACGGAGCCCAGCGCACCCCAGGCGAGCTGCTGCTCTCAACTGCTCCCCCCAACCCCGAGGGGGCTAATCCTGCCCCACAGCAGGGAGATGCGACGACACAACCTCGCACAGCCCTTGGAGCCCCACGTACAAAGCTGTATTATAAACAGCTTTTGGCAGGAGATAGCTTTCAGCATAATGTATTCAGCTCTAAGCAGCGCTGTCCCAAATTCCTGAGTGCTCTAAGACAAGCTGACGTAGGGAATTCAGGAGAAAGCCTCCAGCCTCTTCACATTTTTATTCCACCACTTTTCTTCTTGCCGCTCACAGGCATCAAATCCACAATCGAGGCCAAGCCTTAATTTCTCCCCAAACCAACCCCTCCACTCAAAGCACCAGCAGCTGACCGCGACAGCAGCGGGATCCAAAATTAGCCGGAGCTGATTTGCCACGGTTGCTCAACGGTGCAAAGACAGGTTGGGATCTTCCTCCTCCTCCCCCCGCCAGCTCCTACGTCAGCTCTGCCGCTGCAAACCAGCACCTCGGCGTTCTGCCGAGCACGGAGGCAGCTTCAGCACCGGAGCAATCGCTGCCTGCCCGCTGCCTGCCCGCCCATTGCCTGCGGGTGCTCAGACCCCTCTGCAGGGTGCTGGGAGGACGGATGGGGCTCACGGGGCCCCTCAGGGAGGCCGGGCACATGCCCAGGTCTGGGTTCAGCTCTGGCGCTCCGAGGCATGCGGGCATTTGTCCTGATTTTCCCTGTCACTTACAATTCCCAGGAAGGGAAAAAGACCAAAAATTGACACTGCAAAACTGACAGCGCCTGGGGGGGCTTCGGCTGACAGCTCCCTAAATGCCGATTTGCACGGGCCTGCATAAAGAGCAGGTTTTAACCGAAGGCAGAGAAATTCTGCACCTCCTCCCCAGGAAGCAGGACAGCATCGTGGTGTTCACTGCGTTTGGGGGCTCTTACTGCAGAGCCAGGGCAGCCAAACCACGCCGGAGCAGACCCCAGGCTACAGTGAGCCGGTGGGCCGACTGCTCCCAGACTTGGGGGGGGGACCCTGGCAGACCGAGGGGCTGTGCCCAGAACCTGGGGGCCATCCTGCACGTTCTGTCCCAGGACCCTAAGTGGAATGCAGCCTTCACATCGGGGTCCCCTCCGCTCCACAGCACCGGGGGTGGATTCCCACCACTCCCAGGGGGATGGCTGCCCCATGGCAACGCCCGGCACAAGGGCTGGAGATGCCGCTGAGCCCCAAACCCATCACAAACACCTTTGCTGCCTTGCCGGGGGGCTTGGGACGAGAGACCTGCTTGCCGCAGCTCTCTGCCAGCATCCCAGCCTGCACATGAGCTATTCAAAAAAATAACGGGCATCTTCGAAATGCCAGGAGCGTCCACCCGCCCCCTCCACCAGCCCTCCACAAGCTGCTGAGCAAAGCATGACTAACGGCCCCCGTGCCGGCTCCTGGCGCGGGCTCCGGCAGCAGCCTCTGCCAGCGGCAGGATGGTGCTTCCGAGCGCGCCAGCGCCTTCGCACGGCCATCCCCGTGCCCACAGGGGCATTTGCCCAGGTGTTATCTCTCACCGCGATAGCGGCACCTTGGGTAGGGACCAAACATAGTCTTTCCCCCCGGGGACGGGCTCTCACCTCTGGCATTCCCAGAGACCCTCTGGGCTTGGCATTTGGGCCACGTTTATACACCACTTGAAGAGGAAAAGCCCAGCAAACCCTTCACCTCCTGGGGAAGCTGGTGGGAAGTTTTGGGGATCTCCGCTATTACCAGCTGTATCTGAGCTGACAAACGGGCAGTTGCAGAGAAGGGTGTAATCTCAGAGTTAACACATGAGCCAGCACCTCCCCAGCCTCATCCCCCAGGACAGGAGCTGCCGCGCAGATCCCAGTGACAGCACCGCACGGATGAGCTAATTAAGCCAGTTGCACCACACAGCTGAGACTGGACCAGCTGCAAGAGCTCCTGGCTTTGCCCTGCCCAGCAGCTCCAGAGCTCCCCCCAGCCAGCACCCAGCCAGGCATGCTCTGCCCCAAGCCCTGCTGCTGCCACCTCGGTCCCCCCCGCAGCCGGCAGCACCGGGGCAGCCGGCGGCCCCTGAGGCGGGCAGGGAAGGAGCAGCCCCCCAGGAGCAGCCAGGCTCACTCCCATGCCTGCAAGGCAGGGGTGTCCAGGCACGACCCTGGCAGGGATGGAGCAGCTGGAAGGATGCTCCGGGGCAGGATCCGACCCAGGTGCAGGGGGAGCGCAGGGGTTAAGCTGGCTTTCCAAGAAATCCGGCTGCTGCACATTTCCCAGGGTTTCCACCAGAACCGAAGCCCCTGGCTGCCGCACTGGGCGAGCCGGCAGCACCATCTAGCGGGCTGCTCCCCCGAGCGGTGTCCGGACCCCCGCGCCCTGCCGCAGCCCACTGCTACCCACCACCACACTCCCAGCCGGCCCTGCCCGGGCGAGATGCTCCTCCGCAGGGATGCCCACCTGGGGCAGGGCCAGGTCAGCCCCACGCAGCTTCCCTTGCATCCTCCCTTTTGCATCGGCTACGCTCTCCGAACGGTACCAGGGCAGGGGTAGGCACGGTTTCCGTGCGGCAGGAACATGGGCACCGCTGCAGTGGGGCATCCCTGGAGCTGCTCTCACACGTGTGGGGCTAGCGAAGCCCTGGAGCTGGGCCAGTCGCTGCAAGGAGGTGCCGGCCAGGGGCTTTGCCCCACAGAGCCCCATGGCTCCACACCAGCAACCCCTGGGATCAAGGCAGGGGCTGCGCCTGACACTGCGCTGGAAGTGCAGGCAGGAGAGGGAAGGAAAACTCTGCTGAGCCCAAACAGCCCTCTGCAGGCAGGCAGGCAGGGCGAGAGCATCTCTGTGGCAGCCAGCCAGCTGGAGCAAGGCCCCAGGGCACCCACCAGTCCTTCCCCACGCACAGTGGGCCCTTCCCCTCCCCTCTGCTTTGTTTCACCTCTTCCCACCCCAGGCCTGCCCGAGATCCCAGCGAGCGCCTGGGCGGTTGTGCACTGTGGTCTGTGGTGGGGATGTAGCAGAGGCAAAACCCTCCAGGTGAGCGCCTGGGCGGTTGTGCACTGTGGTGGGGATGTAGCAGAGGCAAAACCCTCCAGGGTTTGTCCAAGCACATGCAGAGGCCAGCAAGGGCAGCCGGGCACCCTGCCCTCCATCCCCGCACAGGCAGACCCTGCCTGCCCCTTCCCCTGCTCTGCCAGCCACTCACCTTGGCTACAAACTGCTTGTCCTTCTGATCCAGGTTTGCTGTGGGGGCCACGTAGTCCCTCCAGATCCTCAACTTGCGCTCCTTGGCGAACCTGGCAGGGAGGGGGACAGGCGTGATGCCCAGGCAGGCGTCCCCAGCAGGGACGGACGTGCCGTACGTTAAATCGCCCAGCAAAGCCCTGGCAGAGGCAGTGGGGCTGGTGCAGACTTCCAAGGAGAGATCGCATCTACCTCCCACCCGGGAGAGCACTGGGGGTATGCCACACGTGGATGGGGAGAGGGGGCTGGAGTCACCCCGGGCACCCCACGGGTGCAGCTCAGAGTGTGCCCACCCCAGCACCCAGCCCTGCAGCTCCCGGCATCAGACTCACCTTTCGGCTGCACGCAGCTTGTCAGCGCCGTGAGTGTAGACGGCGATGGACCAGTCCACGCAGCGGGCAAAGCCCTCCTTCAGCAAGAGCTCAGTGATGTTCCCATTCTGCGGGGAAGGGGAGGAGGCACATGCTCAGCTGCGGGGGACGTGGCATCGACATCTACCCCTGCGCCCCTGAGGAGAGCTGGCGTCCCGCTGTCCCTGCCCCACTGTGAGGGGGGAGCCCACTCACCCTGCTCAGCCCCTTAGATGTCACAGGTCCCCAAAGAGCCCTGCAAGGCCTGGCCACAGCACCCGGTGCCCCCAGGGCTATCGGAGACCACCCCAGCGATACCCACAGGGGTCTGCTCTCCTCGTGGGCTGCTCAGATGAACCATGGTCTCCCACATCCACCAGTAAAGAGCCCACGGCTCCCAGCTGCCCTAAGCCCTCACCGGAGGCACCTGGACCTTGCAACCACCTTTAGCATCTCCAGCAAGTGATGACCAACGGTCCGACAGCCCGCCGGGACCCTCTCCCATCCCTTGCCACCGCCAGCCCCACTTGCCGGGTGCAGGATGGTGCCCAGGATGTTCTGGTTGTGGCAGCTCTCCAAGACAATCTGCACGTCCCTCTGCAGCAGCCGTGACTCCGTGAAGAACTTCGCTTCGGCTGCAAACGGCTCGGGGACTTCGGGGGCATCCGCCTCCCGCTTGAATGTGGGGCACTGCAGCAGAGAGGGGACGGTCAGGGCACAGGCTGGCCCCTAAAACCTCGGCAAGGGGGTGGGAAACCTCCTTGGGGACGAAGGCTGCACACAGCCCCCGTGCTCTGACTGTAGCTTCTGGGAGAGACAGGCTGGGGGGCTGTGCATATCAATGCTTTCATGCCATGTTGCACTGACACAGCCCTTTACCCGCCCCAGCAGACACCGCTGGGAGCAAACTGGGGTACGGAGACCAACTCTGAGCATATTCCTGCCTAGGGTTCATCCACCCTGGGTCAGACAGGCAAGGAAAAAGGCTCTGGCACTCCAGCAAGGGCACAGTGAGAGGGAGCCGAGGCAGGAGGCTCCCCAGCACCGCTGGGGGTGGGCAGGCAGGCAGGGCTGCTCTGCCCCAGCCGCCCCAGGAGCCCCCATCCCAAGAGCCACCCTCCACATCAGCCTCCTGCCATGCTGGGTGGCCGAGCTCTCCAGCCCACGCACCAGCAGCCACCCCAATGCCAGCGGAGCAGGGACGACCACTCACCCAGCGACCAGGGGATCCTTGCAGGGTGGTCTGACAGCCCAGAGCTCAGGCTGCTGCCGGGCCTGGCAGCACGGAGCTGGTACTCACCTAACCCAAACCCGTTCCCATCTCTGCGGTGACACCCCGCAGTGGCATGCACACAACCACAGGCTGCAACCAGCCTGTTACTGGAAGGTGCATGCAGGACGACACAGCGAGCAACAGGGCAGCTGTACCCCTGCCTCCATCCCCCCCGGCCCTGGTCCCGCAAGCCTGGCAGCGGGCAGGCACGGGTGCAAGCCCTGCACACTTGCACCGGTGCCGAAAGGCGCCAAGGAGGATGCACAATGAATGGCAGTGCAAATTCAAGAGGGAACTTGCGGCAAAGAGGACTGCTGAGCACGCCAGCCTGCCGGGGCCAGCAGCCAAGCCTCACCTTGATCCCCGAGAGCATGACAGTGACCAGGTAGTAATCGGGGAGGAGGAGGGCTCTCACCACGCTGCCATCCCGGACGTGCTCTATGATGGCTGCGGAGCAAAAGCAGAGAGGTTGGTCCTGCTGTGGAGGGGCTCGGCGGGAGCCGCAGAGCCAGAGCCAGCTCTCTGCAGTGAGAGGGTGCCGGGAACAGCACCCAAGCAGCGCGGCGCAGGCAGCCGGCCCCTGAGGCCGCAGACAGGCAGGCAGCAGAGGACAGGGGTGACCCCAGTGCCTGGCAGTGAGGGCCAGAGCTGGTGCCAGCTTACCGTTGACTGGCTTCTGGTGCATGGAGTCCACGAAGTGCCGGGGGTTTTCAATCGTGTACTTGAGATCCCGGATGGTGTGAGAGCCCGTCCCCTCACTCCACATCCCCTTCTTGGCACTCTTGGCCTGCTCCTCCAGCTCCGCCAGCCTGCTCTGCTCAGGGCTGCAAGGACAGGACAAGACAGGATGAGGCCAGGTCTGGGTCAGAGGCAGGACACTGCTGGTTCCCGTATGTTTTATCACCGGCAACATCCAACTTCCAGGCACTTTTCTGGATGCTTTAGCGATTTGACCACTCGCGTCTAGAAAAGGCAGTGCCTGGGTGAGCTGGTGAGCGATGCTTCGTGCTGCTCACAGCAACACACAGTAAATCAAAGTAAGTTTCTCTGGCACCACAGCACAGACTTGTCTGAATACCTGCCACTGGAAGCCACACCTCTGACAGACCGGGGAGGTTTAGGCCACGCAACCCTTTCACAGGCTGCTTTGTGCACTGTGATGGAAAGGCAGCCCTGGGGAGACAGGGCAGCGGCAGCCCCAACTCCTGGCATGGCAGAGCACACTTTGGGGGAGGAGGGAGAGCAAACCCAGGCATGCGGCTCACGTGCCGTACCAAACCACAGAGCGTCCCCGGTCCTGCACACACAGGCGTCTGCCTAAGGCAGAGCACAGCAGCAGCCCCCTCCCAGTGCCGATGGCCAGCCCCGCCACGTGCTGTCATAACTCGTTAAACAAATTCGGTGACACTGTGTTTTAGCATTCTTCAGCTCAGGGCTAAGCTGCAACCTGATGAATCCCGAATTACCGCAGAAGCACCCAACCTGAGCAGCTGACAAGTGAGTGGCCGAGAATCACCTCATGCACTCATTAATTAACACACCTTTTGATTTAGGAGAGCAAACACTGAGCAGCAGCACGCTCCAGGCAATGTTTAATTGCAGGAACCTCAGTCCTGTGCTAACTGCGCTGCACCAGCCCCGTCGCACTGGTGATGGAGCTCGTGGCAGCGGCATCACCCAGCCTCGGGGGGGCTGCATGTCCTGCTCCCGCGCCATCATCGCCGGGGTCAGGGTGACTGGCTTTACTGGGCGTGCTACCCACTGGGTGCACTTGCAGGAGGAGGTTGAAGGAGAGGAGCAGCGAACCCCTGCAAGCCCGAAGCCACCAGAAGGTCCCCGTGGGGCTGCCCAGGTCCCCCCAGCACAAGCAGCGGACAACAGCACCCAACCTGCACCCCAATTTTCTTCTCTTCAGCACAACAGGCCAGTCCAAAAGCACCTGAAAAGTCCCAGGCAGCAAGTGCACGGGGGACCTCGGTCACCTCTCTGGCTGGAGCGAGGGGCTCTCCGAGCAGCAGGCGTGGGGCTGCTCTGCTCTCCTTAGCTGAACCACCACACAACCGTCCTCCGATGCGATCAGCGGCACAGCCGCAGCCGAGGTGCTCCTGCGGTAGAGCCAGGGGAGGGGGCTACGCGGCCAGGCGAGGGGGCTTCAGCGGGGAAGGCTGGCTGGAAAGCAGGGACGAGCACAGAGGAACCAAGTCAGAGCCGAGGTCCTGCCTGGCCCATCACCCTGACTTCCAGGCGCCTGGGGGAGCACCGGCCCCGGTGGTCTCTAATGACTGTCCCTACACCGTGTGAGCACAGCTACCCGTGGGCGTCACACGGCCACCAGCCACGAGCGTAGGCAGCCAACACGGCCCGGCTGCTTGCAACCAGCCCTGCGTGGGCTCGCGTCCCCCTTCAGCACAAGCCTCTGCAGGGCCCCCAGGGGACATTTCCAATGGGAAGCAGGAGAAAGTCAGTGCAAAGACCCCAGTGGACTGGCAGGCAGAGGCTTTCCTCCTTCACTCCATCTCTGCAGCTCAAGAGTGATGCAGGAGGTGCAGAACCAGGATAGGGTGGCAAGAGCTGACTCCAGCTGAACTCCCCCATTCATCCTACAAACGCCGCCGGTCCTCGCCAGGCTCCACCGTCGGTGCTGCACCCACTCTCCCCACAGCTCCTCACCCCCCGCCCCAGCAGCCCCGCAGGCTGGCAGCTTCTGCAGACCCTCCAACGCGGGCGCAGCAGCTTTCATGCCTCTTCCCACCCCCCGGTCCTCGCCAGGCTCCACCGTCGGTGCTGCACCCACTCTCCCCACAGCTCCTCACCCCCCGCCCCAGCAGCCCCGCAGGCTGGCAGCTTCTGCAGACCCTCCAACGCGGGCGCAGCAGCTTTCATGCCTCTCCCAGGCATCACTGTCCTGCGGTGGTCCCCAACCATGCCAAAACAGAGCCACTGAACTCTGCCAACAGCACCCAGAGCCCACCAGCACCAGGCAGGGAGCACGTTCTCCAAGGGCTTGGGACAAGGACTACGTCCCCAGGCAGGCAGCAAGCAGGACCTGCCGGCACTCGAGGCTTCACCACTGTCAAGCCTGGGCATAAAATAACCCATTCACGCCCTTGGCAATGCATGCTCTATTTACGCAACGTACCTGTTTACAGGCTGCACTACCGAAAACACTGGGTGGAAAGCATCCAAGTGTGCCAGGAACAGTTTTAGGAAGCGACACGGGCAAGCTTCCAGCCCAGCAGGCGCGGGGATGGAAATAGCGTCCGACTGGTATTTATAGCAGCGCCACAGAAACAACTCGCACCCCTGGAACAGGATAGCCAACGCCCCGGGGCCGTGCACGGGGATGTGGGCACACTGCAACTGAGGCCAGGCTTCTCCCTTGCTCCGGGACACAACGGGTCCGGGAAAAAGCATCGGCATCAGCTCCAGTGGCATTGGCACAGGCATCGCACCGCCCGGACGTAGGACGAGGGAAAGGAACATCACCACATCACCTCTCTAGCATGAATTAAAGCACCTCAACTCCACGCTAGGCATTGTTTTCCAGCGACCAAAAGCTTCAGAAGATTTTCTGCTTTGCAGCCCAGGGCCACAGCTCTGGTGCTTCAGCACCCAGGGCAAAGAGACACCCATCTCCCCCTCCACAACCCCTCAGCACCCCAACCCTAAAGACAAGGGGTGACCATGCTGGGATACCGATGCCTGTGAAACCCGGGCATCGCAGAGAGCCCTGGAGCAGGGGTGGGTGCCCAGCCAAAGCTGAGGAACCCAACGGCTCCACGCCCAGGTAAATAACCGCAGAGGATCAGCGCGGCTGTGCAGCACGGGCTCACCGGGGCAGCGCAGGAACGCAGCCGCATACGTACTTGTTGGCTCGGATCCCTTCCCGGCGGGAGGCCAGCCCTTCGGCCACCAGGGACTCAGCAATGTTCTCGCCGCTCGTGTCTGCGGACAGAAGAGGAGAGGAATCAGTGAGACAAGCCACCAGCGTGCGGCGCGGCCCAGAGGCACACAGACCTCAGTCCTGGAAAGCACTCCCAAGACAATTCCAGCTAACAAGTGCCAGAGAAAACCAGGAGCAAAAGGTTTCTGTCACCAGCCCGGCGTCCCAGCAGCACATGGCCTTCACGACGCATTGAGCGGAGCATTTGAGCCCAGGGCCCTCCTGGGGACAGCATTTCCCCCAGACCAGGGCTAAGCAAGTGGGAAGGCGGCACGCTGCTCCGATGCACTGCCGGGCTGCAAGGTGTGCTGTCATCCAGGACAGTCTCCATGGGAAAGGGATGTCCTCAGAGGCAGGCAATGCCCTCCCAGCACCAAAGGGGCTCTCTGGATTTGCAGCGAAGGCTGTGGTGCCAGCACAACCTGCAACGGCCACCTCTGCACAAGGCATCCTTCCCCTGCAGAAACACAGGGGGTTCACAGCTACTGGGAGCCAGAGCCCCCAGGGAGGTTGGGGGCAAACGCCATGGGCTGGAGGAGGATCCCAGGCCAGGGAGAGCGGATAAACAGGAGGATTTGGGCAGAATCCCCCAGGAGACACCCCCAGCTGCCCACGCAGAAGGGAGGGCACAGGGTTGCACGGCTCCAAGCAGCAGTGGGGGTGGCCGGGGAGGGGGTGTAGGGCACTGCCCAGACCACCACCCTTCCCCAGCACCTCCACTCCAGCTCAGCTGCCACTGGCAAGCGACAGCAAGCCCCCACCCCTCCAAATCGAAGGCGAAAGCCTGGAGCCACAGACAGCTGCTGCATTGCTGCCAGGGAAGTTGTCGCAGCATTTCCATATTAACAGTATTTAAACCTTGACAAACTTCATCAGGAAACATTTTATGCTTCATTTCTTACCTCCGCGGTGTGACAGGCTGGGATTTAACCGCCACCGGCAAGCGACAGCAAGCCCCCACCCCTCCAAATCGAAGGCGAAAGCCTGGAGCCACAGACAGCTGCTGCATTGCTGCCAGGGAAGTTGTCGCAGCATTTCCATATTAACAGTATTTAAACCTTGACAAACTTCATCAGGAAACATTTTATGCTTCATTTCTTACCTCCGCGGTGTGACAGGCTGGGATTTAACAATAAGGACGACACCTACACGGGAGGCACAGCATAAGAGTCCTTAACATGGCAGACAACAAAGCTGCAGATGACTGAAAGGGAGCACTTTACTGATCGCGGTGTCACCGAACAACAAAACCCATTTCAAGGTTTATTTGTTGCAGACAACGCTGTCGGGACCTGCCAGGCTTCCTGCTGAAGGACGGCCCATGGGGTGGGAAAGCAGAGAGCAGCTGCTCTCCAAAACTATGATCCCCCGCCTCTGCAGCCCATCCCAAAGGGCTTCCCAGTCCCCCAGCCCACGAGCAAACTGGAAGCTCAGGAATGAGCATGGAGGTAACTTCGATATCCAGTTATTCGTGGTCTCGGGGAACAGCCAGCATGTAGTGCCCTGGTCCCCTTTCTCACAGCCTGGGGACCGTGGGGCTCTCACATTCTGGCACTGGAGGGGGACCCCCATAGGGACACAGGAGATGCTGGCTGGAGTGCACCAGGATGCAGCAGCGATGGGAAGCCAGCCCTGGGTCACCCTCGCAGCAGCCACAAGGTGCTGGTGGGAAGGGGGTCCAGGCAGGGCTATTGCCCACCACGGGCCACGCTGGCCCTGGCCATGTGCAGCTGAGCCTGAAAACCTCTGAGGACAGAGCTCCAGCCTCCCTGGGGAGCTGCATGGCTGTGAATGCACCTGCTGATCCTCTGCAGCCAGGAACCAGGAGCCAGCAGCGATGCTGGGCTTTCTGGCCATGCAGCAGAGCTGATAGCTGGCAATCCTCGTCCTGCCCAGCCACAGGCACCAGCAACTCCTGCTGCAGACCCAGAGGGAGCCTCTTCCCCAAATCGTGGGCCACCTCCTTTCTCACTGGGCCTCCAGCACTTGCTCCATTTGTGCCGTGCTGCCTTGGGACAAACCCCATCTGTGGCAGCAAGTCCCGGCCATTTGCTGCTTGAACCAACCTCCTGCTTCCACTGCAGGAAAGGCCCCGAGCACCACAGCGATGCCGGGATGTGCATCTGGAGACAAGGATGCCTTGAGTGAGCGGGTGCTCACCCTCTCCAGTCTGGCCCTGTACAACTGAGCCACAAGCAGCAGAGTCCACAGGGACATGGGGCCGAGGGCACCCGACCCCCTAGTCTGCACGGGAGCTACCCCAGGGGATGCACACCCAAAACTCAGCAGCCCCTGAGCTCCTTTACAGCCCCTTGCACACGCCTGGTCCTTCCCTCCTTCCCCCAACTGCAACGAGTTACCCCGCTGAGCCTCCCATGGGAGAGGAGGCTGCCAGGGAGCTCTGGTTGAGCCCGACCTACACCCTGGTCGTATCCCAAATATCCCAGTCGTGGGGCTGTCCCAGCTCCGCACCGACTCTCTGGTGAGCACAGAGGTGCACTGTTCGCTCAGCGCATCCCCTGCCCCGTGCTGAGCCGGTGCATCCGTCTGCCCCGGCAACCCTGAGCCGGGTGGCACTGGAGGACAAGCTGGGTCCTGGTGAGCACCCGCTTCCCAGGAGCCCACCCGCACCGAGTGGGTCTCGCCCCCCTTCTTGAAACCCAAGGGCACGGGAAGTCTAACCAGGAGCTAAGCCCAGCAGAGCAGAGTGCAGTCTGGCGTCGTGCTCGCCATGAGAAGGGACCTAACCGGAGCCAAAGCCCACCTGCACCAGCACCAAAAGGCCACCCTGCCCCAAGCTGCTCTGAGCCACGGAGAGTGCTGCCTGCAGGCATTGCGCAGCGTTTGGGCTGAGCAGCTTCGCTCCCGGCGCTCTGCCACATCCTCAGGGGCCACAGGTAAGCTGGTTCCTTTTGGGAGATTTCAATCAGCCAGAGATGAGCAAGAGATTTATAACAACAAAAAGGATGGCAAGGGGAAACCTGTGGGAATTCACCTAATGCCACGGCCTGCATCCGTGTGCTGCGGTGCATCAACCAGTGGCTGCGGCTCCAGAGAGCACGGCCGTGCTCCGGCTCTGCGTAGCCCTGCCATCAGCTGGGACCGTCGCTGAGCATCGCTCCCCTCCAAAAGCTAGTGCTCCACCAAAAAGTGGGCATGCATCCTTCTGCTGCCGACACCGCACCCCAATCCAACCTCTCAGACAGTAGCTCTGGCTGCGAGCACCGCACGCTCCTGCTGCATGCTCCGGCTAAGAGCACCACACACTCCCACCACGCGCTCCAGCTAAGAGCGCTGCACGCTCCCGCTGCGCACTCCCCACCAGCCCTTTTGGTGCCCGACAGACCCCTTTGCGCTCACCTTTCCCCAAGTACACCATCCCGTACTCCCGGCCTTGCGGGGTCTTGTACTCCACGGTAAAGCAGACCTCCTTCCCGATCAGCTTCTTCCGCAGGAACTCGCGAGCTGGGAACCCCCAGGGCTGGAGGGAAAGAAGTCGATGTGAGCCGATGGATCAAATGCAGCCAGGGAAGCCCAGAGCCTCCCCACCCTGGGGGACTCATGCTCTCCTCCATGTGCGCTGCATTAGTCCAGGACCACGCTAGAGTCTGTTTGCAGCCCACAAGCTTGCAGAAGAACCAACCCTGTTACTCCACAGGAGGAACACCCCCTCTCTCCCCCTCCATCCCTCCCAAAGCAGTCACGGTTGGTTTTCCAGCCGGCCTCGTGCTCCCCGAGCACAGCCAGATGCAGCCAGCCGAGCCTGGGAAGGCTCCTGGGGCAGAGGGAGCAGGGCTGGAGCTGCAGCAACATGGGGGGCTGGACCAGCCCCAGCTCCCAGGGACACGGCAGGGGATCCGCCGGCTCCTGCCCAAGGCTGTGCAGGTGTCTGTGGCAAAGGAGCAGAGCGGGACCAGCGCAGACGCCGTGCCTGGCTGGGAGAAGCAGGCTCTCGCATCCCCCCGGCACCTCCCCGCACCGCGGCACGAACGCACCGGAGCCCCGGCGAGCTCAGCCCCACTCCACCGCAGCAGGTGGGTGGGGAACGCGGTCCGGAGGAGAGAACATGACGTGCTCATAAACAATTAGCAAACCTGACAGGCATAATTTTTTAAAAGAGTGACATTTAAAGGCTGAAGCAGTGTTTAGAAGACAAACTCCCCAGGGAGAGCAATTAGCTGCCAGCGCTCTGCACCACCCCCGGGGCTGGGAGGATGGGTGGCCGGGGCTGGGCTCCCTCCGACAAACCCACCACTCCCAACCATTGCGCC
>NW_008794555.1:173872-178769 GCF_000699145.1 Aptenodytes forsteri
GCCTGCCCCGGGCCACATGTGTGACCGCAGGCAGCCCACCCAATCTGCCAGAGCAACACCCCTGTCGCCTCCTGTGCCCCCAGCCCCGGGGCAGGCAAAGCCCTGCAGAGGAAGCTTGAAGCCACCACTGGCTTCCCCTGGTCCTGCAGACCCTGCCCAGCCGTGCCTGGTCCTCGCTAGCGGACGACGCCTGCCCCGTCCTGGCCACATGTGTGACCGCAGTGGGGTGAGGAAGAAGTCCACCCTGCCAGAGCAACACCCCTGTCGCCTCCTGTGCCCCCAGCCCCGGGGCAGGCAAAGCCCTGCAGAGGAAGCTTGAAGCCACCACTGGCTTCCCCTGGTCCTGCAGACCCTGCCCAGCCGTGCCTGGTCCTCGCTAGCGGACGACGCCTGCCCCGTCCTGGCCACATGTGTGACCGCAGTGGGGTGAGGAAGAAGTCCACCCCAAAACCCACACTGGGGGGCCAGAGCACGGAAAGGATCTCTTAAAGGATGATTGAAGGGACTGTTTCATCCTATATCCTGCAGCCACAGTGCTCTGCGTGCCCCCGAGCCGGGCAGGGGGGCAGCACTGGTGAGGAGGGAGCTGCCTGCACCCCACGGGACGGCGGCAGCAGCAGGTCTGGGAACAGGCAATGCCTCTTGCAACGGCCAAGCCGAGGGTGCTGCAGTCTGCAGGGCCGGGCCAGCAGCCTGGAGGCACCCCGTCCAGCTCAGCCCGTGACCCTCAGGGCAGGGGGGCTGCATGGCACCGCTCACGGGAGGCACCCACCTCGTCCGGGGTGTCCTTGGCATCCGGCTGGCCCGCAGCGGCACGGCGGGCGAGGTTCCCTGCACGGATGTTGCTGAGGTTGATCTGGCGCTCGGGGGGCGGTCCGCCTCGGGGCTGCCCACGGACGATGATGGCGCAGCCCGACAGCACCTGCGGGGAGGCAGAGGGGTTATAGGGGAATCCCCCGGCAAAGGAGAGCAGGCGGGAGGCTGGGGAGGAGGTGACAGAGCTGAACACGCCGGCAGGTGATGCTGTGCGGACAGACAGACTTCCAGGGATGGATTGTGCCCTAGGCAGGGCATGGGAAACTTGGCACCACAGGGCACAACTTCTCGTGGGCCTGGCAGAGTCAGGAGCTGCCCCAGCTTTCCTGCTCGGAGATGCAGGATGGAGCCAAGCTCCGCACCCTGCACCTACACAGCGGTACCTGTCAAACATCCCATCCCCTCCTTCAGAGCGCAGCACAACTGCACGCAAGGCGATCTCAGTGTGGCGGATAACAAAAGACTTGGCAGATCGGGATTTTACTCCCGGTGCTGACTCGTCAGATGATCCCAGCCAGGCCATCGCTCCTGCTGCTTTGGCTGCTGAGCGCTCCAAGCCAGGAGCACGGCTACGCTGGGCAGTCCCGTCCCATCCCACCCCAGGCAGTCCCATCCCATCCCATCCACCTCCCAGGGCTCTGGCAGCCCCATCGCTCCCCGCTGCCGCAGGGGGACCCCTGTGTTCAGGAGGGCACCGGGCCTGCGGCACCCCGAGGGGCCCCGCACGGCTGCCGGCACGGCACAGGAGGATGCAAGGCAGGGAAAAGCTGGCACCAGTGCTGCCCTGGGGAAGCCTCCCGGGAAAAGGGCACGCAGAGGGGGAACATGCCCGCTGGCTGCTCTCGGCACGAGGGCTTTAACCACCTGGGCTGTGCAACACGGCCTTCGCGAGGCTTACAGGACTGTAGAGCGAGGAGCACACTCAGAGCAGATGCTTTTACCTACCATGATGTTAAGACCTTTACTGGGGGATCTGACCCGCTGGGAGTGAAGGGGCCGCAGGCACCAGTGATGGGCTGGCTGCACCCTGCGCCCGTGGCCGGTAACCTCAGCCCAGTGACTGCATTGAGGTCAGACAAATAAACCCATATGGGGAAAACTGCTGGGAGAATCCCCAAAAACCACAGAGACCCAAACTGGACCTCTCCTCCTTGCACCCGACTCAATTACGGTAACCGGCATCATCCTGCCCTGCAAAAATCCCAAGGTTTCTCAACACCTCCGTCCTTGTACAAGACCCCAAGCCACCCACCCGCCAGCCACAGCATCGGCAGGGCCACCTCCAGCCACCAAGCTGGGCCCCTGGCCAGGCAGAGCAAGCGTGCCGGTGATCACCCTGTTCCCGTTTTTAATCAGCACTGGCTCCCTGCACACGGGATTGATGCCGCTGAAGCGCTCGCAAAAAGCCTCCGGGTTGGATTTCAGCACGTGCCCTGGCTTGCTGCCCACCCGAAACCCCCACGGATGCTCACAGCACATCCCAAAGCCAGAGGACTCGTACCCTGTCACAGGAGCCGGCCCAGCCCAGTGCCAGGGACAGCGGCTCGCACCGAACCTCACCGAAACAAGCCCTGCCCCAAGGGTCTGGGTCGCACCTCAGCATCACACTTGCTGCCCCATGCCGCCTCTTGCGCGCCCGGGCCCACGGCAGAGACAGACACGCTGCACGAGCTACTGGGAATCGAGCTTCAAATTAAGCCTGAGCCGCACACAGAGTGATCCCCCAGCAAAGGCTCAGTGCTCAATACTTAAGGACTTAGAGGTTTCATCGCTGTAATTAACCTTAATCTTTAATTTATAGGGCATGGGGAAACAAGCCAGATGCTGTAACTGTTTTATCCAATTACCAATACAAACCCCGGATCCCGGGAAGGGGACAGGTTCATTAGTGGAGCAGCTCTGTGCTCCATGGGTGCATGCAGTGCTTTGGGGTGGACACGCAGCCGGCCTCCCCGTGCCCCTGTCCCTGCCTGCAGAGCAGCCACGCTGCCCGCCCACCACTCTCCGGTCAGGGAACCACGCGAACCTTTATGGGCAGCAGCTTCTGGTCGGGCTCGGGCAGTAATGGGACCGGGAGAACATCCCAGCATCCGGGCTTCACCCTCCCAAAGGCAGCCCCGGCCCCCGCCTGCCAGCCCAAGCCGTGCTCTCCTGCCCCGCACAGCAAAAGTCAGCCCAGGCACCCCATCAGCCCTGCCTCGTGCTCCGGCCAGAGGAACCCAGGCTTAAACCGGGCTGCAAGAGCTGTATTGCTGCCACAAGGAGTTAGTGCAGGCTCGGAGCCGAGAGCGCGATGGACGCGCCAAGGCCAGGGCACGGCACAGGGACGCGGGTCAGACGGACCCGGCTCCTGCTGCAGAGGTGTCCCCCAGGCGTGGGAGGGGACGGCACCGGGGTCCTGCCGGCACGGCCAGAGCTGCAACTGCGGGGCACAAAGGGTTAACAACCATCGCAGGAACGGCAAGGAAGGTGATGAAAAGCGAAGGCAGGGTCCCAAGGCACCGGCAAGGAGAAGGGCAGCCAGTGACCCGGCTCTCTGTTTACCTGGAGACTCACCAACGCGGGGCCCCAGCTCAGCTCCAAGCTGGGGATCCCCGTGCTGCTGGCCAGGGCTGTGCCACGCTCCTTCCAGCCCAGCCACCGACACCGCAGAGAGGAGCTGGACCCCGACGCATCCGGCTGCCCCGAGCCCAGCCGTACCTCCCCCCCGGGACTCCATGTGCTCCCCCAGCTCCTCAAGCCTCCCAAAAGGAAGGAGCCTGCTGCTGCCCCATCCCAGCTCCTGGTGCCTCTTCCAGCCAGGGGGCACCTGGCAGCTGCAGGGCCCCGACCCCCATCGCCTCCCTGCTCCCGCTCTTCCCCCCATCCTGCTCTGCTGCACCAGGACGAGCTCCCAAACTTTGCAGCCCCGCGGCCCACCCGCTGCAATTTCAGGGGAAATCGTGCATCAGGAAGGTGCAAAAAACCCCCCAAACTTTCAAGTTCAAAAAGTTGTGATGGGAACTGCAGCGGAGCACGCGGCCAGCACCACTCCGGCTGGCCCCAACAGCTCCTGGCTCCGCGGCACCACCACGAAGCAGAGCAGTGACCGCTGACAGCCAGGGACCCCCACCTCTCCAGTGTGCCCCCTGGGCAGGGATTTTGGGCTGGCTGCCCTGGAAAGGGAAGGGGGACCATGGGGCACACCCCGGGCAGCAGCTGGGGTGCCTGGCCAGCAATCCTGCAGCACCCACCCCGCAGGCACGGGGCACCGCGTGGTCCCCGGGAGCCGCTGCCGGCCGTGCACAGCTGCCTCTCAGCCAGCAGACACCAACCGTCCTCCCCAAAATCACGCTACGGATCCGCGTCCCCTTGGATGGAGCCAGGCTGGCACGAGCGGCCAGGCGAGGCCTTTCCTGAGCATCCCAAGATCTGCTTGTCGGGCACGAGATGGCAGGAGGCGGTGGGAAGGGTTCCCCGCGCCACCGATGAGGTAAAGCACGGGGAAGGCAGCGTCCCCAAACCTCCAGCAGCACCAGCCCTGTCCCCACCGGTGCAGCGGGCTCCGGGGTGAAGTGACGCCCCGAGCGAAGGTCTCGTTCTGAAGGCAGCGGTGGGATTCGCAGCCAGTGCTGACGCCTGCCCGGGGAGTGGGGGGGATCACCTGCAACCTCGAGAAAGAACTGTATTCGGGCACAAGAAAAACATGTGTTTGGGCAACGGGACGACAACGGAGGCACCGGGCACTGCAAGGGGCCTTTGGTGGCCAACGGGCTCGAAGACGGGAGCTGGGACTGTGCCGGCGCGCGAGCCCGGCTCGATGCAGACATGTGGAGAGCAGGGTCGGATCCCACCAACCCAGCTCCCGCAATCGGCACGGCTGGCGAGAGGACACGGCAGGTAACGGGGTAGGGCAAAAAAAGGCACCGGGAGGGAACACGGGAACCTGGACACGGTGCCAGGGCCCGATCCCGGACCCCGACCTTCGCGCTCCAGGTCTCCACCCGTGGACCCCAGCACGGGAAGAAGAGGAGAGGAGCGTGGGGCAACACGAGGGATGTCCCGGCCCCCGGTGTCCCCGCGGGCAGCCGTTCGCTCACAC
>NW_008794555.1:181609-182565 GCF_000699145.1 Aptenodytes forsteri
CCCCAGCAGCCTCGTGGCTCGCACCCGTCCTGCGCCCCCTCCCCAAGGCCACCCTCCACCCCTCCTGCTCCGCTGCCCCACGGACACCCGCACCCTACCAGGAGGCTGCAGCACCTGCGGCCGACGGGCTCCACGTCCTTTGGGGCGCCCGGGGGCACCGGCACCGCGAGGCGAGGTCCGTCAGCCCCGTGACGTTGGCCATCCGAGGTCACCCATCATCATCATGTCCTGGCAGTGGGGACTTGCGGCCCGGAGTGGGGACTTGCAGCCCGGCCGCGGCTCCGGGCTGTCCTCCCACTGGGGACGCCGGCACGGTGTGGCCGCCCTTCTTTCAGATGGGGCTGTGGGTACAGACCTCACATCTTTGGGTGACCCCAAAACCCCCCATCCGGAGCAGAAGGGCCCGGGGAGTGAGCGCAGGGCTGGGACCTGGGGTCGCTCCTGCTCTGCCCCAGCATGCCACGTTGCTGCGGGCACGGCACCCAAGCCGGTGGCTCCAGCAAGCGACCGTCTGGCTGGTGGTTCACGCACAGACAAGCGCTCTGCCCCACTTGGGAGGCGATTCGGAGATGGCCCTGGTGCTTACCCGTCCAGAGACGCCGTCCGTGGCCGTTCCCCAGTGGCAGCTCTGCCCCCAGCACGCCCGTTGCAGCGTTCAGTGGCAGCCCTGCGGCGTGCCCCTCACCGCGGTGCCGGGGCGCATGGGGCATGGTGCGGGGCAGGGCTGGCTCCTCGCACTCTGCCGCAGCCATCGCTCAGCTCAGCACTCGCCTCTGCCAGCTCAGAAACTGCCAGCCCGGAACTGAGTCGTGTCATTTGTGGGTGGTAGAAAATTATTATCCTCCTTTTGAGTGGTCACGAAGGGAATCCAGGCAATTGCACCTCTCTGCAATCCCCGCTCCGGGGAACGGGAACGGAGCGGCACCGGCTCCCCTTACCGGGCTGGCGGGAGCGGC
>NW_008794555.1:182575-187304 GCF_000699145.1 Aptenodytes forsteri
CGTTTCTGCTGCTGTGACGGCGGTCCCGTGTCCCACCGGGCAGCCGGACCTCATTGCACAGGGTGCCAAAGCCCCCTGAGCATGGGAGGGAGCCCACCCGCGCTGCCTGGCCGGGACGTCCAAGCTGCTCTTTGGAAGCATCTCCTTCCCAGCCCCAGGGAGCAGGCACCGGCCCCTGGGTACTACGGGGGCCATGTCGGTGCTGTGGGGAAGCCCCTCAGCAGAGGTGTGAGCTCATCCCTCCATCCAGGCTCTGCCTCCAGCTGCGAGCTCCCGGCTTCGGCAGCGCTGCGGCACCCCGGCACTCCTACCTTGGGAGCAGGGATGCGCCGGGCAGGCGATGCCGGATGGCACAGACACCACCGCCTGGGTGCCCTGTCCGGGCACAGCTGCCGCAGGGGGAGAGGCAGCAGGGTCTGCCGGTCCCGGCGTCGCCCCTCCGCAGCCTGATCCCCCGCGGGGAAGCGGGTGCACTGAATGCATCGGGGCTCTGCGGGGGAGGCTGGCTCCTGCCTGCATGTCGGGGCCGTCCCGCTGGGGATCAGGGCTGTGCTGCCCTGCTGGCATCTTCTACCTGTTCAGGGCGCGTTTTGCAACCTTCATGTTAATGATGTTCCTTTAATGCAGGGTTTGTTTCCTACACGCGAAGCCGCCTTCAGCCCCTCTGCTGGGGCGTCCCCAGGGTCCCGCTCCCAGGGTTTCGCCCCGACACCGCACTGCCCTTGACGAAGTCTCTCACCCCCGGCTGGGCTGGGAGGGATCATCCTCCTGGCTCTCCGCCTGCCACAGCCCTCCACTGCTTTTAATTTTCTTGCTCCAGCTCGTTTTATGATAATTTATTTGTTTGTTTTCTCCCCTTTTTCCTTTTTAATGTTTTGCACCGTGATTCATGAGCACCGGGGTGAGAGCTCATGCACAAAGGGAAGGAAATCATTTCCTCTGCCCAAAAGCCTGGCAAAACTGCTCTGTTACCCTGATTTACGGCATTTCTGGGCCTGCTCCTCGCCGTGCCACTGTCCCAGCTTGCAGCTGCATCCCACCGGGCTATGCCAGGGAGGCGAAGAAGCACGGCGCGTGCTCCAGCACCAGCTCCGGTGAAGGCGTCTTCAAGCCCCAAGATTGCCTCTTTTAGCCAGAATATTTTAATAATCATCTTTTTGATCAAAAGAAAAGTTAAAATGTAGGTGGAAACGCTTAGATAAAGTAGGTTTTCTTGGTTGGCTGACTCATCTGGGCTTTTAACTTTCATGTGTGCTTTCTGGAGGAGAAAAGAAAGGATTTTTTTCCAGCCATCCCTGGTGTTCCATGAGGAACAGGGTCATCTGCTGCAGACAGAAAGCCCAGCAAGACACAAAACAGCCTCGGACTCCTGGGCAAGCACGTTGATGGTCTGAAATGCATCCCGTGCGATGCAGGATGAGGTTTGTAGGCACATCCCTGGCTCTAGTAAGAACCGTGCATTTAACCCCTGGTTAAATGGGGTCTCCCCCTGCCCCCAGCAGTGCCAGGGGCCCTGTGCTGACCCCCAGGACAGCCCTGCGGTACACCACCTCCCCAGCCGACCCAACAGCACCGCCAGCCATCACCAGGGCTGTACGCGAGGCTTGTCCTCTCCTCCGTCCTCTCCCAGGGCCACTTATCCCATTAGAGCTTTCCAGTCCACCCTCATCTCCTCCTGGAAATGCCCGGTGGCTCAAGGTCCCCCATGGCCCTGCCATCCCCCTGCAAGGTTCCCCATGGCCCAGCCATCCCGGGGGAGCTACACTTTACCCTCCTGCCCCTCTGCCCCTGCCCCGTCTCGGAGCATCCCGGCACTTTGCACAGGACCCCGCTGGTGCCACCACCCTCGTTGGCCAGAGAGCACCCACCATGGTGGGTGACGCTCAGCCCCTCCCGGCCGTGTCCCCCAGGACCAGCATGGAGGTGGCTTTCAGCCAGGGTGAGGAGGGGGAAAACCAGTAACTGGGTGTCAGAGCACCTTAACGACATGGTCTCCTCTTGACAGGGGTGGTAAGTAATTCTCAAGCACGCTCCGAAGCCTGTTGTCTCGAGTGTCGATACCCCGTGCACAGCCTCGCGACAGCACTAATGATCTCCTGGTGCTTCATTCGTTTGAACAGGCGGCAGATGGTCTGCGTGGGACGGGGGCTCTGCCCCTCCTGCTCCCTCTCCTGCCAGCGATACCCAGGGAATGAAGCCGCTTGCTGAATGCCGGACAAAACCCCAGGCACGAGCAATGGCCATTCAGTAGCGAGTGAACACCTTGCTGCTAAAAATCTCATGTAATAATTGCATTCCCAATTCCGTGCTCTCTGTGTCCCTGTTCCCGTGCAGTGCTGGTGGCACTATTAATGACTGCGAGCTCTGCTTGCAGAGAGCTGGTCCCCTCCGTCCTCCCAGCTCCTTGTCCCTTGTCCCTGCAGGGTCCCATTTACTTTCTCATGTCCCTTCCCAGCCACACGCTCTGAGACCCCAAATCCCA
The DNA here is from genome assembly GCF_000699145.1 of Aptenodytes forsteri. Classification (NCBI taxonomy): domain Eukaryota; kingdom Metazoa; phylum Chordata; class Aves; order Sphenisciformes; family Spheniscidae; genus Aptenodytes; species Aptenodytes forsteri. The sequence continues at coordinate 185,058 of NW_008794555.1, forward strand.
GCATGTTCCCATTTCCTTGCTGCGAGCCCAGGTACCTTGCTGGGACTCCAGCACGGACCTCCCAGTGCGGGGGCCGAGGGGCCATTGCTCCCCGCTCTGGCTCATTAGCACTGACGAGCATCGCTCATGCTCCCAGGCAGGGAAGCTGCTCATCACCCCCTTCCCGGACCGAGGCTGTCTCCAGCCCGCTGCCAGCTCACAAAGGAGGCAAAACCTTCCGGACATCTCTGGTGGGATCAAGGATGGGACTTTGGGAGGGCAACTGGTCCCTAAGCCTCTGTTCAGCCCTGGACCCACCTACAGCGGCTCGGACCCACCGTGCAGAGTTGCTCTGCCCTGAGCCGCAGCCGTGCCGGGCAGGGTTGTCTGCCCCTGTTCCTCCCGCTGGCACAGCACGGGAGACACGGGGAGAGGAGGGCCCTGAAAGCACGTCCTCAAGGCCCCACTGTCACCCACTTTGCTCTCGGGCTGCATCTCCCCAGGGAACTCCCCAAGCCCCAGGCAGGTGGCAGGACCCTGACCCCAGCCCCATGCTCCAGCTGCTGAGCATCCTCCGGTTAAACTCCCCAAATCCAGCTGGCAGGGGCACAGGGGAATCTCCTTCCCGGGTAGGGAGAGCTCAGCAATGCCCAGCTGCCTGCAATTATGTTTGATTGCAATTAGGGGTTAATGAAGGCTCATCAGAGCTCACGTCTGCCTGGAGAGCTCAGGCTTTGGGGTGACCCTTGGGGCTCTGCTTTCCCAGCCATCCCCTGGCTGATGGCGGTCACCGACAGCCCTGGTCCCAGGTGCACCCACATGTCCTCCTCCCCCTTTGCCGCATGGGCCACCAGTGTCACCTGGAAATGCCACTGCTCAGAAAATATGATGCTGGTGGCTGTGGCCGGTCTCCCGGGTCCCGCTGCACTGCTCCGCTGGAGGCTGGCTCCCCACGAACAGCGTTTCCTGTTAGTCGGGAGCCAGCTTCTCATCTGCCTGATGTGCCCTCACTTAATTTCACATAACGAGAGGGTTTTAATCAAACCGTCGTGCCGTACTAAGTCAAATGTCTTGCAGAAATCCAATTACCCTCTATCAACATGGGTGTCTTTATCAGCCAGACCTGCAATCTACTTAAAAAAGGAGATTAAGATGAAGACAAAGACAACAGATCTGCTTGGCTGGACCCCCGTCCCACGCAAACACCCCGACACACCAGCAGCCATGGTAGTCACCACCTCACTGCTAAGCTGGTGCCAAACCAGCACCTCAGCACCTTGCCTGGGACATGCCTTCCCTTTGGGACATCCGAAATGTTGCGCTCACCTCCGCAGCTCCCAGTGCCCCTGATGTGCCCCTGCTTCTGCCAGTGGTGGCAGTGGGGACCTGGGTGCCGGTGGGTGCTCCCCTGGGCCAGGAGAGCCAGGTGCCGGCTCATTGCAGGCAGCGGAGCCATCCTGCATGCCAGCGAGCCGGACTCTGCCTGGTGCCACCTCCGAGAGGGGATCCCTTGGGACACGGCAGCCCCGAGGCTCTGACAGCCCCGGGAGGCTGGAGGGGGCTGCTGGAGAGATGGTGGCTTCGGGGAGAGGCCCACAGCCCGGTGAGCTCCCAGGGTCTCCGGTGGGGCTGTGGGCAGCCGAGAGCTCCCCAGCGGCTCCCCCGCAGCCTGGGCAGGTCTCCTGCCTGCAAAGCCGCTCAGCGTTGCCCCATGTCCGTCAGCATCCCAGCACAGACACGGAGCTGCTCTTTCACTTCAGGGCCCTGGGGAGAAGCGGGGAGGTATGGGGACACCCAAGGTCTGCCCTGGGGTGCAGCTGCTTGCAGTGATGGGGCATGACTGTGAGAAAGCAGAAATTACCCCTCCTCTTCCCCAGACTATGCCTGCCTTGCTGGCAGCCCTGCCAGCCATCTCTGGGCATCTTCAGAAACCGCACCAGGAGCCTCCCGCGCCAAAACCTCCGCTCTGGGCAAATGCTCCAGGCGGAAAACTGCCAGTTATCAGTGAGGCGGGGAAAAATCTATCCCTGGCAAAGGAATGCTTTTCCTGGGGCCAGGTACTTAATCTTCTATTTGTTCATGTGTTTGGATTTATTCCTCTGCCGGAGAGCAGGGACCACCCTCAGCACCACTGTGCCCCCGGCTGCCCAGCCACACAGCAGGATGCTGGGGAGGGCGTCCCTGGGGCCGGCTGCAGGGATGGACCGAGGCTCCAGGGGCTCCAGGGGGGATTTTCGAGGCCTGAGCAGCCGCTGGTCTTCCACGGAC
>NW_008794555.1:188984-190646 GCF_000699145.1 Aptenodytes forsteri
TGGTGGGGGGGGCACTCCCGGGGCGGGCTGGAGGGATGGACCGAGGCTCCAGGGGCTCCAGGGGGGATTTTCGAGGCCTGAGCATCTGCTGCTTTTCCATATGCCCTTGCCCAGGTGTCTGAGCGCGGGCTGGGACGGAGCCTGCGGCAGAGGAAAGCTCGAAAGAATATTGTGCCACTGCTTACACAGTGTGGAAGTACCCACATATCTTCTCTCCTGGGTTTCCTACATCTGACTTCCTGCCTGCCTGCCTGCCTTCTCACCTTTTGCCTTGCCTTGCCTTGCCCTGCCTTGCCTTCCCTTCCCTCTTCCTCCCTCTCCCTCTGCACTAAGCAGCACCTTGGGCACAGCTGCCCCTAAATACCTGCAGTATTTGCCTGCGAGGGGCAGAGTGCTCCCCGGGCATGGGGGAAGCCTCACCATGCTCATGCCATGCTCATGTCACGCTCACACGTGGTGAGAAGCAGTTCCCCCTCGCTCCCCACCCCCATGTCTCAGCCCTGCCCGCCGATGCTGGCCAGCCCCTGCATGCCCTCACTGCTGCGCCCGGTCCCAGTCCTGCACCCACCCCACGTCCATCCTCCCTGCAGTGGGGCCCAAAGCGAAGGTGGGGAAGGGGGTGCCGTGCTCCTGGCCAGGGCTGGCCTGGCTGCTGCAGCTCTGCCCTGGGACTCCTGGATCCCTGGGAAAGAGCTCTCCCGGCAGCTGGGATGATCAGGAGCTGGTGGGAGGGGGACACTTTGGCGCCCACCAGCCACCACGGTGTATGATGGCACATACAGCCAGGAGGTGATCAGCCAGCAAGGTCCCCAGGCCACTGGGCCAGTACCACCATGTGCCAGCTGCTGAAAACCCAGGCAGCCCAGCATCCCTGTCCTGTCCCCAGGAAGCACAGCATCCCTGTCCTGCCCCTGGGATGCTCAGCATCCCCATCCTTCCCCTGGGAAGCACAGCATGCCCATCCTGCCTCTGGATGCTCAGTATCCCTGTCCTGCCCCTGGGATGCTCAGCATCCCTGTCCTGTCCCAGAACAGCACTGAATCCCTCTCCTGCCTGAGGGCAGCACAGGACACCCCAGCATCCTCCCCCTTTCCCCAGGTAGCACTCATCCTCCAGCCCCTCCCCAGGCATTCGCATTTACACTCCCCATGGTGTGAAGGCGTTGCCCGAAGGCTGCTGGCACTGGCTGCGGTGAGGGCACTGCCCGAGTCCCAGCTGCCAGTGGCAGAGCCCCAGCTGGAGGCACAGTCACGGCAGCGCACGTCTGGGCTCGGTGGCACACAGCATCTGCCACCGGGCAGCTCCTGCCAAACAGGCCCCCACACTCCCTCTGGTACGTTCTCCCCGGTGGGGCTACCACCACATCTTCCACTTGCTCTTTACCAGGCTGGAGGCACCGCATGGTCCTTCAGGCAGGTGAGGGTGGGCAGGGAGGGAGCTGCGCTCCATGCTGCCGTACCTCCCACACCGGTAGAGATGCATCCGCTGAGCACCCACCGGCAGCACCCTTAAACCCTCTCCCTCCCCAGGTGCTCCCTGCCCTGCTGATAGGGCCAAATCTGTGAAGTCAGATCCAAACCAAAGCTGAGGTCCCGGGATCAGTGTTGGGGTCCCGGAGCAGGGGACGTGGAGAGCCTGACCCAGGGCCCCCGCACACCGTCA
>NW_008794555.1:192529-193206 GCF_000699145.1 Aptenodytes forsteri
GCGGCCGCTCGTTCCCCATCGGGCCGCCCCTTCCTCCCCATCCTCCTCTTCCTCCTGCCCCGTGACATCACGGCCCAGCTCCCTCATCAGCCGCCCCGCATGACACCGGCACGGCAGCACCCTTTTGGCTCCGAGGACGAGCCGGTTCAGCTCCTTCGAGGCTCCACAGGTACCCCCTTGCACCCCACCGGGCACCCCTGCTCTCAGTCATATGCATTCCTCTTCCTCCTGCCCCGTGACATCACGGCCCAGCTCCCTCATCAGCCGCCCCGCATGACACCGGCACGGCAGCACCCTTTTGGCTCCGAGGACGAGCCGGTTCAGCTCCTTCGAGGCTCCACAGGTACCCCCTTGCACCCCACCGGGCACCCCTGCTCTCAGTCATATGCATATATACATGCATGCACAAATATGTGCGCACGGCGGCGTGGGTGCGTGCACAAGCACACGCACACGTGTGTGCAGCTGGGCATGCAGAGAAAGGAGCATGTGCATGCGTAAGCGCGCACCCATACACATAGATGCACTCGGATGCACGGGCACACATGGATATGTGTGCACAGACATCCACTCGTGCTTGCACACACGTGGGCTGTAGCACGGGGCAGGCCCGGGCGTGGGAGGGCTGCTCTGGGGCGGGGGGGGGGCGTTTGGCTTTCTTTCCCTGTGGAGCCGAG
>NW_008794555.1:193801-201564 GCF_000699145.1 Aptenodytes forsteri
GGGGGGGGGGCGTTGGGATTTCTTGTCCTGTGGAGCCGCGGGAAGCAATTCCCAGTAGCAGTTGGGTGGTGAAGGTGCCTTAACGCTGGGATGGTTTCGGGCTTCCTCCAGGAGTGATCCGCTCTGGTCTAGCCTAGTCGAGTCCCGTCTCATTTACTCCTCTCCTTGCCTCTGCGTGCTGCACAAAGACCAAGCTCACCACCCCTCCGAGATCAGTCAGCAGGACCTGAGAGGGACCGTGGGCTCACATCTCATTTGGCTTTGCCAGTGCACCCGTTTCTCCATGGGGAAAGAAATCCCCGCGTCGCCTCCCAGCACAGCACAGGCCAAGCCCTTGGCTGGGGCAAAGCTGGGGAACGCCAGTGGGGGCTGTGCTGGCCCCCGAGGGGACACATGTCCTGCCGGTACCGCTTGTTCCCTCCTTCCCGGAGCAGCCTTGTGTGCTTTGCTCCAGGGTGATCAGTCCCTTTCCTAATGAGAGGGAGATTGGGTGCACTGCACGTTCGCTTTTCACCTGTGGCAAATCTGCCGAGTTGTCCCCATTGTTGGATTTATTTTGCTTTTCTTGAATTTCATAATCAGGGTCAGTGTCTCCAAACAACGTTCTCAAGCTGTGCAGGGAAGCAGTGCCAAGGCTGCAGTGGGATTTGGGGACTGTAGCAGGGAAAGCCCCACGCTGGGGGTGTCCAGGGGTTTTCAGGGTGTTTCAGGCGAAATCCCAGGTTAACCAGGGGTGCCAGCGAGGGTGCCCGGGCTTTGGCAAGGCAGTGGTGATGCAAGCAGCAGCCATCAGTCTGTGTGGCACCTCTGTGGCTCAGCATGCTGCTCATTAATTACCACGAGTGTTTCTGCCTGAGCAGACAGCAAGGGGAGCGGGGTTTCCCTTGAGAGAAGGGCTGGCGCCAGCGCCCCTGTGGAAATGTCCCCTCTCTCCCGCTTCATGGGGCAGGGTGCTGCCCTGGACCCCACAGCACCCCTTGCTGATGCCTGGCGCTCGAAGCTGCGCTACCTTTCCTCCCACTTCCACGGGGCTGAAACCTCCCGTGTCTCTGGTGACACCAGGGACAAGCCGGTGGTCAACGGCCCCTCCTGCCCTGGTCAAAGGGACTTGGCAAAGGTGTCCTGTGGGACCTGCTGCCGTTGCGTTCCTGGCTGCCGGTGAATCCCCAGGGTGGGAGGAGGTGGCATTCACCCTGCAGACCCCAGGGGAGCAGCGGGAGGGCTGTAGGGCAGGGTGGGCAGGGCAGCAGGAATGTGGGGCAGCACTTGCTCCAGGGGTGTTAGGTGCGGTGGTGGTGTCCCACAGCTGAGGCATCGGTGTCTAAGTCCGTGGGGCTGCCTTAGGTCAGGATCTGGAGCGAGGGAAGGTGCGTGGGGGGCAGACAGAAGCGATGGGGATGGGGAAAAGTGCAGGTGCTCTGGGAGTGTGTGTGCATGCATGTGGGGAAACCCAGCCTTGATCTTCTGAGCTGGCAGAGGAGGTGGCAGAGCGGTGGAGCGTCTCCAACCAAAGGAGCGGAGGCTCCTGTTAACCTGGTTATCCCCTGCCAATCTCTCCTTGGCTGGGTTAGGCTCTCAGTGCTGCAAACCCAGCTCCATGCTATCGGCTGCAGCTGAGTCGCCCTGGATTTATAGCGCGGCAATGGGAGCGCAGGGCCAGATCCTCCCTCTGAAATAAATAAATATGCCGAGAGACAGCAACGCTGCCAGTGAGGACATGAGGGGGAAGCGGTGATCCCACATGCAGGCACTTGTGCCTGGAGCTACTGGAGAGGCAGCAGGGAAGAGTTAAAGTGGGTGATAAACAGCCCACGAACCAGCACCAAAGCTGTTGCACGCAAACCCAGAGCTCCTGATCCTGTCGTCTCCTCTGCTCCTGCCACCTCCTGCCCCCCGTCCCCCCGACACCCTGCAGGACCCCGGTGCTCAGCCGTGGCGGGGTGGGCATGGGGAAACCCTCTGTCCCCCGTGGCTTGTCCAAGGGAGTGCATGCAGGCGCTGGGACATGGCTCAGCCAAGCCAGCTCCGTTGCATGCCGGTGGCTGCTAGGTACAGGCAGCGCAGGCAGCATTCCCAGTGCCTCCCCAGCCACTTCAGAGCCCGAGTGCCTCTTGCAGATGTGTAAGCACCTTAAAGCCCGGGTCCCTTTGATCCATTGTGCCTGGGGTGCAACGATTTCCCAAGCAGTCAGATGCCCTCGAGCGTTTCCATGCTCTGCTTGGTATTTCTGCCCTTGCTCCCCCTTCTTCTCGTAGGAGGGTGGGCAGGGGATGTGGCTCAGCCCTGGACACCGTCACTGATTTATCCGGCCTCACAACAGCAACCGTCTCCTCTTGGCAATTCCCAGGCACTGAAAGCCCCGTGAAGCTTCACCATGCAACACCGAGGTGAGCGATGCTGCTGCACCGGGGCGGCTCAGGGAGCACGGTCCTGGCGTCCACGTTCCTGGGGGAACTGGGGAGGTGCCGTGTTGGCACAGAGAGCCAGGGAGGGAAGGGCAGGCAGCGTCCCCCCTCATGGCAAGCCCTGGCCCCTGTCACCGGCTGCCTGGCCTCTCCCCAGGGCCCAGCGGCGTGAACCAGCTGGGGGGTCTCTTCGTGAATGGCCGCCCCCTCCCTGCCTGCAAGAGGAAGAGGATCATCGAGCTGGCGGCATGCGGCATCCGGACCTCGGACATCTCCCGCAGCCTCAAGGTGTGCCTGGGTCGGGGATTCTCCTCCAAATCCTTTTCCCGCTGAGCCTCTGTCCCAGCCGCCCCATCCGCAGGTGTCCAACGGCTGCGTCAGCAAGATCCTGGGCCACTACTACCGGACGGGGGCCATGGAGCCCAAGGCCATCGGGGGCAGCAAGCCCCGGATGGCCACCCCCGAGGTGGTGGCCAGGATTGCCCAGCTGAAGCTGGAGCAGCCCTCCCTCTTCGCCTGGGAGATCCGACAGCAGCTGCACGCCGAGGGCATCTGCACCAGCAACAGGACGCCCAGCGTGAGTCCCTGCCGGGGAGAGCCGCGGGGGGCTGTGGGGACACCGGGGCCAGGCACTGTGCGGGGGTTTGACCCCACGGCTGGGGTGTGGCGGGGTGGGGTCCCCCGCGGGGGTGGGCAGGGGGCAATGGGAAGGATGCGCAGGGAAGGGCTCGGTGCTTGGCAAGATGGACGAGGGAGAAGCAGGCAGGGAAGGGAAGGCAAATCGCTCCCTCCCAGCTAAAGCAGAGCCCCGCCGGCCATCCCCAGCAAGCCTGGCCATCGTCTCAGGCACTGGGACACTCGTCGTGAGTCTGTTACAAGTACACTGGTCGGCAGAGACAATAAAATGCAATTTGCAGTGTCAGCGCGGAGAGCTGTACTTCCTAATGACAGACCCACCCCTATAAATCTCACGGTCTCCAGTGCCGAGGTGCAGATTGCCTCACATTAAATATTGTTAGTCCACCGAAATTAAAGGGTTGCCTGTATCAACAAACAGCAGAGCAGATGGGCATGGCCCCGGCGCGGAGAATCCCTGGCATGTGCTCAGGCGCAGCTGCAGGAGAGCACCTCAGAGACAAGCTTTGGGGCATCAGCCTCGATTCCTCCCCACCTCGGTGCTGCCTGAGCACATCTCTGGCTCCTGCAGTGAGCAGAGGGATGCCCACCACAGGCGGGGGCTTTGCCCAGATCCCCCTGCCCCCACCCTTGCAGGGCTCTGCACCCCCTGTCCATGGCGCAGCCCCTTCTCTCCCTGCCCAGGTCTCCTCCATCAACCGGGTGCTGAGGAACCTGCCCAGCGACCTGCGGCTGGCAGCTGAGCGGGGTTTTGCGAGGGACCCGCTGCCACAGGGTGAGCCTTGCTGGGGGCGATGCCCTGGGGAGCAGGGGCTGGGGGTGGGTGCACCCCATGGGAGAGACCTGCTCCAAGTGGGCAGAGAGCTCCTGCCACCACCGGCCTCCCGGCTGCACACACATCCACGTGTGCATGCACACACGCATGCACACACACACACACATGCACATACATGCATGTGCATGCACACGGCTCCTCCGCACACTCCTGTACTGATCCTGTGCCCCCAAAGCAAAGGGGCTCGTCGACCCTCCCTGACCCTTCCCAGCCCCTCCCGGGGAGCCCCCAGGGCTGGGCCCCCCCTACCTTTTGCCTTTCTGTCACCACAGTGTCCCCTCTCACCGCCCCCTCTGCCCCACATCCCCCGGGCTGCTGCTCACCCGCCGAAGCCGGTGCCACCGTCTCCCTAGGGACCCAGCACCCTCCACGGGGCTCCGCATCCAGCCAGCGGCTCCTGCTGAGCACCCAGCACAGGAGCAGGACGGTCTTCTCCAGCCAGCAGTCGGAGGCCCTGGAGAAAGGTGCGGCGCTCACGGGGCACCAGCTGAGGCCAGGGCATTCGGCGTGCCTGCCCCGAGCTGCCACAGGGTGCTGGGATGGGGCAGGGCCATTCCCAGGGGAGGGCATTGCCACTTTCTGGATGGGCTCCTGCCCCTTTGAATGGCACGGCCACTGCTGTGGTGCCCCAAACTGCTCTGAATTGCGGGCACCGGGGCCCAGCGATGGACCGGCTGCAGCTGCGCATCCTGGCATCGCCCACCAAGGGGGGGTGGCTGCGCTGGACAGGCTGATCTCACCCCAATCCCCCTTGCAGAGTTTCAGAGGGGACAGTACCCAGACACTGTCACCCGGGAGAGACTGGCCGCGGCCACCCAGCTGCCTGACGCAACCATCAGGGTAAGAGGAGATCCGCCACACTGCCACTCTCCGGCCGGGAGCATGCCTGGCCTGATCCTGTCAGCCAAAGCATCCCAGCCGGGGCACTGGGCTCAGGGCTGCCCAGCCTGCCAGCACGGGGCGGGACAGGGCTCCCTTCCTGGCATGCAGGGACATCTCCAAACAGTGACACTGCTGCTGGCAGTGGTGGCAGAGGTGGGAACAGGCTCAGGCGGGCAGTGTGCGTGGGGCGGACAAGGCGAGGTGACCCCCGAGAGCAGGTTTCATCCCCAGCCTGGGGGTCTCTACCCTCTGATGGCTGGGCACAGGCAGGAGCGGGGCAAGGCTGGCTCCGTCAGGACGTGCCAGTCTCTCATGCTCCCTCCTGTCTGCCAGGGCAAGGCCAGGCCCGGGGGAGCGGGACCCTCCGGGGCGGGCAGTGTGCGTGGGGCGGACAAGGCGAGGTGACCCCCGAGAGCAGGTTTCATCCCCAGCCTGGGGGTCTCTACCCTCTGATGGCTGGGCACAGGCAGGAGCGGGGCAAGGCTGGCTCCGTCAGGACGTGCCAGTCTCTCATGCTCCCTCCTGTCTGCCAGGGCAAGGCCAGGCCCGGGGGAGCGGGACCCTCCGGCTGGCAGCATGTCATGCTCCCTCCTGTCTGCCAGGACAAGGCCGGGCCCGGGGGATCGGGACCCTCAGGCTGCTCCTTGGCAGCGGCCCCTGTGCCCGGCACTCTGTCGGAGACAACACACGCCTGCGCTGCACAGCTACGAGCGGCTGCATGCCCCATCCCAGTGCAGCCACTGCTCCGGCCCTGCTCCTGGCCTCTGCTCTCCCCGGCTCTGCCCCGCCGTGGGGCCAGTGCAGGGCCCGGGAGGTTGTGGGGACACTGCTGGACCCCAGGATGGTGCCACAGGGCAGGGGTGCAGGGGAGGACAGCACAGCGCTGCAGAGCCATGGCATGCTCCGTGGCACACTCCGTGGCACACTCTGTGGCATGCACCATGGCAGACTCCATGGCACGCTTCGTGGCACATTCCATGGCACGCTCCCTGGCAGGCTCCCTGGCACGGATCCCTCAAACACACATCCAGGGCACACTCGGTAGCTCCAGGCAGACATCCCTGTGTTGTTGGCAAACCTTCACAGGCTCGTGGCAGCCCCTTCCCCTCCCAGCTACCGACCATCGCCAGCCATCTCGGTGCCCCAGGTAGTGACAGCAGCGAGTCCTCCCCTCTGCCAGGGCAGGGCTGCCCATGCTCACGGTCAGCCCACACCGTGGCAATGCACACACACGCACACACGTCTCCCATACCCTGTGCTGGAGAAGCACCTCGCAGCCCAGCATGTGCTTGCAGCCCGATGAGGTAAGGAAGACGCAGGATCAATCCCCTTCTTCTGCCCATGCCCATGCCCATGCTCATGCCCAGGGGCGTGTGAAGAGCCTGTGTCCAGGGGCAAGAGCGGTGCCAAGGAGCCGAAGTGCTGACCGGGGCGCGGGTGCCATGAGACGGGGGCCAGCAGCCTCAGCCCCTTCCCTCCTCCCCAGGTCTGGTTCTCAAACCGACGAGCAAAATGGAGACGCGAAGCCAAGCAGAAGCTGGAGGCTGGCGGTGCAGGTGACAGCCCAGGGGTGGAGGGGACAGGGTGGGGTCCAGGGGCCACGCTGGGAGGGATCGCGGCTGAAATTTGGCACTGAACACTGGGATGCCTGGGTTCAATTCCCCAAAATCAAGGCTGGGGACCAGCACGGTCCCAAGCCAGCACGCTGCCCTCCCCACCTCTCCCCACGCAGGCTCCTGGTGCGACTGGATGCTGCCCCGTGGGGCAGCCATGGCTGCTTTCCTCCCCCACTCCGTGACAGCTGCTGGCTCCGCACAGGTAAGAGGTGGCCGGGGGTGATGGGGAGGCCTTGCTGGCACCCCAACAGGCTCCAGGCACCCTCTGGAGCCTCCGCTCCCGTTGCCTGGCTGCTCTGAGCTCTCCGGGCGCTGCCCTCCCGGGGGTGCTGTTTCTAGAGCTGCCCTAGAGGGTGATACTTTGCAGGTCCTCTTTGGGGTGGTCTGGTCCCGATGCAACCCCACGGATGCCCCGTGACATCCTGCTCTCTGTTCCCCACACAGCACCTCCCGGCCACCCCCGCCGGCTCGCCGCAGCCCCTCCACGGTCGTGGTCGTGGTCATGGTCATAGCCACAGCCTCACTGCCTACCCCGGTACCCTGGCCCCACTGCACCTCTGCACCTCTGGCCCCTGCACCTGGGACGACGCTTGCTGTGGTAAAAGGGGTGGGAGGGGGGCTGGGACCCCCGGGCATGGCCAGGGTTGGAGCCGGCGGCAGGGTGCAGGACCCCACAGGGTGCTGGAGGGTGCGGGGAGCCGGTCCCCCTTCCCGCCTGGCCCCAGCCTCGCAGCAATGGGGGGTGGTTGCTGCAGGGTGGGTGTCCCCTGCACCACGGCAGAGCAGGGCTGGGGGCAAGGGTGATGCTCCCCAGCCCCATGCGCTGCCTGAGCCCCATTTCCATCCCGCAGGCCTGGCCCCCAGCGGCATCCCCCCTCCGGCTCCCTGGCAGCCCCTGGAGGGCCCCCCCTTCGCCCTGCTGCCCCCTCGGGCTCACCTGCGCCCCACTGCCAGCCTGCTGCCCGGACCCCCGATGAGCCCCCCGGCGCCGCCGGTCCATGCCAGCTCGCCAGAGCCCCTCGCTCGCCTCCACGCACCGGGGTGCCCCTGGCTCTGAGGGTCCCTGGCGAGGTGGAGGGCTCCGACATACCGTCCGGTGCAGTGAGTCGAGGATGTCTGTGCACGGGTGTGTGCCGGTGACAGCTGGGCCACCGTCACCTCACCGCCTGCCCCCTCCAAACCGGGACTCCCTGTCACCCTCCGGGGAGCTCAGCCCCGCAGGGTCCAGCAGGGCAGAAGGGGTGTGTGCTCGGGGGAAGGTGTCCGGCCGTGCCGTCTGGGCTCGGGTTATCAGGGCTCAAACCCTTGCGGGCACATGGGGAAATGAGTGTGCCCCTTCCCGGCTGGGCAAGGGGTTTATCCCGGTGCTACCGGCTGGGGGACAGCCCT
>NW_008794555.1:202548-211790 GCF_000699145.1 Aptenodytes forsteri
ATGAGTGTGCCCCTTCCCGGCTGGGCAAGGGGTTTATCCCGGTGCTACCGGCTGTGGCACAGCCCTGCCAGCCTGCAGAGCCGTAACTTGTCCTGCAGGGCTTTGCGTGGGACGATGCCTCGCAGCTCACACGGGACCTGCCGCACAGCCAGCAGCCTGCTGTCTGCACTGCAGGGTCCCCACAGCCACCCCATGCACTCATCATCCAGCTGGCTGCTTCCCCTGAGCCACCCCCATCTCCCATGGCACCCCCTCAACCCATCCCACAGACCCTGCAGTCCCCCTCCCCTCTCCCCCCCCCCAGACCCCTTCTGATCCCAGACGGTGTTTTCAGCTCAGCTCCGGCTGGAGCACAGCATGGCCGGGACAGCCCCCGGCAGCTCCCCAAACCACCCCCCCTGCAGTGGGGTGATGCCCACCGGCATCCGTCCCAGCAGGCGTTTTGCCACCCGAAGGCAGGAAAGCTTCATGCCTGGCTCTGCCTGGCCACCAGCCTCCTCAGCTGCCTTGGGTGGCTTGTGGGGACCGGGACCACAGCCACGTCCCTGGGGTTGTGGTTGGGGTCAGGCAGTGGGAGCCGAGTGCCTCGGGGAGCCCCTTGTCACACTGGAGCACTTGTCACCATCCCCAAAGCCGTGTCCCTCTCCCAGCCCCTGGGACGCAGCAGAAAGGTGGGCAGTGTCACTGCCCCACTTCGCTGCTGCATCCCCCAGTTAGCATCCCTCTGTCCACTTCAAGCTTTCCCCCCTTCCTATTTACAATACTGTTAAATTACCCTGGGAAAAGTTAGTTAACTGCACGTGGGGAGGGATAGTCAATGCCCACGCTCCCATCCACCCTGCCGGCGAGCGCTGATGCACGACGCCATCGCAGCAGGCACCCGTGCAGGTGCTGGGCGCTTCTGCCCATCTCTGCCCAGACGTCGGGGCAGCACTGGGGAGCGGAGCCAGGGCTCGGCCCCAAGCAGACGCTGCCTGGCCCCCCCGAGGCAGCCAGCCGCAGCAGCCCCCGAGTCCCTCTTCCCTGCGGAGCCCCCAGTTCCCCGCTGCTGACGCACGGTGCGTCACCGCTGTGAGTGCCTCTGCTCCGGGTGCCGGGGCGCTGCTCGGTGGGGGATGCGTGGGAGGATGCGGAGCAGCGGGGGCGGCAGTGCGGGAGCCCGGCCAGGGACCCCTTCTCCTGCCTGCCAGGCTTGCGCTGCATCCCTGCCGCAGCACCATGAATCACCGGCTCCCGGGTGGGGGCTGTTGGAAACAGGGGACACCCCGCTGTTAAATGGGGGCTTTTTCTGGCACCTCTGGAGAAACCTCTAGCCTGGAGGGAGCTCTCCTAGCTGGAAAGCCGGGGAGTCTCCAGAGCTGGGGAACAGGGGCTATGCAGGATGGGCAAGCAGGAAAAAAACTCGCTGTGGCTGTTGTGCCCCTCCGGCAATTGTCCGTAGCTGCTGGTGAGACCCCGAGCTGCGCTATTGCTTCAGCACACCCCAGTATGGAGATGGGAGGTCGGCGGGCAGGACCGTGCGGCACAGCCAGGACCAGCTCCAGCTGTCCCGGATCCCACACTGGTCCCTCCATCGTGACCTTGCAGAGCCGACAGGCCCTGGTCATGTGGCAGATCCTTGATCTAAATAAAAAGTTTTGGGTTTCTGTTTGTTTAGAAATGGACTTTAACGGTGGAGCCAGGGTAAAGGTGCCCATCGCTGGCGTGGAGCACCGCTGCAGGCTGAAGAAACGGGTTTATTTGAAGGAAATGATTGTTTCCTTCAGCCAAAGGAAACCAGCTGGGGGGGGGGCTCAGCCCGAGGTGAGGGCTTTCCCCATTTGCAGGGCCTGGGCAGAGACACTGCGTGGCGGTCACCGTCCCCACAGCCCCACGGCCCCTGGGCAGGAACCTAAGGAACCTAACCTCAGCAGACCGCTCTGAGGGCAGCCTGGGCAGCCCCAGGGGGGCCCTCTCTCCCCCAGGACAACGTCAGGCTCCAGCTTAGTTTGTGTCTTTTTAAGCAAGAAAAAATAATTTCTGTAAGAGAAAAGTGTTCCATGGGTTTTCTAAGTGAAAAAAACATTCCAGGAGTACGCAGCCGTGCTACCCCGATTGTTCAGTCTTGGGGGACGCTGATGGCATCTCTGAGGACGCCACTGAAGGCTTTTGCTTGCCTGCACACATGATGCAGCAGCTGCACCAGCCCCAGCCCCGTCTTGGCCATCTGTCTGTCCTGTCTGACCAGCTGATCAGCGGCAGCATCCCGGGACCGGGGCAGCACGCTGCTGCCCGTGGAGAGGTGGGCTGAGACCTGCCAAACTCGTGGCATGTATTACTGACCAGCTTATGGGGAAAGCTTTATGGGAATGGGGACATCTCCGATGTATGAGCAGACTCATAAGACGGAGGTGAGCAAGGATGCCCTGGGCCACCTCGAGCCCCCGGCACCCTTGGGCTGCAGCTCCGCCAAGTGGCTCCCTCCACCCGTGTGCCGCAGCCTGTGCAATGCTGTGGGCTGCCAAGCACCCGGCACAGCCGGGGCTGCAAACAGCTGGCGCAGCCCCAGGCAGCTCCATGACACGCATGGAGCCCACAGCAGTGGGATTTCAACCATGTTCAGCCCCAGGAACAGGGATGGGGACAGGATCGTGGCACTGCTGCGATGACGGCAGACCAGGAGACTGTGCACAGCAGCCACCACCGTGCCCCGGCAATACCTGATGCTGCAGCCGCTCCCTGCTGCGGCTGGGATGTCTGAGGCTGTGAAACGCCCGCTCAAGTCCAGGACCTCCAAACGCCCCACAGCAGCTCCAAAGGAGCCTTTTCCTTCCAGAAACATGGAGTGACTCGG
Organism: Aptenodytes forsteri; assembly: GCF_000699145.1. Taxonomy (NCBI): domain Eukaryota; kingdom Metazoa; phylum Chordata; class Aves; order Sphenisciformes; family Spheniscidae; genus Aptenodytes; species Aptenodytes forsteri. Next base: position 205,382 of record NW_008794555.1, read on the forward strand.
CCAGATTTGGGTGTATTTTTCAGGGGCTGCAGGAGGCCGGCTGCCGCGGTCACTGGCACCCAGGCCCTGCGGCACCACTCGGCAGCAGAGCCACGGTTCATACCCAGCCCTTCAAAAACATTTAAAACTGAAATTTCTGGACCCACTAGAAGGGACCTCAGCAGGGGCCGGCGTGGGACGCTGCCGCCGATGTGCCCGTTTGCATGGCGTAGGACCTTGTTTGCAGGGGCCGGCTGAGCAGGCAGGTCTGCAGGTGCCCTCCTGGGGCACCCGAAATGCTGCGGCGCGCTGGGAGCCTGCAGGGAGCCAGCCCTTGAGGTGCCTGGCTGTGGGAAAGAGCTGCAGGGCAGGACAACCCCCAGCCCTTCGGCAGCTCATACAGAGGCGCCCTCCCAGACAGCCCTCGCCGGCAGCAGCGGCATTGTGGGGGGGTCCTTCCCCAGCTCAGGGTGCAGCCAGGGCGTTCGCTCCCCCCCGCCCTTTGCTGTGACTGTGCAATGCCCTGGGCACAGGCAAGCCCTCCTGGAGAAGCAAGTGGGCAGCAAGCTGTCCTGCCTCCAGGCTCCTGCAGCGCTGACAGCGCTGAGCAAATGGGGGACCTCAGCACGGCCAAGGGGACGTGTCTTGGCCACACCGCTGGAGGAGAGGGGACTCCGGCACAGCCGGGCACCCGCCAGCAGCCAGGGCTGTGGGGAACCGGTAGGGCTAGAAGCGGCCAGGGCAGAGCAGGCAGCAAACCGGCGGGGCTGCAAAGGGCATAACGGCATGTGCGCTCCTGGGCTGCTGGCTTGGAGGTGGCAGTGGTCGGTGCCAAAGGGACACCCCACAGCCTTACAGCTGGCATTTTCAGGGCACTTCATCTCAGCCTGAGGGTGATGTCCAGGCCAGGCTGGAGAAACTGGTGCTAAATGGGGCATTAAATTATTCGCAGAGAGTGGCTGCCCTTTTGTTCCCCAGCTCTCTGAGAGCAGGACGAGCAGGATTCCAGCCCCGCAGTCTACCACACTGCCAGGCGCAGGGGGGGTTGCGCATGTTGGATGGGACGAGCAGGATTCCAGCCCCGCAGTCAGGCGCAGGGGGGGTTGCGCATGTTGGATGTAGAGCTGAGTGCCCCCCAGGCTGCTGCTCTGGGCTGTTCCCAGGGAGGTGGGGGGGCACAGCTGTCCCCAGTGCCGGCAGGACCATCCATGACCCAGGGGAGGGAGCCTGGCACCAGGAGCTGATGGGCATGGGTGATCCAACATCGCCGTGAAACATCACCCACCTTGCAGGGATTAACCGTCCCCCAGGAGCCGTGGCAGCGAGCGAAGGCACTGGCATCACCTTGTCCTCTGCTGCAAAGCGGCTTTTGAGGCTGGAGGCTGCTGCGATCGCGGGGAGGCTGGTTTTCAGCTGAGCAGCCCAGTGGCTGATGCACCACCAGCTGGGATATGGCTTCTCCCGGTCCTTTCTCAGTCCCCAAGGATTCTCTAGCTGTGCTGTAACTCAAGCCTGGTGCCCCACATCGGGTGGGATGGATGTGTGCTACAAAGGCCATGGCTTAACCCTCACCTTCCATCACGGGGCCACCTCGGGTGCATCTGCCTCTTGTCCAGCCTGGGCTCCCTGTGCTCTGCCCACGGCCCCGCTCTCACGCCTCTGCACCGTGACCAATCCTGGCTCCAAGCCAGCACCGGTCTGGACTGCAGTGCTGTGCCCCAGAGCCAAGTGCTCCGGGGAAACCTTGCACCGGGGAACCCCCCATCCCATCCTGTCCCCCCACTTTTCTCCACCAAAGGCAACAACCTGCATCAGCTCCGGTGGCAGAGTCGGGGCTCTGGGGCAGCAGTGCTGAGCCCTGGCAATCTCCGAGCTCTGCCCTCGGGCTCCAACTGCCCCCCAGCTGCCCCAAGGGAAGGGGCACGCAGAGGGCCAGCCCCAAGTCTGCCACCAAGGGGGGGTGGGTCTGCGTCCCCCCTCCCCCTTGGCTCCCCAGGCTGCAAAAGGACCCAGCTCCCATCTCCCTGCCCCAGCTCCCACTGCCCCCTCGCTCCCTGGCCAGGCACCCCTGGGCTGGGTGGAAGCTCCCCAGCAGGATGGGTGCTGGTGCACTGAGCACCCACCTGAGCCATTACAGGGGACAGCCAGCGCAGCCCTGCAGGGACAGTCTGGGGGGACAGCCAGGGCAACCCCACAGGGACAGCCTGGGGAGACAGCCAGCGCAGGGCTCAGCTCCGTGCAGGGAGCGTGTTTTTGCAGGGCACGCAGCTTGCCAGTGCACCTTACTGGGAGGCATCCCCTCACCCCCCCGAGCCACACGTGGCACTGCTGCTGCCAGTCCCCACGGATGCTCCATGCCCGTTGCCTCTCGCCAGCCAGCCTTGAGCTCCCAGGACCAGTCTGCTCCCCCTTCTCCCAGTGCCCACGGCTTGGACCCTCACTGCCAGAGCGCAGCCGTCGTTGGGCTGCCAAACACTTGGCTTTGCCCAGTCCCACTAATTACAACCCAATTAGCACTCCTGCTAATGTGGCCTGAGCCCATCCCACAGGGCTTTCCCCCGGTGTGGCCCCAGCCCCCCGCCCCGGGGCTGGCAGCCAGCACTGTGCAGAGGCAGCACCGACCCCGACAGCACCCCAGGGTGGCTGTAAAACAGGTCAGACCCCCTGCCGGCACCAGGGGACGAGGAAACGAGCTTGCAAAGACATCTCAGAGCCTCTGCCCACCTCCTCTGCGTCCCAGCATAGTGCACGCGGGGTTTTATTAAGGCCCAAATCCCCGTGCCCCGAGATGTTCGTGGAAGATGCACGTTGGGGAGCGAGGTTCTAAGGCGGCACTCGCAGCCAGCCAGAAATGCACAGGGTACAAAGTGGTGGTGTTTAATTACTCGATATACAACAGCATGTTACGCAGCCATACACCCCCTCCCCGAGAGAAAGAGAACTATAAAGTTTATCGGAGGATAAAAAGGAGGATCCTTCCTGTCCCGCAGTGGCAGGGCTGCCTCCCAGCCAAGCTCAGCCCCCACCACCGGCTCTGGGCGAGGAGCGGGGACACTTGGGGACATGCCACCCCAGCAGGTCCGGGCAAGCTCTCGCAGACGGCACATGCAGGTGGGGAGGATGGCCAGCACGCAGCGCTGCCGGGGCGAAGGCAGGACACCACGAAGTGGAGCTGCGCGAAGAGTCCTTGAGGTTCAAGTCCTACCAGATAAACACACAGAGACGGGGCCACTCGGGGGAGAAAGGAAAAACACCCCCCCCAAATAAAACAAAGAAAACCAAACAAAACAGCAGTTGGAAGAGACGTCCCCAGCTCATCCGGTCCCTGTGCCACCGGCCCAGCTAGCGCTTGGAGAGCTCGTGCGATAGCCAGTCCAGCCCGTCGTAGAGCCCCGTGCCCTGGGTCGCACACGTTGCCTGCACATACCACTGCAAAACAGAGGGAGACGGAGAAAAGGGCTTTGGGTTCTGCAGATCACCAGCCCGGTGCTCCCCAGGAGCAGCCCCACGGGTCCCTCCCGCAGGGACGGGGACGGCACCCCGGCCACTCACGGTCCTGCTGCGCAGCGTCTGCAGCCCCAGCTTGTCGGTCAACTCGCTCACCGCCATGGCATTGGGCATGTCCTGCTTGTTGGCAAACACCAGCAAGACGGCGTCCCGCAGCTCGTCCTCCTGCAGCTACGGAGAGAGCGGGGATGGCTGAGCTGGGCGCTGCTGGAAGGCGGCTCTCGGTGAGCCCTCGGTGAGCCTCCGCAGCACCGGCACCCCAGCAAGCAAGACCTGACTTGGACAGACCCAAAGAGCCGGGAGGGCTCCCCAGCTCCTCCACTCACCTCCAGTGTCTTGGCTGCCCTCCTGCCCCCATTGTTGCCCAGAGGTCTCGGTGGCACCGGGACGCTCTTCCAGGAGCACCCGTGCCCTTCACTGAGGGGATGCCCGCACTGGAGCGTGGGGCTGCAGGCGAAGGGGGGCACAGCAACCGCCGTGGGGGCAGCGCCAAGAGAGCGGGCACGATGCTCCCCAAACAACAGCAAGCAGGCAGCGGGCATCTGCCTGTCCCTTCTGCCCGCTCTCAGGCTGCAACATGCTTTGCTCCGCGCCAGCTTCCCTCCCCAAGGATGCTCTGCCCCCCACAGACAGCTGTGCCAAGGAGTAAATGACCCCCACTTCGCAGGTTGGCTTTCGGACGTTGTCTCTGGACGCTGCCTCCCCTCCCCGTGTATCCTGGGTGCTCAGCTAGCAAAGCCCTGCCTAACTAAAGCCTAGAACCACGTTTTCTTGACCATTTTTCCCCCTTGCAAGTGCTCCTGATGGGATCAGGAGGTCCAGGGATGCAGGTCCAGCCTCTGCCTGGCAAACGAGTCGCTGTTGAATCCCCAAGCCAACCTCCGGATGGATGCCCCTGGCTCTGTGCCGCAGGCAGAGCAGAGCCAGGTCTCATCTCACACCCCCCCAGGCATTGCTGCAGAGCTGGGCGAGCGGGAGGAGGGCTGGGGGACACCCACGACTCTGCCAGACCAAATCCCCCCATCACTCACCATCTTCTGCAGCTCATCGGCAGACTCCTGCACTCGCTCTCGGTCGTTGCTGTCCACCACGAAGATGAGACCCTGTGGGAGAAACCAGGCTGCAGTGGGCAGCTTGCACAGAGAAGAGGGGGACATCCAAGGTGGGCTGCAGGCCCCCCCTGGCCAAGGGGGAGAGCAGCCCAGCTGCCCACCCGGGCCCCCCTGTGCACCCCCCGCAGAGCCAGAGTACCCCGGGGAGGGTGCTGCCCCCTCGCCTCTCGCCTGCTCCTCCGTGGACCCCTCTGCCTCGCTCCCTTCTGATGGGGCGATGGGTTAAACACCCATGCGAGGTCCCAGTGCTCCCAGCTGGGCCACCGCGCCAGGGACCGGGACGCGCTCCCTGCTGCCACTCACGAGCCCCGCTCAGGCAGGATCAGGCCACAAGCCCCGGGGATCCCGGGCCAGCCCTGCCACAGCTGATGAAGTTTATCCCTGCCCTGCCCACGTCCACCCTCCACATACCTGTGTGTTTTGGAAGTAGTGCCTCCAGAGGGGTCGGATTTTGTCCTGGCCGCCCACGTCCCAGACGGTGAAGCAAATGTTCTTGTACTCCACCGTCTCCACGTTGAACCCTGTGGGGGGACAGGAGGGGCATGGGGAAAGGGTGCCCACTGCCTCTGGGTACAGCTGAGGGGAGCCTGGCTCCATCTTCCCTACACCAGCCATGAGGGATTTACACACATGGATGAGATCCCCCCAAGCCATCTCTTCTCCAGGCTGAGCAGCCCCAGCTCTCCCAGCCTCTCCTCCTGAGACTTACTCCAGTATGTCCCTGTCTCTCCTGCACCAAGGAGCCCAGCACCGGACCCAGCACCCCGACGTGTCTCAGCAGAGCTGGGCAGAGGGGCAAGATGTCCTCTCCCGACCCGCTCTCAGTGCTCTGCACAGCGCAGCCCAGGGTCTGGTGGCCCCAAGCCACAAGGGCACATGCCTGGTGCTTGCTCAGGTTGCTTCCCACCAGGACTGCCAGGACCTTCTCCCCAGAGCTGCTCCCCAGCAGGTACCAGGGCCTGGGGTTGTTCCTCTCCAAGGGCAGGACTTGGCATTCCCCTGGTTGAACTCCATGAGGTTCCTCTGCTCATTTCTCCAGCCTGCTCAGATCCCCCTGGACGGTAGCACGACCCTCTGGTGTATAACCACTCCTCCTAGCTCAGGACCGACCGCAAGCTTGCCGAGGGTGCTCTCTCCCCATCACCCAGGTCACTAATGAAGATGTTCAGCAGCACTGGCCAGCACGGTACACCACGGGTGACCAGCCTCCCTGACCCATCGGCTCAGCCCGTTCCCAATCCACCTCCGTCAGCTTGTGGGAGATGCTACGGGAGATGGTGCTGAGCACCCCACTGAAGGCTTTGCACCCAGGATCTGGCAGGACAGCAGCCTGCCCTGCCTGCCCGGCTTGGGCAGACTGGACCTGCACGGGCTGAGTGACCTCCTGCCCACGAAAGCACCTTTGCACTCTCCGGACCGGAGCCAGACCACACTGGTGTAACGGCTCTGGCTCCATGTTCGCCACCGCGGGGCAAGCGGAGGGCAGCAAACCAGGGCGGCAAATTCAGGTTTGCACCCGCTGCGCTGCACAGGTCAGGGTGGGTGGTCTGTGCCGATGCCTGTGCCGGGGACTGCAAGGGGTATTTTGGGGTGCGAGCCAGGCTCCCCACTGGGGACCACCCACGGCCGTGCCCCAGCACCCAGGCAGGCACGGGATAACGGGAGGGTAACGGTTGGGCGGACAGGGCACCGGGGTGTCATGCGGCACATCTCACCCCATGCGGCCCCCAGCTGCTCGGGGTGCACCAGGGCTTGGCCCAGGGGACCCATGGAAAAGCAGTACCCGGGTGGGCGGCACGGCCTGCAGGATG